>NC_142652.1:20600000-21200000 GCF_055504915.1 Nelumbo nucifera | reverse complement strand
GAGATGAGGACATAACTAATGTCTTTGTGAGCCATTTCAAAACACTCTATGAGGGCCGAGGAGTTCAAGAGAAGGTTTAGAGGGATTGGAATGGAGGGCTAGAAATAGAGAGCTATTGGAATCCTTGGAAAAGAAATTTGAGGTTTAGGAAGTGAAAAATGTAGTTTTCTCGATGGGGAGATCTAAAGTCATGGGACCTGATGGTTTTACATGACATTTCATCAAGATTGTTGGGAGATAATTGAGAATGACATGATGGAGGTTTTTGATGAATTCTATGAGAGGGCAAATTTAACTCGGGTGCAAATGCAACTTTCATTGTGTTGATACCAAAGAAAGTGGATGCAATCCAACCAAAGGACTTCAGATTTATAAGTCTAATAGGAAGCATGTACAAAATCATTTTTAAGGTTTTTGCACTGAGAATAAAAAATGTAATTCCCTTGATGATTTCTCCAAATCAAAGGGCTTTGTTTTTGGGAGACAAATAATGGATCAAATTCTCATTGCCAATGAATGTGCAGAGTTTAGAAAAAGGGAGAAGCAAAAATGACTGATCTGTAAATTGGATTTAGAAAAAACTTATGACATGGTGGATTGAGAGTTTCTGATGGGTATTTTTAAGTGTAGAGGATTCGAAGCAAGATGGTGTAGATGGGTGAAGGGCTGCATTTCTTCATGTCATTTATCAATTTTGGTAAATGGAGTAGCAAGAGATTTTTTTTCCTACCAAAAGGGGCCTTAGACAAGGATATCCTTTACCCCCCTTCCTATATACTCTAGTAACTAATGTGTTGAGTGAATTAATCATAAGGGCAGATGCAAAGAATATGATCAGAGGCTGGAGAGTTGGAAGGGAGGAGGTGGTGGTTACACATCTATAGTTTGCATATGATATTATTTTGTTTTGTGAAGGAAGAGCATAAGAACTTATGAACCTAAAAAGGATAGTACATAATTTTGAGTGGATCTCCAACTTTAAAATTTATCGGGGCAAGAGCTACCTGGAAGGAGTAAATTTAAGGAGTGAAGAGGTGAATCTACTAGCTGCACTGTTGGGGTGTGAAGAGGTGAATTTACTTAACCCAACAAATCACCCTGGTGGGTCATAACACAGCCCACTAATCCACTAAACCAGACATGTAACATCTTTTTTCCCATTACTTGGATGTTTCCAAAATACATATCACTACAAAGCAAAAGAGTAATGGATCTCTACAACACAATTTCCTTTGGAAATAAACTTTTGACACCAAGCAAAGTTGCATAATGGGCTGAAGTAGCAATCTATGGGAAGCTCTGGAAAAAGGCCCAAGTAAACTGATAATGTTCTTGTACCATGTAGGCATGGAGCTTTTCATGCAACTGGAATCAACTAATACTTGTCAAAGTACAACCAAAGTAGACAAATTCCTTCACCAATTGGCTATTTGCTTTATCACAATGGTAGGTCTTTAGTTGAGCGACCAAATCATGCAAAAAATCTTCTTCCTAGCTAGGATACTGAACTTCCCATCTAAATATTCCCACAATGCAAAGAATCAAATACAACACGATTAGCATTCCATAAAGCATTAAACCAAAGATTCCATGAACAACTTAATGTTTCTTAAATCCTCTTTGGACTATGGGTAGTTTTGTGGCTTGAACAGCTTCCACAATTCAACAAGATGTTGGGGTTCAATTTTGGCTTGTGTTGATAATCTGCCAAAGATCTGTTCACACTCAGAATATGTCTTGACATAAAGATTGTAGAACCTTATCCTACTGGGTTTTATCAGACCCTTCAATCCAACTTCAAAATCAAGTGCACCTTTTGAGTTTTGACTAGGGGTGGATTCGAGCTGAGCCGAGCCGAATAGTACGAGGCTCGAGCTTGGCTCGGCTCAAGCTCGATTTGAGAAAAATTGTTTTATAAAAATAAAAATTATATATAAAAAATATTTTTTATTTGATATTTAAAAAATTAAGAATTATAATATTATATATATATATATATATATATATATATATATATATATATATATATATATATATATATATATATATATTTGAGTTCAGCTTGAAGCTCGGTGATTGAGCTAAGCTGAGCTCAAGTAGCTCGTGAAGAGCTCGGCTCGTGGCCACCCCTACTTTTGACCTTAGATATTCAATCACACTATAACAAGGAACTTTTTTCTGTGAATTTCCTAGTGATTTTGGATGAGGTTTATAGCTTCCTGAAAAAGATCAAACTTTTTTATTACAAGCTAAGTTTTTTGGGAAGACGATGAATAATCGATGAAAAGCTGATCTAGTTAAAACTCTAATTGCCATTGTCGAAACCTTGAGGATTTGGAAAAATACTTGGCTCCCACCAGGACATCCGTCCTACAACAACCATTTTACACACTAGTTTTAAGGTTTAAGGTTTGGACTTGGAGTTTTCATTAGATGGTTTTAGGGTTTAACTAAGATTTTAGATATGATTGGTGAACACAACAATATATGTTCAGCAACTGTGCAATCAACAATGACTCTCCACACCAAAAAAAGGGTAAAATATAAAAACCTCCCCTAAGGTTTCTCACAATCATAAAAATCTCCCTGAAGTTTCATTTTAACAAAAACCTCCCCTATAGTTTTGAAAAATCCTGTAGTTACCTCCTATTTTACCCTTATGACTATCAATTCATATGGAAATTTACTAAAATACACCAAAAGAATTTTTAATTTTTAACTAAAAAATATCCTAAAGAGTAAAGTAATTTAATTTTGTAAACTCATTATGATTGAGTGAAATCTAAAAGGGTAAATCTTGGCATTTTGATTATATTGAAAGATTTCTTTACGAGTAGTAAGGACAATTTTATAACTTCAAAATCTCTATTATGAAAACAATAATATTTTTTTTCCTTGATAATGAATGAAACAATGATAGAAGATCAGGGGAGGCTTTGAAGTTATCACAGGATTTTTTTTAAACTATAAGAGAGGTTTTTGTTAAAATGAAACTTCAAGGGAGGCTTTCACCATTGTTAGAAACCTCAGGGGAAGTTTTTATATTTTACCCAAAATAATAATAATCTCTCCACATTAATCAAAATACATGGGGCACGGAATTTTCGTAAGGGTAAAATATAAAAACCTCCACCGAGTCTACTGACAATCTAAATGATAATATGTAAATACAGAAAATATTTCCAATCTTGGGTAGGCCGATTCAAGGCCAATTTGAGTTCAATTCCATTCGGTTTCAAGTAAAACTTACCCATTTGTTCACTCCTGTTTGATTGTACATTATTTTTAAAATTAGAGAGGAGATTTTTTATACAGTCAAAACACATGGTAGCTTTTATGATTGTCAAAAAATCAAGGGGAGGTTTTTTATATTTTAGAGTCATTTACTAAAACATGCCTTATGTTTTCATAGATTTACTTAAACCTATCCTATACTTTACACTTTACTAAAACACCCCTTATAATATGCAACCTATTTACTTAATTGACTTTTTATTAAAAAATATTTGTTTTGCCATCTAAACATAGTAACATGATCACCTAAATTAAGTAGAAAATGTTCAATTATGATTGTTTATTCTAAAAGTATTCCTAACAACAAAATTGACCAAATAGAAAAAATAGAGTGATTGTCTATGTTTTATTAGGGGCAAATATGAAATTTTTGTTTTTAGTTTCTTTTCATTAAATTTGGTTGAATGGATGTTAGGATTAAAACTATCATTTTCTACTCTAATGAAAGGTCGGTTAAGCAAAATGGCATTTTTGTTTTTAATTTCTTTCTATTAAATTTATTTAAATAAATATTATGGTTAAAACTGTCATTTTCCACTCTAATAATAATAAATTCATGAAACTATAAGAGATATTTTAATAAATAACCCTATATTTTTCCCTTGACTTGAACTTTGAGGTGGCTGACCCATCCATGTGAATTTGATCCAACCGCTTCGCGGTTCGCGCTCAAAGTCGAGGTTTTCAGTTCAGTTTTCTTTCTTCCTGCTCCTGTATATATTCCTCCCAAATACCAAATAGACACCAACAAGAAGGCTTTTCTTTTTCTAAAAGAAAAAAAAAAAAAATGCAGAGATTGCTTTCTTCTAAACTGATCTCAGAAATTCCCAGAAAGCTTCACGACACCTCGTCGTTCCTCGAATCCCATTTCTGCAAAAAATTCATTACTTTCACCGAGCAGAACCCTAAACAGCTATTCAAGTCTTCGGTCACTCAACCTCATTCGAAGTCTCAGCTTGGCTTCACTTTCTCTCGTTCATGGCGGTCTTATCACAGCGCTTCAGAGAAGAACTATTGGTTCTTCGCAAACCCAGAATTCGTAAAACAACTAGCCTCAAATACCCAGTTGATGGTCCGAAGTGGAGCGGTTAGTAAACGCGGGTTTGTCTTTCTGAGAAGCCAGTTTGGAAGACGGCATTTCGAAATCAACCCGATATTCAACTCTTCACGACATCGCTGGTAGGGCGTCCTCTTTTTTCGTTTTATTTTTTTCTGTTTGAACATTTGGGGCTTCAGCACTTTGAGCTTTCATCGACTGTGCCACTGTAAAAATGTGGTTGTTGATGCTTTTGTTTTTCTGTTTCGGTGGATTGTGACTTTTGGGGGACAAACCGAAATGCCAATTAGGTTTAGTTGAGGGTCTTGATCACAAATTTTCATCCATACCACAGAAGATATCGCCATGAGATTGCATTTGCCGCGAGGAATTGAAAAGACCTGAACTGGTGCACAAGTAAAGCACCTGGCTTTTGTAGCAAGTGAAGCATCTGGTTTTATTTCCTCCGGGTTCCGGCCCGCCCGATATAAACCATCATTGTTCTCTCTGTTGTTACTTACCAACCCGAACCGACCCGGGTTATAGCTAGCCCCTCCCTAACACAGTAAAAGAGTTTAGTGGCCCTAAAAATAGTTTGGGCTGCCAATTACCAACCCGCACCGATAACCAATTATTACTTTTCTATTTTAGGATTTACAGCAGCAATTTTGTCTTTTTGTTTTATATTTTTTGATTGGTAACTGTCAAGCTTTATTAGATCAGAAAAAGAATGAGGAATGTAGAATATGCCAATGCATCTTTATGGATAGGCTGGTAAACATCCACCTAACCCATTTTTGTAACTCACGTTACAGTTGGGCCCATAGAATTCATCCTCATTCACCCTCGTTTAACCAGTGTGTCAACTAAAGTATTGGCTGATCTTTGAAATCAATAGAATGTTGCATCTAGTTCCCTTGTCATGTTTCTGGTTTCCCTTATAATGTGTTTGTACTGCCATAGTGTTGGGTTATTGTTTTACATCCAGCTCACCACTACCTTGGAATTTTCTTCTACCACTACCTTAATGAGATTTAGTGATTGGCATCTCAAACCTTGCAATACTATTAGTGGTTCTATTCTTAACGATTCTATGTTACCAAAAGTCCTATATAAAATTATAAATTGCTAATATAATGCCATTTGCATCACTCCTACTACCCCAGAAGGTCCTATATTCCCAACGTTGCACCTATTAAAGTTCAATTCGTACATATTAGCTACACTCCCTATGCTTGATGAAGTAGCCTCCAGATGCCATCCTATAAAGATATCTTTCATACAAAAGGAGCAAAGATATTCAAACTTTTCAACCAATGCACCACTTTCAGTGATGCTTTCAATGATTTCTACCTTGCTGCCCTACCATATATAGTATTATAGCCACATAATCTTTTCACTCCTTGACAATGTGATTATGGTTGGTGGGAACAAATTGGCCACATCAGTTGGAGAAATCCACTTGCAAGGTGCAACCAAATAAGGAGGCAATCCACTCCCATATATTAGAAACAAAAGAGCAAAAGATTAGTAAATAGTAAGTAGTTCCTCTACTTGCATTACATAGAGAGCACATGTTGTGGGGATAAGCACCAATTCAGTCTTCTCTTTTAGAGAGTTTCATATGTGTTTATTTTCTTATGAAGACCTCTCAACAAAAGTCTGTTTTTTTTAGGATGCATAGACCTATTCCAGACTTCTTTTATTGGAAAAGGCTATGGAGGATGAGAAGTAGAGGAAAGAGCTTGAAAGAAAGATGTACAAGTGAAAGATCGAAGGGGTTTTCTAGCCAAACTTTGCGATCTAGTTTATACACATCAAAGTACTTCCTCCAAAACTTTAAACAAATCAAGAGCACAAATGATTTCAAAGTCCCTAGGCCCTTCTAAAGCCAAAGTTCCAGACAATTCCATGAACAGAGACTAGAAAAGAATTTAGATACAAATTTATCATAATACAAAGAAAGAGACAGCAAAGTTAGAAAATAACCATTTTTAGGAGTTTCCCTCAACTACAAGTTTTTCTTTAGTCCTTTTCCTGAATAAACATCATATAGAACAATGTTAAAAAAAAAAAAAAAAACTGTGGGTAAACTATAGATAGCTTTCCAAGAAGTAATTCATATCTGCTAATTACCGTTTTTCTGCTATAACTGCCAGACCAGCTTCTGAACCATTTTTCCAGTAATTCATATCTGCTAATTACCGTTTTTCTGCTATAACTTATTAGTGTGTAACAGTAATCTCTGTAACCATTTCCCAAGCAAGGTTGTGATCCTAATCCCCAAGTTCCCCAGACCTAGCCCCCTTGGCCCTTCCTCCTACACAGCAACAATATCTTTTTATTTTTTTATACAATGATTTCTTTGGGTCTCATTGAAGATATGATTAATAACTGTCCCCTATTTTGCATTATAGATGAAATTTAAAGATTTTGTTCTTCAAGATTATATTTTCTTTTATTTATCAAAAAGGATAATATTTTCTTTTTTGAAAAATAACAAAATTTTGAGGGGAGTGATTTGTGCACATCCCATTTCTTATAAAGGGAGTATACCCTTAAACTTTATCCAAATGATATGCCTTAAAAGACAAAAGCACCTCTATGTTTTGACTTTTGTGATAACAAACAGTGTTTCTTTGTCTTTTCAGTAGGGATTTACCCAATTCATAAAAAATAGGATGTGCCCTAATCACACCCCAATTTTAAACTTAAAACAGAGCTTTTCTATTAACTCTCTCTCATTCTCATCTCATTAGTAAAAGGAAAAAAGAAAACATCCTTCGTTACCTTTCTCTCACTCTAACTATTAATTTTTCCCTTTAATTCACACAATCCAAACTATCATTATGCAATCCTCAATGACAATATCTATGTTTAACTAAATGCCACTAACCTTTTTTACTTGAAGTAGTCCAGGTGTGGAGAAGGATAAACTTTCATCCACTCTCTGACAAAGAAAGGATGCATGTTTTTAATATTCTTTATTTCTATGTTGGTCCTTGACCTGAAACTGTTGGTCAATCTACTGTGGATAATGTTTTAGCAAGATTATGAAGCAAAAGTTCTAGCAACTTTCCTGCCTGAGTTTATTGTCTAAAATTTTAAGATGATTGGTGGGGTAAGGCAATCACATGATAGGCAACTGTACCTTTTCAAAGGTTGTAGCTCACCAACTCAGGATTTTTCTTCCTCTGCTGAGAGAGTTTACTTTTAATAAAGACAGTATTGCAGGTTAGAATTGGTGAGACTGCATGAAGTAGAAAAGGTGTTTCAAGAAGAGTTTTTAGAGTGGGTTGTCAATTGAAAATGCAATAAATTGTTAGTTGATGAATTTTTCGATTTACATGGAGCTAAATGTGTACCAACGGTCTTGCATTAATATATGGTTTATATCATCGGAAGTCTTTCACAAAAAAAAAGTAATAATAATGGGAAGTACTCAGACTGATAACAGAATTCAATTTTGAGAGGAGTGAATGTTCTCTATATGCTATAAAGCTAAGCAATAATGGTTGTTGCCTACTGATGCAAAGAATTTGTATTCTTCTTTAGTACTTCATTTTTCCTGGACAAGTGAACATGAACATTGCTTGGTCTCACTCTGGGGGTGGGGAATGAAAGATCTACCACTTTGAGAAAGAGAGTAAGAATCATATGATAGTACTGAACTGCTAGGCTTTTCATGAAGCAAGGTGGGCAGTGCGGTAGTCCTTGAGACTGTGATACCAAGGGAGAAAAAAGTGCATTTTTTATGTAAGTGCTGAAATATCTGATGATTGGAGAGATTGAGGGAGTTATTGACATCATAATTTTCTGTACTTCACTACATTTATATCCATTATTTGTTCACTTTTATGGTAGAGTTTGTTGCTCTAATTTAACACTTGTTATCCAATGCATATAACCAGCTGTATTCATGCTTCCTATTCTGTTGCCTGAAAAGTTTCATTTTTACTCTTATTAGATGATTCATGATCCAACCCCTATGTGTGATAATTTGTTGCCATCACCTCCTTTTCTATTTCCAGGAGGTCATGGCTCCCAACAGCAGAGGGAATGGTTTTGGCCTTGATTGTGGCTAATGGTGCTGTTTTTACCTTATGGAGGATAGCTGATCCTACATTCATGAGGAAGAACTTCATGGTCAGTTTTCTGTTGGAACAATCACAATTTCTGTTTCTCCAATTAATGTCAAATTTATTTTTCTTACTAGACTAGACTTACCAACCCTAGTACTCATAAGTAGGAATTTTAAGTGACCATCAATCTACCATATTTTCTATTGGTTAACCTTTCTTTTAGGATTATTTTTAGACAGTATTTGATTATTTAAGACTCTTGTGAAACTTTTTCTTAACCATGAGAATATGCTAACTCCTTGTTATTTGAGCAGATTTCAGTGGAAAATTTTACAAGTGGACGTATTCATACATTGATAACTTCTGCATTCAGTCACAATGACATTGGACACCTTGGATCTAATATGATCGGACTTTACTTCTTTGGAAGAACTGTATGCAAGTACATCTTTAAATCTTTATTTTAGTTTAAAGTGAGTTATATGCAGCTGGAAACTCACTCTAAGGCTGTGTTTCTTTCAAGCCAAACACAGCCTAAGGGATTATTTTCATCGGGCAGGACTGTCCTCCTTGCTACTATTAGAGATGTGGTTAATGGTGGCAACAGGCCTATCCTGATCTCACACAAACTTGAGGCCAGACACATAGTGCATGCATGAATAATGAAAAGGTTTGCAAGTTGACTCATTCAGGAAAGCTCCCTAACAACCTAGGAATTTTCCAATGGACAAATGAGTTTGTAGTCCAAAAGGACATCCTGCATTCCTCTCCCCACCCTATGTTCATGCAACAAATTTCAATCTAGAAGACCTTGCCACAAGTTCAAAAATAAATCCCCTTTTTATGGGTAAATTTCATATTATTAAAGAAAAAAACTTTGAAAATATATTATTAGCAGTGTTTTAAAACCCTGTCCAGAGGTTGAACTGCTTTTCTCTTTAGGTCAATGGGTCAGCAGTTCAATCATAGGGTTAACGAGCCAACCCGTGATGTCATTATTGTAATTTTAAAAAATAAAATAATACAAAAAATGGTAACCTGTTGAATAGATTAGATGGGTCAGTGGTTCAACCATCTGGGTTAACAGGTTGTTGACCAAGTCGATGGTTTTTGGTAATATAGCATGTTAGATGTTAACCCAAACTGAAATTGTAGTCCATTTGACAGGGAAACTCTGGACCAGCCATGTCTTCTCTCATCTGGACTGCTGAATAACCTATCTTGTATAAGAGTTTTGCTCAAATAATATTAGTGATATGAACTGCCAATTCTTTTTTTTTTCTAAATTAAAAGAATGCCCATAAGGAATTTCTTATTCTAGACATGGCAACCTTTTCTTTGGCTACCTCATGAATAAACGATGAAGAGAGGAACTCACGGACTTTTGGGCCTCATAACTAGTTTCCATGTGGAAGATTGCAGGATCATTGAGCAGCTCACTAAATTATCCAACTAGAAAACTGTTGTGCCTCTACATGTGATAACAAGCAACCATTTCTAGCCAAGACAAAGGAAAAGTAGGCTCCAAATCTTTTTTTTTTCCCTTATTGTATTGACCAGAAAAACCATTTGATAGGGATACTTTGGTCAATACGTGGAGGATTTTCAGTTTTTATCCCTCTAAACAATGTTGTATTTTGAAATCATGCCTAAACCACTTACTATAACAAGTAAAGCAAAATAAATATTTCCCTCAAAATGGATGTCCTAAAAACAGTAGTTCCAGGCCTGGCTGAGATGAAACTAGTCATTCCATAGCCAGGTCATGCCAGATCTTGAACTGGCATGGTGTGCCATGTATATGCTGCACTTATTAAGAATCCCTGGACCTTTTTTTGTATATACTTCTGCATATAAAGTGAATTTTCAGTAATATCCTCTGAATTTTTTTTTTATGTTCTCTTTTCACATTGCATTGGCCAGATTGGACAAATGTTTGGACCTGAGTTTCTGCTCAAGTTGTATCTAGCTGGGGCAATTGCTGGGTCGGTGTTCTACTTGGTACACCATGCTTTCATGTCGCCATCTCCAAAGGTGCAACCTAAATTAATGGATCCATAATAACAAAATCTAGATATTGAATGCTTATATGAGAATTGAACTTAGAATAAATTACGAGATCCCCTCTTAACTGTTAGCAATTGCTTGGCTTTAAATTCTGTCCACTCTTCTACTTGCAGGGTGGGGGAATGTGGTATGTCGACCCTTTGAGGATTCCAGGATTGGTATGCTTTTACTCAATACTACTTACCGGAGAAGCGCTATATTTGTTTTTTTAAGTTCTTTTTCCTTTTTTAGTTGGCACAAATCAACCTGTTGCAGGTAGGAGTTGAGCATTTTCTGATAGAAAACTAATCTAACCAAAAAAGAACTCACCTAGATAAGCCTGGTCCTTTCTATCATCCCTTCTTAAGTTGAACCAGCTAGCACAGCCCAGTTTATTCGTTCTATTGGTTCAAGTTTGAATATCCTGTTTAATTATTTTAGGTTTGCATGTATTAAATCTTTACCTGATCAATTGCCACTCACCCACTGCCACATAAATGCTTACATATGAATATTATTGGAACCAGGTAGCATGTACAAGGAATAATACAGATATTGGATATTGATGGATGTTATAGGCCTGTATATACCTCTAATTGTATAGTCCATTTATAGTTTATACAGTGCTTATTTATACTTGTGTAGTCCAACTAAAGTCAACTAAGCTTTGTTGCAAACTTGCAACTATATGAGGCCAGCTATGTGAATCCCGTTCTGCCACACAACTTTATGTACCACACAAAATATTTTTTGATATCCTGTATTATGCAAAGGGTGTATCTTTTGGATGTACATTAGTAATACATCGGCATATATATTCTTATATACAGCCAACAACAATTGCATTGGCAGTCAACAAAATCCCATTGCATTTCGATAGATTATAAATAGCTAATGTGTGCATAAGGATGTGCTTGTTTAACTATTTCTTCCATTTGATTTGCTACCTGTTATAGTCTTTCATATTAAATTGTGATTGTTCATGAATTTATTGCTCTTGGCATCATGCAGGGGGCAAGTGGTGCTGTGAATGCTATTATGCTGCTAGATATATTTCTCTTTCCAAGAGCTACTATTTATTTTAATTTGTTCATACCAGTTCCAGCAATTTTGTTGGTAGAGTATCTTTCCATTCAAGGTTATATATGAACTGATGGCCGAAAGATGAATACAATCTTACCACACTTTCTGCTTTAAATCATATCAGGGAGCAGTTTTAATTGGAAAAGATATGCTAAGGATATTACAGGTATGATCAATCTGGAGCCCTTCAGTTCTGCTACATCCTTTTTTTTCCCATTTTTCAACCCTTGACCTTTTTGATAGGTAGCTGAATTGCTTTTCTTTAAAAAACTTTCTTCAGAATAACTCCAGGTTAGAAAATAGACTGGAATTACAGTGCATGATGATTGGAAGTTGAGAAAAATGTGTGGCATATTTCATCCAGACATCTCCCAGTTTTTCTCATTGATGCAATCATCCTGAGCACAGCCTTCTGTGCTCGGGCCATGGCCAGTGTATCGGGCCTAATGGGTGATCTACCCCCTTTAACTCTGTGGCTTTTAACTTTTACAATCTGTTTTCGCAGGGAGACAGTGAGGTCTCAGGATCGGCGCACCTGGGTGGTGCTGTGGTTGCTGCTCTAGCTTGGGCTCGGATTAAAAAGAGATGGATCTGAAAGCAATACTCCCTATATTTTGACCCCCAAACTATCACGATTCAGTAATTTACCCAAGATGATTTGTAAAACATTCCTCTAGGAAATGGAGCATACCATCAATTGAATGATGCTTTCCTTCTTGAAGCTTAGAATGTCTGAGGGTTTTTTCTAAAGCTTGAAACTTTTGACTTTTCCAGTAGAGTAGAAATCTTTCAATGAACACGCTTTTTCATAAGGCTCCATTTGGGAAGAGTACAAATACAAATATGTTCACTTGTTCAATGTAAACACAAATGCTGTCATTCTCATAAACCTGGCATATTTATATTTGCACTGCATATATTTGTATCTGCACTCTTCCTAAACAGAGCCTAGTCTCAGGTTGGGAAGAGTGCAACTATAAATATGTCAAGTGCAAAACCTTGTATAGGTATTTCTATACCTTGTAGGCTTGTATTTCAACTATATATATTTGTATCTGCACTCTTCCCAAGGCTCAGTTTTGGAAGAGTGTAAATACAAATTTAGGTTTAAAATTACAAAATACAAGGTTTTGTAAGGTATATATTTGTATTTACACTCTTTACAAGTGAGCCTAAAGGTTTAAAATTTTCTTTGACCAAGCAAATTTGGCTCGGTAGTAGTAAGTAGGATCGTATGAAAATCTGGAAAAAGGTGGAGAATTAAGACAGAAACCGATACAAGAAAGAATAAGCCAATAAGGTTGGCTAAGAAGAATTAAGTCGAAAACCGGTACAAGCAAATTTGACCAATCCGGTTTGTGTTTTTAGGATAGTGCTTTTATAGTTTTATGGAAATTAAGAGCAGCCCGTTTGGTAGTCCAGAAAATGTTGTTCTTACTAACCATCGTAATAATCCATTGTAAATGTTTTAAAAGTTGCTTTCAAAAAAAATGTTTTAAAAAATAAGAATTAATCAAATCACTTCTAGAGGTGAGCATTTAGTTTATTTGGTTAAAATCGAACTGAACAAATCAAAATAAAAAAATGAATTTAAAAAAAGAAAACTGAACTAAAATCAAATTATAGAAAAACCAAAATAATCGAAACCAAAAATTTTAGTTTGATTTTTTATTAAAATCAAATTTTAATAATATATAATTAAATACATTATATTATATATTATATAGGGAAAATTGCATAATATTAGTACCCTGTAATTTGTGACTAGTTTCACTTTGGTCCCTGAATTTCAAAACATGTTACTTGAACTTCCAAAACATGCCAATTTAATACCTACCGTTAACCAACAGTCAGTTATATGTATCACATGATAATATGTGACTTAAAACTTTTGAAAATGTTTAAATTACCCTTTGAAATAAGACATCTTCCCTAGGAATTAAGATTGAACCAAAGCAATGGTGAAATTGAGTACCAAATGAAGTTGTTTTTCTCTAATATCTAACCCCCCCCCACCCCCTCTCTCTCTCTCTCTCTCTCTCTCTCCCATTCTTTCACTTCTCCTAAGAAGTCTAAACCATCTCTCTGCTTCTCTCTTTTCTCTTTCTTTAATCTTTGTTTCTCAACTAGTGTTGAATCCATACGCCATGCCCTACGAGCTAAAAAACCCATCTCTTCCTCTGTTCTATCCACCAGCTCCACCACCGTTAAAGATGGCAACGATTGTTCCACTTCTTCCACCACAACTACCAGCTTTTGGAGCCTTTGGGCCTTTATTTTATTATCCTTTTTACCCAGCTCCAAGCTATTACTAATGAGATCGGATCTGCTCCTCACACGCACATCCAACCATGCATTGGGAACATCTTCTGCACTTATTAATTATTATTCACAGGAGACGTTTCCAATGCACGGTGGATGTACATGTGAGGCGCCCATTTGTGACGTTTCCAATGCACGGTGGATGTACATGTGAGGCGCCCATTTGTGAGGAACAGATCCCGTCTCATTACTAACAACAACCATGCAACATTTACTATTGTCTTCCACCTCCTTTGCTACCATGACCGGCATTGCATTTTCCCACATACGCATACTGCACCATTGCTACAGACATCCAGATTATGGGCATGGAGGTAAAAAGTGGTGGTGCTTGCAGAACAAGATCTATGCCCTAAGAAACATAATATTTCAAAGAAATTAGGATTTTGTTATTTCTCAATAATAGAGGAATGAGAAACACGCTATTCCATGGTGTCCCTTTAAAATAACGAACATGCGTGGCTATGTGTGGGTGTAGTATTGTTCCCCTAAAATCAATGGTCAAAGTATTGATACGTATCGTCAGCCAATACGTATCATATTGGGGGCTTCCCAATATGCCCCTACATGGTGTGTTTCGGGGTCCCGACCAGTTCAAAGGGTGGATAGACCTTTGAACCAAATTCGAAAAAAAAAAATAAAAAAGCTATTGATACTGATCAATATATCACTACCGGTGTATCAGGCATATCGATATTTTGAACATTGCCTTCTTCCTCCATCAACAAAGCTCCTGACGCAACCCCCTCTCAACTCTTAAAAATGTTTGAGATGCCTATGTAACACCCATTTTCTCTTAAAAATGTTTGACTTTTTTATATATTTTATATGTTATTTTTCCTTACTAGATCCCCTATTTGTTTTTCATTGATTTTCTTATACCGATGGGGGAGGCATCAAAAGCCCAATTGATCATTTTTTTCTTCCTCCAACACAATATTTCTTTACAAATAGAACCTATTAGCTATGTTTTTTTTTTTTCTTCTGACACTTTAGGTGTTTTAATCTATATTGTGTATTTTTCTCCTATATTAACTGCCACAGATGAAAGGTATTTAGGCTATGTTTGATGATTAAGTGGTTTGAAAAATAAGCATTTATTGTACAGGTGTTTATTCTAAGTACTTATTTTAACAACCACTTAATGATGTTTGGTGACCTATTTCTCAAATCACACATATAAACAATGGTTTATATGAAAAATTTAACCCCCAAAAGTGCTTATCTTAGCATAAATGAAAATTTTAACCCCCATTTCACCCACACATATAGACAATGGTTTTCATGTATTATATTATACATTTAAAGGAGCCCACACATACCACGTCAATCCACATGTGCCATTAATAGAAAAAATAAGGAATAATAGTAATGATAGTGATGATAATAATAATAATAATAATAATAATAATAATAATAATAATAATAATAATAATAATAACAATATAATAATGATGATGATGATAAAAAATAACAATAACATAACAAATATTGAAGAGTATTTTCAGAAAATATTTTTAAATAGCAATTTTCACAAAATACTTTCAAAAAGCACTTCCAAGGGGCAATTTTCACAAAGTACTTTTAGAAAGTATTTTCAAATAGCAGCTTTCACAAAATACTTCCAAATAACAATTTTCACAAAGTACTTCCAAAGGACAGTTTTCACAAATTACTTTTAGAAAGTACTTTCAAATAGCAATTCTTACAAATTGCTTTCATAAAGTATTTTCAAAGAGCAATTTTCACAAAATACTGTTAAAAAGTACTTTCAAAGAGCAGTTTTCACAAATTGCTTTCAAAAAGTATTTTCAAAGAGCAGTTTTCACAAAATGCTTCCAAGAAAGTACTTTCAAAGAGCAGTTTTCACAAAATGCTTCCAAGAAAGTACTTTCAAAGAGTAGATCTCATAAAATACTTTCAGAAAGTACTTCCAAAGAAAAGTTCTTACAAAATACTTTCAGAAAGTACTTTTAAAGAGTAGTTTTCACAAATTGCTTTCAAAAAGTAATTTTCACAAATACTTTCAAATAACAGTTCTCACAAAATACTTTTAGAAAGTAATTTTAAAGAGTAGATTCCATAGAATACATTTAACCTAACTTTATAAAATGATTCTAAATTTTTGTCTTTAATTATAATTAAGAAAACAGGTAAAAAATATCATAAACTTTGTGTTCATGTTCAATTAATGCACCCTCTAGTAACATAAAAGTGTGGATGTTTGTAAAATTGCATCTCACTTGGACATGTACATCACACCCATTGTAATCATACTAACTAGCAAGACATACGTGGATGCCCAATACACATAAGGTTAATCTAGGTGCACCACTCCTATCAAACAGTGGATTAGTCGAAGAATCATGTGAAGCATGAAATGACGGAATTGATAATCTACTTCTTCGTATGTTTTATATGAGAAAACACCGTACCACTATATCGGTTAGGGGTAAGCACTATTTGGTTAAAACCGAAAAACTGAACCAAAAAAATTTGGTTTTGATTTTTGGTTAAATCGATTTAGTTAATTTAGTTTTTTGTTTCGGTTTTTAGAATTAAAATTTTGGTTAATCAAATTAACCAACTTTCTATTATTATATATAATATATAATATTTGTAATATGTAAGATATAATATATAATATATCATATTTATGTATTAATATACAATAAAATGAAATTTGATTCCATAATATATATTTTAGAATATATAATAGGTACCATTTGTTATAATATATATAATAAAGTGCATATTATTAAAATTCGATTTTAACCGAAATAAATGAAAACCAAACCAAAATTTTCGGTTTCGGTTATTTTAGTTTTTCTATAATCCAATTACGGTTTTAGTTTTTAAAATTTCTATTTATTTGGTTTGATTTTTAATCGAACAAACCAAATGCTCACCCTTAGTATCGGTGGACCTGTACGTTGCGCACATTCAGCCTAGGTATTGTATATACTTGGGCAACAACCAATGAACACTACATACTATTTCCTACCAACCATTAATGACCTGTAATGAGATTATATGTATCATCAACGACTAGATAAATATGGCTAAAGTCTCCAAAACATAAGGTGCCTATATATGTTAAAGTCGAATACATCCCCAGTCAATGCATAATGTTATTGAAACACAGAAAAACAAATACCATGACCACTAACATAACTTATGTTGAACTAAGCCTCATTAAAACATCTTGTTATTGACATAAGTTAAATTTGAAAATCAACAATAAGATGTTTTTGAGACTTTAGCCATAAAGTACCTAGCAACTGAGGTTTGAAATACAATCGCATCTCTTGTTGCTGATTTAAACTAGCAACTGCAATTTCATCAAAATCTTCTACATTTGTCTCAAATGGAGGTTGTATTTCAAACCCCTCATCATTTTTAAACTCGTTAAACAGGGTGTCTATATGCTGGTTGTCCCTCATGAAGTTATGTATTGTCATGCAAACCATAACTAGCAATTGTTGTGTTTTCAATGAATAGCACAACAAACACTTCAAAATAGGGAATTGAGCCTTCAACACATGAAACTCCATTCAATGACACTTCTCAATAAGGCATGGGCATTGTTGAAGTACTCTTCCTTTGTCCTAGGCCGTCCTCCCTTTCAAAAATCAAGCAAATGATACCATGTATTACGGTATGGTGCCATGTAGCCAAGTCATGTTGGGATATGCAAAATCAATAACATAATACTTACCTAAGCATGGGAATGGAAATATTATTTTATACATGAATCCAAATAATTTAAACAAAATTTTTAATGTATACATACGTACCCTAGGGTGGATGCAGGATATTATATTTTGAATTATGTATGGCTTTTCCAAATATGTGATAGTCATGTGCAGTCCTCTCCCATCCAACAAAGACAAATGTAAATTTCATATTAAAATCACATGCGACCATTACATTTTGTATGTAATGCCCTTTTTTTGTGTTTTAATGTATACATACATACCCTAGGGTGGATGCAGGATATTATATTTCGAATTATGTATGGCTTTTCCAAATATGTGATAGTCATGTGCAGTCATCTCCCATCCAACAAAGACAAATGTAAATTGCATATTAAAATCACATGCGACCATTACATTTTGTATGTAATGCCCTTTTTTGTGTTGGTATAGTGTCTGCATATTAGTAGGGACCATGCAAATATGTGTGTCCCATCAATAGCCCCTATGCAGTTCTAAAAAAAAACTAAACTCAATAGAATTTAGTATTCATCTATCATGTGATTTTAAAAGGAACTCAGTGTGCAAATGTTACCTTGAAATATGGATAGTATTTTGGATTATGCCAGATGTGTGGATGAACAATGTTGAAGTTAGGGGACATATTATTGACAACAAAAGTTTAACCATTGCCATCAATATGTTATTGAAAGAACGACTAATCGTCTCGTTGGAGTGTTGGAATCACTTTTGCATCATCTGATTTCTCTTGTTATGTCCAACAACATGAAGGAAAATGACTAATTGTTCCTCCACTGAAACATCTTGACTATTTTCAATGAAAACATGTTCTTATTAAGTATATCGCATAGTCATATAAACACATGCTTGTCCATATGACAAAGTTCGTATAGTCGACCATCATGCCCTTTGAAGAGAAATTGTGTATACATCGTACCATTGCAATCAATGGTATATTTAAGTTCTCTACGAACCCAAGTATCATAGTAATAGTCCCCCACCACAAATGCAACATCCATAATACACTTCACCTCCTTATTGGTGTCCATCACACCATCGTAAGATAAGCTAATATTGAAATCTGACTCAATATCTGATACTACCTCAAGTCTCCATTTTGGTTTCCTTACCAGTATCCATCTCTTACATTACCATGCAATTTAAAAAAAAAAACAGAAAAAAGATAATCATAGAAAGGAATGCATAATGCAAGAAAAAAAAAAAACAAGTGTAACATACCATTAAAATGTAAAGTAAATCAAATTCAATGATAATAATCCTAAAACATGGTTAACAAAATAGAGTAATCAAGTTATCAAATCATAGAAAGATAAACATGTATCACTCTCTCTTGGAATGCTGGTACAACTCTCTAATCATCTTCAGGTGCAAGGTCATAGACCTAATTGCAATAAACAAGTTACGAAATTCGCCTTTCATTAACAGGAGACTAGCAAACATGAATAGAGGACTCCCCTTAGGGATGGCAATTTTTTCCATTTCCCCGATCCCCATGGGGATCCGCCCAGAATGGGGCGAGGATGGAAATGATTTTCCCCCCACGGGGACGGGGAGAGCACTCCCCACCCTGCAGAGACCCCGATCCCCGCCCTGTGGGATCCCCACTAATATATATGTATATATGTATGCATATGTTATATGTATATATGTACACATACATCTATATATTAACATTTTTAAAATATGGTTGAATATGTTTGAATCTTTTTCTAAAAGGATTGTAAATTTTAATTATTTTATTTTAATTTTTAAATAAAATAAAAAATAAAAACAAAATATTTAACATTATAAAAAATCACAAGGAATGGGGATCCCCGCGGGGTGGGATCCCTGTTGGGATGGGGACGGGGATAACCTTGTCCACGTTAGTGGGGACAAGGATGGGGAGAGGCTCCTCATCCCCACCCCGCCTCGTTGTCGTTCCTAACTCCCCTCCTCAATCTCAAGGATCTCACTAAGGAGTTTCATGCATCACTCCATAGAAACGAGCTTTACGAGTAGCTATTATCTCGAATGCATAGGGAATTCTTTCTAGGTTCCTGTTAATCCGTACAACCCCTGTTGTCTTCTCTTTCCTAGAAGAGTTGTTACTCTCGCCCATGTCTTTGGGGATAATCTTATGTGGGTGAGTGTTATTTGGAAATATTCTAGCTTCTTGCATTGTTTCAAATGCCTCTATTGGTGTTTGTGACTCATGTTGTAATTCATCATCCATCTAGTCATCATTTAGAGTTAATAATAATAATAATAATCTTATGTGGGTGAGTGTTATTTGGGAATATTCTAGCTTCTTGCATTGTTTCAAATGCCTCTATTGGTGTTTGTGACTCATGTTGTACTTCATCATCCATCTAGTCATCATTTAGAGTTAATAATAATAATAATAATAATATGCAATGAGAAACTTTGAAAAAGGGATAACACTTATTATTCATATTAATTATACATAAATAAATGAAAATACATATGAATAAAAAAAATAGGAAAAAACATCACAAATATACAACAAGAAATTAAAAGAAAGATAACATTTATTATTCATATTAATAATAAAAAGTAAATGAAATTTTGGATTAATAAAAAATGTAAAAAACAACACAAAAAAAAGTAGGATAATAATTTTTATTCATATTAATAATAAAAATAAAGGAAAATCTGGATTAATAAAAAAAAGGAAAACCATAACAAATATGCAATGAGAAATTTAAAAAAAAAGTGTGATAACATTTATTGTTCATATTAAAAAATAAATGAAATTTCAAATTAATCAAAAAAATGTAGAAAACATCACAAATATGCAAAGATATGGATACAAAAAAAAAAACTACTTATATTAGCATATTATTATTCATATTAAAAATCAAGAAACACCAAAATGTAATCACATATTTCAACATATTATTATTCATATTAAAAATCAAGAAAAAATTCAGCAACCACATATTCCAGCATATTATTAACATAATCTTCAACAAAAATGGACCAAAAAAATACTTCTTATTCATAAGAAACACCACAAGTATGCAATAAGAATTTAAAAAAAAAGATATCACCAATTATTCACATTAAATTTCCAAAAAAAAAATGCAGCAGAATTCGGAATATGCAAAAACAGAACAAAAAAAAAATCAGTAATTACCTATTAACAATGGAAGGATTGAATGGCTTATCTTCAAAGTTGAACTTTTTATTACTTTTCAAATATCACATAGAAAGATGATACAATGAAAAGAAACCCAAACTTCTAGAGCTGTTGCAAGAAATCAAATTAAATATCTATTCTCTAAAGGACTTCCTGTGTCTGAGTGGGACTCCTGGCTCAAGCCAAATGGCAATGGAAAAGAGGTGATGAATGGTTTTAAAGTTGTCATCACACAATGACAATGAACATTTGAGCTGATAATGAGATCACTGTAGGCCATTCCTGTTCAGGCAAGGATCATGCAAGAAGGGTATTTCCAAAGAGGAAATGCATCCAAGGGACTTTAAATCTGATTTCCAAAATATCTTCCAAAAACACTCGTCTTTTATTACGTTCCTCTCTTGGTAGGGAGAGAGAAACATAAACTGGGTTAATTCGAGAAAACCCAAAGCCTCCAAACTCTAACAAGAGTACAAATTTGAGATAATATCCAATATTTTAATTAACTCTAAAAATACAACTTAAATACATGAACCAACGTTCCAACATATCAACTACTAGAGAGATTCTCTCCTTGTTTTAAGGCTTTACTCCATCTTAATAACAAACCCATGAGTCCAGATCTTCTGCCCACGTTAATCGCATCCACACATTGAGAACATCTCATCCTCTGCATAGTATTATGCAGGGGGAGATGTTCCCAATTCATGAAAATTAATGTATTGTGGGTAAGCGTGGGCAGAGTTCTCGTGAACAGGAGATACGGAGTCCAAACCCCACTTATCTAAAGACCCCCCATTGACTGCTTTAACAAGACCACGTAATCTCCTAAATGGCTAAATGTAAGTTCATGGAACCCACTAAATCCCCAACAACCGATTAACACTAACAAACTACAAACCCAACAAATCACCCTGGTGGGTCCCAACACAGCCCACTAATCCACTAAACCTGACATGTAACATTCCCATCCCCTTAAAATTGACCTTGTCCTCAAGGTCATGCGATGAACAAACACAAATAGTGACACGTGCATGCTTTTCTTGATTGGCCACCACATTGTTGGCCACAAGTTTCCCTCGAATCCAATAACAGTGTTGTCTTCGTCACAATACTTGGTATTTATCTCTTTTTATAGCAAAATTGTTGAGTTCCACATTCCCCAAGAATGTCACTCTTACACGCTTGTTCGAGTGCAGTGATACCTGCAAACGGAGAGCTAAGGGCACATGGGAAATTCAGGTAGTAATTCGCGATCAAGTCATAGAGCAGTCTGGATTCATGCCACAGTTTGGTTGCACATGACCCACATCATAATTGTATGAGGTTGCTTTAATCTCCTTTTCCTTGCACAAGGGATCAATCGGAGTGTTGAATACAGCAGCAATGGATGTGACCCTTGAAGTGGAATCCATGTAACAAAAAATGTTCATTGCTTTATTTAGATTACCAGCTCTGTAATACTGCCTGATCAATGCTCCATAGGTAACTATAGTGAACAGAAGACCATCTTTAATAATTTTTTCTGGTACTAGACATGCATTGCACTATTGGAGAAAATTTCAGCTATGGACCAAGTGGAAATGAGTAGGTTGTATGTCCTTTCAGCAGGTCAAATTCTCTTCTCCATTAGTTCCGTAAATGGCACTGAATCAGTGAATTGGCATTCATCTCTCGCTCCACCACCACTCGGAATTTATTCTGCCATAACATGCTCAACCCCGAATTTGCCCATCTGTGCAGCAATGCTAGAGTCCTCAACTCGGTTCCATATTATAAGTGCTAGGCAGATTTGGATCATCTCATAGGCTTTGGAAAAGTGAAGCTGCTCAAGCTTCTCATTTTGGATTGTAGACGAGAACTCCAAAAAGTTCCAGAAAGCTCCATAAAAACAAGAGCCAAAGGGCTTGATTCTACTTTTATCTCAGCAAATAATGGAAGAAGAGCAATAAAAACAACAGCATAATTATTGTTAAGAATGCCGGTGCAAGTTCCTCCGCCATTGTGTGTAGAAATATTCCAAGGTGGATGTTTGGATGTCTCTGCTTCTATTTCAGTGTTCTCAATTGACCTTGAGCAACATTTGCTAGGCAACATCGCTGCCCTCTGCAATGGAAAAATCTTAAACTGGGTTGTCCAAGTGGAACTGCACAGAATGTGATGGAATAATGGAGGAGAGGTGATGACAAAGCTCGCCATCACCACCATCATTTTCTTCCACTCACCAGGATCGAGTAAATCCTTTGGTTTGGACTTCAGAATTCCCCATCGTTTTGACTTTAACTTATCCGCTAAATCATCAACCTTTTCCCAATATGATTTCACCATAGTATCTGTAAGTGAGCGATACAGTGGAAGAAGGAGAAGAAAACCTCCAAAGGTTCTGGCTCTTCTTAGATCATCAATCGTGATCACTGTTGTCTTTCTGCTCTTGTGATCATTCATATTACAAAACTCCACAACAGAAGCCTTCTCACCACCAAGAAACCCAGCATGACCGCTCATAGGATTAAGACATTGAATCACACTTGTAGGATGAATAATATTATGAGACTTAAAAAGCCAGTCATTGAGATACATGGTGTAGAATCTTCGAATATCGACTGAAATCTAAAAGCACATCACGAGGTTCAAATACTTCACCATCCGGGGACACTTAATTACCTGACTGAATTCTTCAAAGCTAGTTGGAGTCACATTGGTCACCTTGAATTTGACCGTAGAAGATGCCTTTGCTTCTCCTGAGAAATCCATTGAGAGGGAGAGAGATGGAGAGTACTGATCGTTAGTGCTAGATGTCAATGATCCACTGTTGATTTTCATAGAGCCAAAGAGATCCCCTCTTCCAAAGAACTCTTCAACGGCATCTACCTTCTCATCTTCTTTATTGCAAATGGCTTTTAGTTGATCCAAACTAGCAGAGAGGCACTACAGGAAAAATGGTTGCCGCTAAAACTCCAAAACTGCCGCTAAAAGTTTTACCGGCAGTCAGCAACATGCCGCTAAAACATGTGTTGCTAGAAGTTCTAGCGGACTAGCGACAGTTTTGACAACTGCTGGTAAAAAAAAAAAAACTGCCGCTAAAACCAAGGCCTTTAGCAGCAGATGTAAACTGCCACTAAAGACTAAATTCTAAGCGACAGCTTTATCTTTAGCAGCAGTCGCGACTGCCACTAAAAGTTTGTCACGCTTTTTTCAGCACACTTTTTGGTGCGCTTTTTTCGCTAAATCATATTTTTTTTCATATCCCTATAGTTGTTTTCAATCAGTAAACAAGCTTCTAATTTGCTTCAAATAACATGTTTTCTCTTCATTAATCTAAATTGAAATGTAATACAAAAGTCAAAACATCAACTACAAATAAATTTTAAAAGTCCATTCTCCATTCAAAACATTTGAATCACAAATACATCTGAGTTTCAAATTGACACTTTAATACAAATTTCATCATCCATTCTCCAAATTCAAAACACATGATTTATAAAAACTTCTCCCAAAATCCAACGAAAAGATGAATTCCTGATGAAAACAATCATAAATAAACTTGAATCAAAACCAGAAATAAGCCATCAAAGTAAAAAAAAAAAAAAAAAAAAAAAACATAAATAGTGATAAATAATTCATTAATTGGATTAGACACTTGAAACTTAGAAATGCAAGTAGCCAATGTTCTTAAGGCCTAGTTTGTTTGAACTTTGAGTGACTTACCACTGCTGTCTAAATGTTCTTAAGGGTAAGGAAGCACCTTCCTGGAGCATCTGAATTTGGATATATTTCTCATTTGCAACCATCAGTTCTGCCATAGGTAGGATTAACTTACTAGGAAAGATGGGGGTAGATGTTACAAACATTAACTAACTAGCAAAGTTCATGAAAATGACAGCATTTGTGTTTGCAAATATATTTATTTCTGCTTGCAGTCTTTCCAAATGGAGCCTAAATAACAAACTTTTAGATCTATATGGACCCCTATTGTTTAGTCCTAAGAAAAAAGCCCAACTCTGATTGAAGGAGAAGCTCTCCTGATAAGGGCTTTGGTGCTAATTGCTAAGATATCCATGAGTATCCTGGGTCCAACTATGATAAGGTGCTAAGGTAAAATAACTGAGCTTGCTTTAATAACCTGTTCCAACCACACCTTAGAGAGTTGCACTTTTTTTTTCTTTTGTATTTGTTGGTAGGACCTGCTCCAACCAAACTTTCCTTTAACCTGGTAACATGTTTAATATTTGTCTTGCTTGGATTTTTGTTTGCCCCTTGTTTATCTAAGGCATCCACCATGCTATTAGCTGTTTTTTTTATCAATTGCTATTAGCTGATCTTTGTGAACAGAGGAACTGAATTCTGAATTCTCTTGCTAAGCTGCCTTACACTTCACTCACATGTATCTGTACTGCCACATTATAGGGTTATTTTGTCCAATCTAGCTTTTATCTCCTTTCAGTATGAGGTCTCGATTTAAGTTCCTGATGTAATGACAAGTAATAACTCAACATTTATAGAGTCTTGCCTCTTCAAAGACATCTGATAAAACATTTACCAAGTCTCCTTAGCCTAAAGTCCTAAAGTATGATGCCATAACTACACCATCAGTCCCAAAGTATAGTTCAAGGTAAAAGATCAAACATATATTTATAACAAAATGTGCAAATCTGGAACAAGAATATCAATGTTGAAACCATCACAAGAGGTAGAAAAATAGATAGCGTGACATTTTGATTTATGAACCTCTGCTCAAATTCCATGCTACTCTACTTGAGTATGTCAGAATTTTAATGATAAATTAAATTATTTGTTGTGAGAAGGAGCATGAGTACCTTGAAGTTGGTCAAATCAGGGACGACATAGTTTGGCAATTTCTCATTCATCACAACATATCCACCTGCACCAAAATGCTATGACACATTATAAACAACAAAATGATATTCACTTCCAACAATTGCTAAAAATGGAGTTTAGAGGGGATCACCTTCTTAGTTTGTTTTTTATTATTAAAAGATAGAAAGATACAAAAGAAATCCCAGAGCATGTCAGAATTTTAATGATAAATTAAATTATTTGTTGTGAGAAGGAGCATGAGTACCTTGAAGTTGGTCAAATCAGGGACGACATAGTTTGGCAATTTCTCATTCATCACAACATATCCACCTGCACCAAAATGCTATGACACATTATAACAACAAAATGATATTCACTTCCAACAATTGCTAAAAATGGAGTTTAGAGGGGATCACCTTCTTAGTTTGTTTTTTATTATTAAAAGATAGAAAGATAAAAAAGAAATCCCAGAGCTAACTCAGCAAACATCCAGTACTACAAGCCAAGACTTAGGGCCATTTAATAATTGCTAAGTTTGACTTAACCGAATTACTCATTGCTTTGTCTTTTACCATATACAATAGCAATATAATGAAATAATTAATGGTAAAGTAGGTACCGTAACATGTCATTCAGCAACTAAGGAACCCACCCCCTATGTAGTTGTGTATCAACTAAAAAAACAAAATTATAAGCAATTATGGAACCCAGTTGGAGTGCATATGGGTAGGTGTGATTCCCTGGAAATGATGGGAAAGTACCATGACCAAGAAAACTACCATTCAGCCCTTTGCATTACAACCTCAATGGGTGAAACTTTCATTTCAAACACACGAGCAGAGCAAGGAGAGTGAGGTTCCAAAGAATGTTACCTCTCCTGTTATAGCTACAGATTTCCAAGCAGAAAGCAACGCAAATCTTCAAACAACACCCATTGCAATTAACATAGCCAAGCTTTACCCTACGACTAATAAGCACTAAAATTAATTGGGACCATTCAAGTTAATTGGTTCCATCCAGTTTTACGGTTGTACTCTAGGACATGCCTAAAGAAATACAAATCAACTTCAAAACTTTCACTAGAAGCTTTATCAGCAATTGATTATAACCAATACTATTCCACATTCCAATACACTCTAACTTAGATATTCCTAGACAATAATAACCCGCTTCACAGGCCTAAACATGACACAAACTATAGTTGGGTGCTCTTAGGTAACCAATAGTAACCCAAAGAAAAGTTCTCCAGGTACTTCTCTACTGTTGGAGCCAACAGAACTCAGTAGCCAACCAAAAAATACTAATAAAAGAATCCAAATTTGAAGACAAAGAGGTAGTAAATATAGAGAAGAAAAACAGATGTCTCATACTCAATATTCCAGCAAATTATGTAAAAATGGACTCTGCTGATCCATAAAATGCCACATGTCAAAAACAAGTGATCCTATGCAGAATCAGTCCCGATGTGAGGTTAGATCAAACAAACCTTGAACTGGATTTTCCTATTTTTGCCAAAAATAATATCCCGAAGAACACTTGGCATGGATGCTGATATCATCCATATGCCTATTGGCATCAACAAGTCATTAGTGAATATTCCTTCAGATCTCTGTCAAGAAGTTCTAATACCAAGTTGATGTTTTCTTGGCCTATTGATATCATCCATAAGACCTATTGAAACCAACATTGCTGCTCTGTGAATCCAGCTCTGCCCTAATTGAGTTACCTTCACACACCAGGCCTGAAAAACTCAGAAGAATAGTGCCTTCATGATCTCTACATACTCCCCCAACACCTGTAACAACCCAGTTGCCTAAAGTGCAACCATCAGTTAATTTATTGGTTCCCAAAACTGGTGCAACTTGGGCTGGTTTGAGGTTAGACTCAACCTAATAGAAGGGGGTGTTATACACTGTTGTCACGAAAAAGTGCAGTGTGCTCCAGAGCATATAAAATATGGCCTGCAAATATTACTTCATTGGCATACAAAGAACAAAATAAGGCAATTTGATTTATGCACCAATGGAATGATTCTGTATTATGGGAACAAAATAAATAAATAAACTATTTTTCACCCCCAAGAACACCAGAAATATTGCAGCAGAAGGTGACCAAAGGGGACACTCAGCCTACAAGAGTCTGCTGAGTTGATTTGGCATCCAATGGCATTAATGCTTTAACAAGGGGAGCTTGACACAGAAAATAAATCAATTCCCTTTATAAATTCTTTCTCCCTTGTTCATGGATGGAAGAGATGATGAGTTGTAAATGGATAACATTTTTGTACAGGAGTATCAAACCTGAAAAATAATATGCCCTTGAAGACCACTCTTTTGTCATGTGTACATTGTACCAGGATTTCCCTTATTGGGTTCTGTCAATAACATTTGTAAGCCCAAAACCCCAGCTAGAATTGACCATCATCCCTTATTGGGTTCTGTCAAGAACATTTGGGTCCATGTGGAAGGCCTGCATCATGATTGCCAAACTATGTTAATCTTCCCTCAAGTCAAATTTGGCAATAGAATAACACAGCATAATATTTTAAATCGCACAAGGGGACATGACAATAAATAAATAAAGGACATAACATGGGAACTTGTATATTCTTAACATGGCTTTACCATGAAACACTTGTGATGATTCCAGTGATCTGGGGTCTTGGAAGGAGTGGACTAGGTAACCTCACGAATCTTTGTAATGAAACTTAGGTGTAGGTTAAAATCCAAGTTACATATATGCCATAGTCAACATGCCATGATTCTGTATCATCTGAAAACCAGTGTATCATCACACGAGCACACCTATACAGCCATGTGCACATGTCAACCACACCCAAACAAATAAAGGCTTGGTTCTATGACCAAGGAGAATCATCATTTAGTACTGTGGAGTACACTAACTTCAATCTTACAACTTGAAGATTCTAATGTACAACCAATTGATGCCACTAAGGAATATTATATCATAGCTGAATTGGATATAACAGAATAGATTTCTATAGAAGTTAACCCATTCAAAAGTTGCAAGTTAAGCTTATCTGAAGCAGATAGACCAAATTTTAGCTAAGGAAAACGAAATCTAATCATGACCTGCATATAGATGGACATAGGAATAAATATGGGGGCATTCATCTTCACGTGTCTGATGGTTACTTAGACAAACAAGAGAAACCAACATGCAAATTCAAAGTTACATATGTACATACATATTTCCACCCTATGTAAGTTAAGTAGCAATCACATATGGATTTTAATTGATTTTCAAGTCAAACTCAATTATATCATCTTAAGTTTATAGTATACAAGTTAAGTAGCAATCATAAACGTCATATATGGATTTTAATTGAAAGTTGGACATAACTAATTATAGGAGACTGCCAGGTTGTGATGGCTGGCCATTCTAAAGAGATGAGGGACCCTGGGCTCTTCGACATTTGATAATAGAAGCTAGGTGGTGATAAGCTGGTAACTCATAAGCAGTTCATACATGCCATTAGCACTGCAAGTTCCCTTGCAAGTGTGGGGATAAATAGAAATGAACTGTCATGGGGTTCACCTGGTCTGGGCAGGGGATTGTAAAAAGTGTGAATCTGCTCCTGAAGCAATTGTACTGGCAAGGGGCCTGCTCTTAGCTGTTTTTTATATTTCCTTCATTCTAATTTTCTTGGAACAAAATTCATTTTGTTTAATCATTTAATAGAACCCAAACCTTGAAGTTGATCTTTACCCAAAAAAAAACTTGCAGTTGATGATCAAATAAAAAATGGACTGGGGAATTGAACACATGGCCAATCCAGTCACCCCCCCCCCCAATCCAACTGATTATCTGGACCATCCATATGATCCCTCCATGAAGCAGAAATAGGTGAAGTCATGTATCCATCAAAAAAAAAAAAAAAAGAAAAGAAAAAAGGTGGAGTCATGCAGTGAAGCTCCCTACATGAGCTGATATATTAGTATACCCATTATATATGTCAGACATCTTTGTGTTTGGTAATTCTCTATATACATCACCTTGGGTTAATGCATAAGCTAGCTGTTTGTGTTAGTAAGTATATGCAGGCAAAGCTAAGATTCTGCTTTTTTAATAATCTTCTGGTTGTTGCTCACATTTAGTAAGTATATGCAGGCAAAGCTTGTTGTGTTTAATCATCTTGGCATTGTATTGTTTAGAAGTTATATACTTATGTAGTTCGATGGGGCATTTTATTGCTGCATATTATGTCCTGTGCTTTAATATTATGATCAGATTGAAGAAACTAATGAAGCAAGGAAGAAGTTCTCAAATGCTAAGTCTATTTCATCAATCCAATATTTTGGGGATCAACACAAATCAAGAGAAATGGAAGCTCAAATCTCTTTGCAAAAGTTCTTGGTATGTGTGTTAATTAACCATTAATGATGTTGCAATATGAGAATTGAAACTCCACTTGTTGGAAGAAACAAATTTTGTGCTAAGCATCTTAAGTTACAACCACTTGTGTAGAGTTAAAAGACAAATAGGGATTTTGTCTAAGCATCTTAAGTTACAGCGTCTAAGATTTTGGTTAATCTGCACTGAATTACAACTTGAAAAGTGCAGTTCAAAAACAAATAAGTATTTTGGCTCTCTAATTAATGAGTAGGATAAGCATACAAACCCCTGGCTCAAGCTGGCAACAAGGATTGCAGTTAGAAACAAAGAAACATAATTGATTGCCAAACAATTGAACAACAAAATTTAATAAGTTGCAGATGGAGCAACTTAGGACGTTAAAGGATAAAATGGGGCCTCATAGCAAAGATCTTTTGGAGTTGGATCAAACTAAATCTTCCTCCTTGATCAATCAATGACTTCACTCTTTGTCCCTCCAAGATTAGTAAAGTTGAATTATTGATGTGTATTTGATTAGATTTTGCAGAATCTGCACTTCTTGTTTGCAAAAAGAATTTACTGTCAAAATTCAATAAACCACACACCTTTGAGAAGCTTGTGACAACTCCAGTTCATAAAAGTCAAAGTAAGTTTTGATTGCTAGTGTATGGATTTTCACTTTTGTTTCTTTTAGGTGTACAAGTATATTAATTGTGGTCCTGCATTTGATAAGCATGAGGTCCTTATATTTTACTATCTTTACTTCTGAGTAAAACTGCATAGGCCTTCTCATAGGTTGCTGAACTTTTTACTTGTAAAAGCAAGAGAATCATATAATCTATGAAAACTTTGATATGGCATAAAGATTTCTTCCGTAAATAAAATAAAGATTTTATTAAAAGAAAGCAGAGAATTACAGGAAAGGTGACAGGAAATCACCCAAGAGAAGAAAATAAAAGCACCCCAAACCAAGAAAGGTCTACATGAACATTTGTTGTTCTTTTGACTTGCAAGCCTATTCATTAAGTTGCACTACATTATATCTGAAATTTTGATCAATAAATTATATATGCAATTATTAATGTCAAGCAATGAATAGGACAACTCTTCATGCATAAGGGTCTACATGAACATGATATACCTGAAAGGAAAGAAACTCTTTGATAAGAAATTCTCAAAAGACCTGAAAGAAAGGTCTACATGAACAGATTCAGAATTATCTGAAAAAAACTCAACTCAAGTTTGATCAAGAACAGTCATATTATCTTCAGAGGCTTGCAGCTCTCACTCCTAGATTTGTTGGAGTTGATATTGCAAATGTTTGTAATGAAGCTGCTTTAATTGCTGCAAGAAATGAGGTATCACAAATTGCTATGGGACACTTCAAGGCAGCTATAGATAGGATAATAGGTGGTCTAGAGAAAAAAAAAATGCTCCAATTTCTAAAGACATGCCCGAACCATCTCAGTTAGCTCAACTCTCATGTGTTAGTTTCATCTCTTTAACATAAAGGCGTGTTAGTTTCATATAAATTTATTTTATATTCCCAGTTAGAGTTCCATGAGATTGAAAACATGCTTATGTCATGATAGTTAATTTGTTCTTATATACAGACCATCATATTTTCCACAATTATTTGTTTTTTAGTGCTTTTATGGGTACAGGTGGTGGTCTTCTAAAGACTGGTATTTTACAAGTGACAACTGCAATGAATTCACACATACATATATCAAAGAAGAGGATTTTTTTTGGATAATATATAAAGTGTGAATTCCTTTTTCATTGGTAAAGGATTGTTGGATTGCAGCCTAGGCTTCAACCATTCACAACCAACATTATTAAAAAACAATAATATTTTCATGAGCAATTATTTACAATACCTAATCAAATGATCAATAAGACAAATTTTCAATTAAATTGGAGAAAACCCTAAATGACACAATTGAGTAAATTTATGGGAAAAAATAAGAGTAATGGGATCATGAAAAGAGAGAGAAATATGAACTCACAATGTGATCAGAAGTGCCAATGGGTCCACCTAGAATGCGAACACAAGTGTGAGTCTCCTTGCATATCTTCTTGACTAGTTCGCCCTTGCGGTCGATGATGCTACCTACCTTAAGAACACGAGTATGAGACAGAAAATGTTATTGCTAGGCTACCCAAGCTATTTCTTCTTGGTTGGCGTTGCCGTCAAGGCCTGGGCCGGGACTTCTGGAGTTGCCACCATTTCTAGAGGTTGTTGAGATGACTCTGACAAAGCGGTGGTTGTGGCTATATCAGTCCAACAATCCTTTGTATGTCATATGGATGGGTGAGAAGTAATTGGGTAGCTTAGCCAGAATCCACACTGCTAACCTTGACGTTGCTGGTTTGTGTTGTCCGATGGAGGGCAAAATCAACCAAACGGTTAAGGGAAATCCATAAGAGAGAGAGTGTTTCACCTGTTGATGCTAGCGCCATTGGTTAAGTGTCATCCCATGGTGAGAAGTTTGAGAGAGAGAGAGGTGTCATTTCTTCTTGGTTGGCGTTGCCGTCGAGGCCTGGGCCGGGACTTCTGGAGTTGCCACCATTTCTAGAGGTTGTTGAGATGACTCTAACAAAGCGGTGGTTGTGGCTATATCAGTCCAACAATCCTTTGTATGTCATATGGATGGGTGAGAAGTAATTGGGTAGCTTAGCCAGAATCCACACTGCTAACCTTGACGTTGCTGGTTTGTGTTGTCCGATGGAGGGCAAAATCAACCAAACGGTTAAGGGAAATCCATAAGAGAGAGAGTGTTTCACCTGTTGATGCTAGCGCCATTGGTTAAGTGTCATCCCATGGTGAGAAGTTTGAGAGAGAGAGAGAGGTGTCATTTGGTGGCGAAAAGGTTGAGTAAAAGAGAGGGAGGAGGAGACACAGAGAAGGGCAAAGGAGGAATGTGATGTGAGAAAAAGGGTTTACGCAGGGAGGAAAATAGGCTTTAATACACTTTTCGTGCCTACATGGATTTAGTGGCAGTCAACACTGTCTTTAGCGGCAGTTTTAAACGACTTCCGCTATATGGTATTACTTTTAGCGGCAATCACCATTTAGTCCCTGTCAAAGCTGCCGCTATTTATTAGTTTTCCTAGAGTGAGGGATGCAAACATCTACAACATTCTCTCCTTCATCCGTTTCTAGACGACCACAAGTGAAGCCACTTTTCTCTCCAATCGTGCCAAGCAATGTTCAAAACTGGTAGCCATTTCTGGCTCTGATACCAATTGTTATGTTCCTCTCTTGGTAGGGAGAGAGATAAACATAAGCTGGGTTAATTCGAGGAAACCCAAAGCCTCCAAACTCTAACAAGAGTACAAATTTTAAATAATATCCAATATTTTAATTAACTCTCAAAATACAACTTAAATACATGAACCAACATTCCAACATATCAACTACTAGAGAGATTCTCTCCTTGTTTTAAGGCTCTACTCCATCTTAATAACAAACCCACTTATCTAAAGACCCCCCATTGACCGCTCTAACAAGACCATGTAATCTCCTAAATGTAAGCTCATGGAACCCACTAAATCCCCAACAACCAATTAACACTAGCAGACTACTAATATTCTAATAAGATAAGAATAACAACTAACAACATGATAACAAATTACTTAACCCAACAAATCACCCTGGTGGGTCACAACACAGCCCACTAATCCACTAAACCAGACACGTAACATCTTTTTTCCCATTACTTGGATGTTTTCAAAATACATATCACTGCAAAGCAAAAGAGTAATGGATCTCTACAACACAATTCCCTTTGGAAATAAACTTTTGACACCAAGCAAAGTTGCATAATGGGCTGAAGTTGCAATCTATGGGAAGCTCTGGAAAAAGGCCCAAGTAAACCGATAATGTTCTTGTACCATGTAGACATGGAACTTTCCGTGCAACTGGAATCAACTAATACTTGTCAAAGTACAGCCAAAGCAGGCAAATTCCTTCACCAATTGGCTATTTGCTTATCACATTGGTGGGTCATTAGTTGAGCAACCAAATCATGCGAAAAATCTTCTTCCTAGGATACTGAACTTCCCATCTAAATATTCCCACAATGCAAAGAATCAAATACAATACGATTAGCACTCCATAAGGCATTAAACCAAAGATTCCATGAACAACTTAATGCTTCTTAAATCCTCTTTGGACTGTGGGTAGTTTTGTGGCTTGAACAGCTTCCACAATCCAACAGGATGTTGGGGTTCAATTTTGGCTTGTGTTGAGAATCTGCCAAAGATCTTTTCACACTCAGGATATGGCTTGACATAAAGATTGTAGAACCTAAGCCTACTGGATTTTATCAGACCCTTCAACCCAACTTCAAAACCAAGTGCACCTTTTGACCTTAGATACTCAATTACACTATAACGAGGAACTATTTGCTTTTCGAAATTCACACCTAAGTATTCTGGAACTTCAACCAGGCAATAAATATTACACTCCATCCTGTTTATTAGAAAATCAATCTTCTTCTCTATGTCACCCAATTCATATATGATTGATCGTGGTTCTCTCTGCAGCACTTTGAAAGCGTCCCTCAGGGTTAGCCCATGTCTGTGCAAGCAATTCACTCTCAATTTTACTTCGGTCCCAGCTCTAAAAATCCCTTTACAGAGAATTTTCTCTTTGATTGCCAACCTACACTTCAAACCCCTCATTAGTTCCAGGCATCGAGAGAGCTCCCCTACTTCCATAGTGAGAATTCGAGGGTCTTTAATGACCTCCCTTCTGATATCGTCTGCCTTAAAACCCAACTCCTTAAACTCATTAAAAAGTGGCACGAACCTACCCTCAACGGAATATCCTAAAATTCCCGGAAACGAATAGCAGAGTTTATCGATTTCATCACTTCGAATCCCAATTCCCTTAAGGAACTCAATCCTCCGGTGAAGCTCATCCGGTTCTATCATAATAACTCTCGGAAATTCCTCTAAAACTCTAGATACAGTCCCATAATGAAAGCCAACAGCCTTTAGGACCCGTACACTGTTGCAGAGGTCAGCAGGTTCTAACTGAAACCTCCTAGAGTGCTCAAGAACGTTTTGAATTAGCAATGGAGAAACACTACCAAGATCTAGTTCAGAAAAAACCATCTCCCATTTCCTCAGAAACCCCAATTCCAAAACCCCAGGACAACTAGATATTATTGATACAAGAGAATTCTGCGATAATTTGAACGCCAAAAGAATTCCAAGAGACTTCTCCACATCCAACAAATTGAAATTCAATAAAAATTGACTCTTTCCAAGAAGTTCATGTAGTTGACATGTCGGAAATCCATACCTCTGCAAGAGATTAGCAAGCAAAACTTGTTGTCTATATTCTGAATTTCCTGTGAATTCTGAAGTGATTTTAGATGCGGTATCATAGCTTCCTGAAAAAGATCGAACTTTTTTATTACAAGCTAAGTTTTTCGGGAAGACAGTGAAAAATCGATGAAAAGCTGATCTAGTTAGAACCCTAATCGCCATTGCTGAACCTCAAGGATTTGGAAAAATACTTGGCTCCCACCAGGAGGACATGCGTCTTACCACAACCATTTTACACACGAGTTTTAAGGTTTGGACTTAGAGTTTACGTTAGATGGTTTTAGGGTTTAACTAATTGCTTGTTTGCCACCGGTGTGTTTAATAGTAAATCGTTTCACCCGATTCACAATGAATCGTTTCACCTGTTTATTTTGAGGGAAAAAAAAAGGAATGCACGCTGATTGGGCGTTTAAAGTAATTTGGTTTAATATTATAATATATATAAAGTCTCAATTTGGAAATACAGCGTAAATACATACAAAATAATACAAATATAAGGCTTTGCACTCTTTGTATTCCTTCGAACTCAGCGAAAATGACAACTTGTCTCAAAAAGTAGTCAATTTTTTCAAATTTCAATGTGCCATCTCATATCGATCTCCTCTCGTCGTCGGGATGAGGTCGGCTTCTTCCCTCGAGCTATAGTGCCAGGCACGACTCTCAAAAGGAAAATAAACAAAGATAGTTTTGTTTGAAGGTAAATTTCTCATACCCATTCGATTGTGGTTGGATACATATATAGAGCTTAGGCTTGATGGCTGTTACAACTAAAATGGAAAAGACAATAAAAAGGCTAATGATTGCTAATAATGCGCAGGGAATATTTCTGCTATAACAAACTCTACAATTCTGCTACTCTCCACCAGCTGATCTAGAGCAAAAGACCACGTTAGCCTCTGCATGTCAATGTGTCGTAACACTCCCTCCCCCTTCGAAAGCAGCATTGTCCTCAAGGCTAGATTGAGGAAATTTCTGTTGTAGTTCCGTGAGTATTTCCCAAGTCGAATTTATTGTCGAGGTTCCTTGCCATTGAACCAGTACCTTTGTTACTGCCTCGTTGCCTTGTCGTTTCAATCTTCTATCAATAATTGCAGCTGGTTGGGGTTGGAGTGTGTCGTCATCCTTTAGTGGTGGAAGAGTGGCTTGGGCATGAGAGTTGTCTCCAACATTTGCCTTTAACCAAGACACATGGAAAACATGATGTAAACGACAGCCTTCTGGTAACGCCAGGCAATATGCAATTGGACCAATTTTCTCTGTTATTTTGAATGGTCCGTAAAAATGAGCTACTAGCTTCTAAGACTTACAAACTGCCACTGTGCTCTGCCGATAAGGTTGCAGCCTCAAGTATACCCAATCTCTAATGTTAAAATTCCTTTCTGTTGTCTTCCGATCCACCATTTTCTTCATTCTGTCTTGGGCAAAGAGTAAATTCTGTTTAAGTTTTTGCAGAGCCCTTTCCCTTTCCTGTAATTCAGCCTCCACTGTTGGTGCTTGAGTTGTTCCTGGGATGTAGGAGATCAAGTTTGGTGGGGGATATCCGTATAGTGCCTGAAAAGGGGTGGTTTTGGTTGTAGAATGGAAAGTGGTGTTATACCACCAATTCTGTGATTGTTCACTGGTAGACCTGTTCATGGGCCGGGCCGGGCTGGGCTTTTACTTTTCATTAACAGAAATATATTAGGCCCGAGCCCGACCAACGGGCCTACAACTTGGGCCCGAGCCCGACCCTAATAAAAAGCCCGAAGCCCGAGCCCGAGCCTGAAGCCCGACTTAATAAAAAAATTAGAAATTTTCCCTATTCAATAATCAATATAAGTCATAATTTATTTACATTAAAAAAAGTATAAATTCAAATTTTATTTATATTAAAAAAATAATATGAAAAAGGGAAAGAGGATGTGGAGAATAAGAATTCGGTTGGAAAAAGAAGGGAAAGAGGTGAAAAAAATAGGGGTATTCAACTAGGGTTTTTAGGTTTAGTTATAGGTCGGGCCGGGCCGGGCTATTTTGGCAAATTCCGAGCCCGGCTCGAATTTATTGCGGGCTGGGCTTTTTGGCCCGAGGTTAAGCCCGCGGGCCTATATACCTATTCAAGCCCGTCCGGGGGCCGAGCCGGGCCGGGTCGGCCCGTCAGGCCACCCAACCCATGAACAAGTCTATTCACTGGTGTAGCATCTAAGGTAGGTTTCCAAAGTCTTATTAAGGACCTCTATCTGCCCATCTATCTGAGGGTGGTATGAAGAGCTCATATGTAGCTGTGTTCCCTGAAGTTTGAAATTCTCTCTCCAAAAGTTGCTGGTGAGCAGAGAGGGTCTCGATCACTTACAATTGTCTTGGGCATTCCATGTAATCTAAAAATTTCTTGGATGAATACCTTGGTCAGGCCAAAAGTAGAGAAAGGGTGGGTTAAGGCAATGAAGTGTGCAAACTTAGTTAATCGGTCCACAACTACCCAAATGGTAGTTTTCCTATTGGAAGAGGGTAAACCTTCAATGAAATCCATTGAGAGTTCAGACCATGCTTGTTCTGGAATGGGTAGAGGTTGTAGCAGTCCGGGGCATGCTTGGTTTTCTACTTTGTTTCTTTGGCAGATTTCACACTCCTTTACCCAATATTTAACTTCAGCTCAATAGCCTTTCCAACAACAAATCTTCCTTAATCTTTGTAGGGTGTTGTAGTACCCTGAATGTCCTCCCCCTGGGACTAAGTGGGCTTCCTCAAAAAGTCTCCTTCTAAATATTGAATTTGGATTGATTACTAGCTTCTCCCCTTTCCAAAGCAGCCCATTTTTAATTGAGTATTTTCCTATGGGCTCCTTGGCTATGTCTGATATCATCTTCTGCTATCTCTCTCTTGAGCTCTTCAATCCAGCTTGGAACTGGAGCAGATACGGCCATTACTTCCCCTGCTTCTTTGTGCGATAGAGCATTTGCAGCTGAATTGTTTGACCCTTTTCTATAGCAAACTTCATAGTCAAACCCAAAAGTTTGCTAATAAGTCTTTGCTGGTTTGGAGTTGTAATCTTCTGCTCCAAAATATGCTTTAAACTCCTGTGGTTTGTCAAAATTTTAAACCTTTGACCTAGGAGATAGGACCTCCACTTCTGCATTGTTGTCACTAATGCTAGCAATTCTTGATCATTTGTTGACAAGGACTGATACTTTCCTTGTAGTGCCTTGCTGAAGAAGGCTATTGGATGCCCTTGTTGAGAGATAACAACTCCTATTCCAATTCCACTAGCATCAGTCTCCACTATAAATGGTTCTTGATAGTTGGGGAGAGCTAGTACCGGGGTCGTGGTTATGATTCTCTTGAGTTTCCTGAAAGCTTCCTCGGCTTCATCACTCCATCTCCATCATCCCTTTTTGAAAAGTTGTGTTAGTGGTTTGGTTAGAATGCCATAATTATGGATAAATCTTCTTTTAATAATCAGTGAGACCCAGGAAACCTCTAAGGCCTTTAACTCCCTTGGGTGTGGACCAGTGAAGAACATCTTCAATATTAGCTGGGTCTACTTCTGCCCCCAATGGTGATATTATGTGGCCTAGATACTTGATCCTTTCAACCCCGAACTGACATTTGCTTCTTCTTGCATGTAGTTGGTGTTGTTTGAGAACTTCCAGTACCTTCTCCACCCACCATCCTTCTTCCTGACCAAAAGAACAGGGGATGAAAAAGGACTGGTACTTGGCCATATCACCCCTTCCTTCAGCAACTCCTTTACAATCTGCTCAATCTCATTTTTTTGGTAATAGGGGTATCTATAAGGTCTGACGCTGATGGGCTTGTTATCCTTCAATGGAATGGCATGATCACAATGATGTGGAGGGGGAAGTCCCACGGGTTCAGCAAACACATCATGATATTCTTCCAATAGCTTATAAATATGAGGTTCTGGGTTCATCTGTTGTTCCTCTCCTCCTTTCAGCTGAATCAATAACAGAAGGGCTCCCTTCTCAGCATCCTTAGCAGCCTTGGCGGCCTCAATCATGCAAAGGGATTGTGTCTGTAATCCCTTCAAGGTGTGGTGGTCTTGGCTGTCTTCAAATTGTAGGGACAAAGAGGAGAAATCCCACACAACTGGTCCTAGTGTCTCTAACCATCGGGCCCCCAATACTGCACCGTAGCCTTGTAGGGAGAGTAGATAGAAGTAAGCTATTATGGTGGTTCCTTGAGTTTTGATCGGTACCTGTGGGCATTTCCTGGCCCCTTGTATCTTTTCTCCATTGGCAACCAACACTTCGAACTGTGTTTGTGTCACTGGAATCACTCCTACCTTCTTCGCTATCCTTGGATCCAAGAAATTATGGGTGGATCTCGCATCCACCAACATTGTTACTGGTTGTTGGTTTATCAGTCCTTGGAGTCGCATGGTTTTTGGAGAACTGGACCCTGAGATTGCATGGAGGGATATTTCCATAATTGACACCTCCCCTTTGTTTGGATCTTCCTCAACTTCATCGCTTGGGTCTTCTCCCTCCATCAGTCCCATGACCCAATACAACCGTTGAGTCTTGCAACGGTGGCCAGGGACATATTTTTCGTCATAGTGATAACAAAGGCCACGCTCCTTCCTATCTCGTGCTTCTGTCGAAGTCAGTCTTTTGATTTCTAGAACTGGTTTAGTGGTAGTAGAGGAATTTATTATCAGAGGTTTTGTTTTCAGTGGTTCACCATGTACCTGTCGACGCTTGACCGTCCACTCTTCTTCCTCTAGCAAGGCCAAGCGAAATGCTCGGGTGAGAGAGGTGGGTTTGAACTTCTCCACTCCAGCTCGGACTTCAGGCTTCAGGCCAAAAATGACGCAGCCCGTAAGGTATTCTTTGTTCAGTCCTTTAACCCGACTAGATAGGAGTTGGAATTGATCCATATACTCCTGTACCGAGGTGGTCTGAGCTAATTTGGAGAGTCTCCCTGCTATATTAGTCCCCTGCACGCTGTTGTATCGATGATTCAGTGCATCCACAAACTGGTCCCAAGAGGGTTGTGGATAGTGCTCAATGAACCACCAATACCACTCCACTACTCTTCCTTCAAAGCCCAAGCTAGCGACCTGAATCCATTGGTCTTTGGTGATGCCTTGTAGAGAAAAGTATTGTCGCAACAGCACCAACCAACCATCGCGATTTTTCCCATTGAACTTGGGGAGTCCCAACTTTGGTCCCCATGTTCCTATGCCGATCGACCTCCCCGTCCTGTTAGAAGCTTCCGTTTCCTTGCCTCTGTCGCCCGCACCTTCTAAGACAGATCGATTGGTGTTCAATTCTAGATTCCCTCCTACCGGAAGTGGAGGACCCAGACATTCCAGAATCTCTGCTAGCTTGGCCATGACTCCCTCCTAGTTTATCTCCAGGAAGTTCAACCTTTCTTCAAGATTCGACATCTCCTCTCCTGATGGGATGTCTGGCTCTGATACCAGACTGATATCGATCTCCTCCCGTCGCCGGGATGAGGTCGACTTCTTCCCTCGAGCTATAGTGCCAGGCACGACTCTCAGAAGGAAAATAAACAAAGATAGTTTTGTTGGAAGGTAAATCTCTCATACCTATAGAGCTCAGGCTTGATGGCCGTTACAACCGAAATGGAAAAGACAAAATAAAAAAGCTAATGATTGCTAATAATGCGCAAGGAATATTTGTGTTGTAACAAACTCTGCAATTCTGTTACTCTCCACCAGCTGTCCTAGAGCAAAAGACCACGCTAGCCTCTACATGTGAATGTGTCATAACACCGTGTCACTAAGGTGATTTAGGATCACCCAAGTGATTTAAAAATGCCGATTTGACGTTTCAAGAAATCTCTCTTTTCCTGAATTCCAAGGGTAATTATTACCAAAACATTGTTTTGAAAAACACCTTTGCCAAATACGGTTTTTTTGACAATTCCATTTTTTGCTGATGTGGTGCACATGACACACATCAGCAAAAATGAATAAGCCTTGAAACACATCAATGCCAAACGCCTACTAAGGTTTCAGAAAGATTAGTAAACACAACAATATATGTTCACTTGTTCAGGCCATGGACTGAACAAGTGAATAATAATAATAATAACTCTCCACACCAATCAAAATACATAGCACCCCCAAATCGACTAAGGTGGTGTTTGGCATTGTCTTTGTCTTGTGGATGGATCATTTCGATCCATGCCATGGACTGAACACATAGTTTGGTTTGGTGTGGACAGGACCAATCCACAATATATCATGGACCGGCCCTATCCCACAGCTCAACTCGTCAACACATTTTTATCATGGTTGAATTCGGTCCCCAACTACTATAAATTTTTTAATTGGTAATATGCATTGCACACCTCTTTTCTTACCCCGGAACATTTTACTATTGCTATTCTCCACCTCCCATGCCCTTGTGCTGTTTGTTGAAGCTCTATGCCGCTATGCTCCGCCGCAAGGAATATGACGATTATTTGCCGATTTGCTCTACCAAACAGTATGTTATCTCCCTCTTTCTCCTTCATCTTTCTCATGTTTTTACCTTCATCATTCCAAAACACTCTTTGTCCCTCTCATGTTTTCATTTTTACCTTCTTTTATGTTTTTTTTTTTATTTGAATGTTGAAACGACTAGACTCGTTGTCATCCCTATTTGTGGATGCTATAACAGATCCTTTTTTTTTCATTTGTTTTTGTCTTCTTTTCCTTTTGTTTATGCTATCTTCGTGTATGCTATCACTTGAAAGCAATATCTTCTCCATTTGTTTTTCATCTAAAAAAATTGGAGAATGCTTGATCAATATATATTTTCTATTGTTTAATGACTTGTTCATGTTTCTTGGTGCTTGTTTATTTTCACCATAGCTTCTTCTTCCTCCATATTTTTAGTTAAATCCATTGTTTGTGACTTTCCATCTATTTTCTCAAATTCAATAATTACCTATTATTTTGTAATATTCAACAAGAATGATAAAAAATTGTAGTTATTCATACAAACCATTATAAAACCAAACACACATACAACATTGCATCATTATTCAATTCATATTACTGAAAATCGAAAAAATTGAATTTGACTAAAATATATAAGAAAAAAAGGTAAAATAAATTCTGAAATGACCAAAGTAGTAGGATTCAAGGTTCAAAATATCAATATGCTTGATACGCCGGTATCGGGCAAATCAATACAGCTTTTGGTAGTTTTTTGTTTTTTTTAATTTTTTTCGCAAATGATTTAGGGAGTCGGTTTAGGCCTCCTCCACACCCTGAACCAGTCAGACTCCCGATACATCCATTGTAGGAACATATCGGAAGAATCTTAAAACGATACATATCAGCTAATACGGGCCAATATGTGTCAATACTTTGAACCTTGGTAGGATTAGGAAGCCTTATATATGGTTGCCAACGATTTTCAGGTGGGGTTTTCGTCCAAAATTTCAGATATGGGAGAAATAATATAAGCAACAACTAAGTGTTAAAATACTTAAAAAAATGGAGAAAATTCGAGTTTTGAATGAAGATGAACGTTTGGAAATGCAAAACGGTTCACCCACTAGTCGATTTCAGGCTGGTAAAGTTGTTGCCGATTGCCCTGTTCCAAATGGATAAATGGAGAAGACAAGGGTTTTCTCCATTCGCAGGGTAGTTTGGGCATTACAAAAAAAGGGATTGGACCATCCTAAAATTTTCAAATAAGCACTTTTTTGAACAAGTGCTTTAAAAAGAGCCACCTTAGACATGCTTATTTGTTAATTGCTTTTTTTTGAAAATAAGCATTTATTTACCAAACAGGTATAAATACTTATTTCCAACTTAATGTGTGGTCCCAATAAAAAAGTATTAAGTAATTATTAGAACTAAAACCAAACAAGACCTTAGTGAATTTTAAAAAAGTCGAGGGTATTTGTCCTCTTAAATACCATCACGCAGAACCTCAATCAAAGAGAGAAGAATGGTATTACGTCTACGGTTCGAAAATTGAACGGCGAAGATCATTAGGAGTACCTATGGACCTGTGGTGTGAAACAAGCAAACGATTTCTCGTTACTCATTAGGGTTTTGTCACCTCTCCAAATTTTTTCGCAGTGAAAGGCGCCAAAGCCAGTCGCATCGCCGAGCTTGGAAGTTGGAAACTTGGAACCAGAAGCAAAATGGTGCTCTCTCTCTCTCTCTCTCTAACACACATACACATACGTTCTTTGACTGATTTGAGTTTGTCTAATCCTCGATTTTGATACGTTCAGCCGTCGCACAAGACCTTCAGAATCAAGAAGAAACTGGCGAAGAAGATGAGGCAGAACAGGCCCATTCCACACTGGATCCGTATGAGGACGGACAACACCATTAGGTTTATTTTCTATCTTATTTCTTTCTCTATCAGTACCTTAAGAAATTTATTTCGGCTTTCATCTTCAGTTGTATCTCGAACGATCTCTGTTTCCCAATTGTTTCAGGTATAACGCGAAACGCAGGCACTGGCGCCGTACGAAGCTAGGGTTTTAATATGTTGTAGCAGATTTCCACCTTTCTGCTTTCGCTCGCGTCCTTTTGTCAAATTAGGATTTTTAAGACACGATGAAAGTAAGAGCGATGTTCTCCGATATCGTTATTGTGTACGCTAATCTGTTAGAGTTAGTATTTATTTATCTTGTACTTCTTAATTCAAGGTTGGTTCTCATGGTCTTAGTTTGGGATTGTGTGCTTCAATTTGTTTGCCGTGTTTGTGTTAGAAGAATTTTCTAGTTGGAAATGGCTAGCGAGATGCATTATCTTAAAGCTATCTCTTCGGTTTGCCTTCCTCATGCTCCATCGATTATGTTATCTACCTAAAGACCTTATTGCCAAGTAGAATAGATCTCTTCTAGTTTAGATGGGTTAAATTTTCTCATGTTGAATGTTGTGAAGAACTCCCAAATATAGTCAGAATATCTACAGTGTATGAAAAGAAGTTTAACATTTACTTCCTCCTCCAATCCTCCATGCACAGAATGCAACTGTTTGCCAGCTGGAACCTTCTTGACTTCAAATCATTAATTCTTAGTATGCTGTCCAACACAAGCAGCCTAATGAAAGCCTCGACTATTGGTGTAGTGGGTTCACGCAAACTCTCTTAACATTGGAGCTTTTAATTTAATTCCTGAATACAGTTTTGTAGATTCATAGAATGGTTTTTTAAAGTGAATTTCTCATCAGAACACTCTTTCCACCACCTAGTGTCTGGTTCATTTGTTTCAAACTTTCAATTTTCTTTTCTTCCTATTTTGACAGCATCAAGATACATTATTCTATTTCTCTATCCAGCAATTGGTACCTGAACCTAGGAAACCCACATAATTGAATCTTGTAGCTTCCCTTTACTTGATCATGAAAACTTATACTTAAAACTACCCACATAACTGAATCTTGCAGCTTGCCCGTACTTGTTCATGGAAGCACATATTTTTTTGATAGGAAACGGTAGCTTTCATTAGATAAAACCAAAAGAAACAACTGTCACCTTCCAAAGTAAAAGGTGACCCCTGAATAACAAAAATCTTACAACACTGCACAAAACAAAAACTCCCGATTCACCCCCTGTTTTGCTAGGTAGTCAGCTAAAGCATTTGCTGACCTCCTAGACCAATACACTTTTGCATCCAGCTCCCTTGTGAGGCTCAATAATTCCCTTACCTGTTGTCTATGGGACCACGTTTCCAAACTGTTTGATTGCAGCCATCCTACTACTAATTTTGAATCCCCCTCCACTTCCAACTGTTGGAAACCCAATTGCTTGGCCCATCTGAGTCCCTGGAGGAGCGCCAAAACTTTAGCTCTAAGCGAGTCCTCCACACCTATTGGGCTAGAATACAGAGCTAGGATTTTTCCTTCTGCATCTCTAAACACACCCCCTATTCCAGAAGGTCTGGGGTTCCCAATAGAGCTGCCATCAAAGTTCAGTTTGACATGACATTGCAAAGGAGGGGACCAAATTGCTTGTATGGTAGGTAATGAAGTAGATCTTGCTAAAATATTCCAGCCTCTAATCAAATCATCTGTAGAGACATCCTTGAACAAGTCAGGAGTTTTTAGCCAATGTACTGCCTTGATGGTGATCCCTTTAATAACTTCAGGAGCTGATTTTTCTTTCCCTTGGAAAATCCTATTGTTTCTCTCTTCCCATACTGCTCACAAGATAGCTGCCCTTGTTGTTCTCCATATCACCCTTTCTTTCTTCTTTGGTTGTCGGAAAAAGCTAGGGTCAAATAAATCTGCTAAACTTGTGGGAGGATTCCACCTACAATCAAAGAGAGAGGAGAACCAACCCCAAATTAGAGCACTAAAAGGACAAGAAATTAATAGGTGATTCACCGTCTCACCATTCCTCAAACAAAGGCTACAAACATGAGGTGACAAGCACCTCCAAGGTATTGATTTTTTGGAGAATCACTTCCCAACAAAAAGCCCTTACTTTTGGGGGGATTGGAACGCTCCAAACTTCTTTAGCAGGAAAAGAAGAAACCGGGTTAGAAAGGACCAAAACATTGAAAAACGAAGAACAAGAAAAACTACCCGTAGAAGTTTCTTCCCAAACTCTACTGTCCGGAGAGGAGTGGTCTAGAAAAATTGAACTTAGAAGAGAAAAAAATATCAATTGCTAACTCCACTTCTGAGTCCCTCAAACCTTTCCTTAGTCCCAGATCCCAAGAATCCCCAGAAGTACGAAAAGATGAGATAAATTGAGATTTTTTCAAAGGGAATAAAGGTTCGGGAATCTATCCTTAAGAGGAGATTCCCCAATCCACAAGTCCTCCCAAAAAAGAATTTTATTACTCACACAAGCATCATACCTGATGAAAGGATGGAAGAAAGGCAAGATACCAACAATGTCTTTCCACGGGGAAAAACGCGAAGCCCTTGGGTCGAGTCCAGCGTCCCATCAATTTGCTTCCATTCCATGAGTACTTCTTATCACCTTATGCCATAGACTCTCTTGCTCCTTAGGAAACCTCCATAACCATTTGCCTAACAAAGCTGCATTTCTTTTTCTTTTTTGATAGATAATGATAATGAAAATTTTATTAAATAAAGAACTAAGTATTCATCATACAATTTCCCACAAAGAGGCACGAGGTGCAGCCTCCAAACTACATCATAAAGCTTACAATTGAGCCCAAAAGAGTTGATTCCTATGTACTTCTTGTTTAGCTAGAAGGTCTGCCAGCCCATTTATTGATCTTCTTTCCCATTGAACTGTGACTGAAATATTTGAAGTCGGCCACTTAAATCTTCTCAAAGCCCCCCTGTACGGCCAGGCTGCCGTCTCTGGTTCTTTTAGCCATCCAATAACCAATTTGGAATCACCTTCAATCATTAAATGCTCCACTGCCAACTCTCTTGGATATTCTGCTCCTTGTAACATAACTTGGAGTTTTGCATTTACAGAGTCTCCCCACCCTATAGGACTAGAAAATAGAGCTACAATCTAACCCTCATCATTTCTGAAGATTCCCCTTATTCCAGATGGCCCTGGGTTGCCCAAACTACTGCCATCAAAATTTAGTTTAATGACGCCTGCATCAGGAGGCTTCCAATCCACCACCGACTTGCTTTTGATTGCAGAACTTTTAGCTAGTTGTTCCCAATTTCTCCTTGTGTCATCGAAAGTGTAGGTGGAAAACAAATCCAAGGATTTTACCCAACTTATAGCCCTACATAAGATACTTTCTAACACACATGTTTGATCCCTCTCCTTGTCATTAAAGATTTTAGCATTTCATTCCTCCCACACAGTCCACACCAAAGCAGCTCTAACACACCACCACAAAACTCTTCCTCTTCTCTTTGGCCACTTGAAAGTTGTGGGATAAAAAATATTGCAAATCTGCACTAGTTCTGTCCACCTGCACCCAAAAAGATCAAAAAGCTTTTCCCAAAGGCGTACAACAAAAGGGCAAGTGATTAGTATATGGTAGCAACTTTCCTCGTTAGCTTTGCATGGGGTGCACTAGTTAGGAGAGATACAAAGACTAGGTCTTCTTTTTTGCAAAACATTCAAAGTGTTGATTTTCCCGAGGGAGACTTCTCAACAAAGGGCTCCAACTTTAGGAGGGACAAGTTTGGACCAAACTTCCTTGTTATGAAAAGGTTGAGGCAATGGAAAGGAGCACAAGGAAGCAAAGAAGGAGGCACAAGAAAAGGAACCCAAAGGTAATGCCTTCCAAATACGGGAGTCTACAGAAGGAGGGTCCAAGCAAACAAAATCAATAGTTTTGAGGAGCAAAGCAGCCTGGTCAAGCTCAGAATCTCTCAAACCTCTTCTAAAACCCAAATTCCAGTTTTTGCCAGAAGAAAAGGATGATGATACAAACCTTTGAATTGGCTCGTTTTTAAAACACAAGATGGAATACAAGGAGGGAAAGAGGTCCTTGAGGGCACAGTCACCGATCCAAACATCCTCCCAATACAAAACCCTATTTCCAGTACTAACATCATACCTGATCAGGTTCAGGAAAATGGGAAGAATACTATGAATAGCCATCCATGGGGATTTCAGCGTAGCACGTCGAGATACACCAGCATCCCATCCATTGTTTGCAACACCATGCACACTCTTTACCACTTTATGCCAAAGTCTTTCCCTTTCTAGAGACCACCTCCACAGCCATTTACCTAATAATGCTGTATTTTTCTTCCTTAGATTGCCTAATCCCAGCCCCCCTGTTCCTTCCTCCTATACAGTATTTCCCACCTAACCACATGATCCTTCCTCCCTTCCCCCGACTCCCGCAAGAAATCCCACAACAAAGCTGCATTTCTTATTCTAATATTCCCAATCCCTAAACCCCCTTTGTCTTTCTTTCTAGACACCACTTCCCATTTTACCCTATGATCCTTTTTGGTATCTCCAGGCTCCCATAGAAAATCTCTCATTATTTTTTCAAATTGGTTTGCAATCTTAATAGGCAATTTGAAGGTAGACAAAAAGTAGACTGGCAAATTTGCTAGTGTTGACTTAATTAGAGTGATTCTACCCCCAAAGAAATGTAGTTCCTTTTCCAACCCGCTAGTCTTTTTGAGAATCTTTCCAAGACTGGGTACCAAAAGCTAATAGACCTCGGATTTTCCTCCCAAAGGTAAGCTTAAATACATAAGGGGCCGGCCATTCACTTACCTCACAACCTAGAGATCTAGCCAACGATGCCACCTGACCTTCTTGCCTATTAATTCCAACTACACAACTTTTATTCCAATTTACTCTCAAGTTGGAGACCTTTTCAAAATTCTCTACCAAGACCTTTAAATTTTCCAACTCCGGGTCTCCTTCACAAAAGAGAATCAAGTCATTGAAAGTGGGTTACAACTATTTCCTCCCTTCCTGCTCTCCACCCTCTAATCAAATTTCTAGCATCGGCTCTAGTAATCTGGACACTCAACACATCAACTATTAGGGTGAAAAGGAGAGGAGAAAGAGGGTCTCCTTGTCTTAATCCTCTCTTTGCCGGGAAGAAATCCTTGGCTACCCCATTTACTAGAATGGAGTAGTGACATGAAGAGATACAACTCTTAACCCACATGCACCACTTTTCTCCAAATCCTCTGATGCTCAATACTTCCAGTAAAAAGTCCCAGTCCATCAAATCATAGGCCTTCTCCAAATCTAGTTTGCAAATCAGATTCTTTTCTCTTTGTCTTTTTTTGTAATCCACACATTCATTGGCAATAAGGATCTGATCAATAGTTTGTCTTCCTGACACAAATGCTCCTTGGTTTGGAGAAATCAAAGAAGGTAGTACATTTTTTATTCTTTTTGTCAAGACCTTTGATATTACCTTGTACATACTCCCAATTAGGCTTATGGCCTAAAATCCTTTGGGTGGTTTGCATTTATCTTTTTAGGAATCAAAGCTATGAAAGTAGCATTGACACCCGAGTTTATCTTACCTCTCTAAAAGAATTCAAAGAAGACCTCCGTTAAATCACCACCTATAATATCCCAACAATCTTGGTAAAAGGCCATCGTGAAACCATTTGGGCCTGGGGCTTTAGATCTTTCCATCGAAAGCACATCGTATACTTGAAATCCCCATCATTAATCTAATAGTTCTGACAGAACACATGTCTGCATTTACTAATTCCTGTCCAGTATCTTTAGCAAGGTTAGTTTTTGCCTATATCAACTCTCGTGTTTAGCAATTACGGTAGCCATAGATTATGTCTTGGGAAAATCCATGAGTTAAAATTGCTTTAGTGAGGCTTGGCTTTGCATCTCAACCATAACTTATTTGTTTTTTTTTTTGGAGTTTGTTTAGCTTTTTGAATTTGTTAAAGAGATGGTTTCCCTGTTAAAAGATAGGAAACCTTAATGCTCACATCATGGTTCCGTATATGCATTGGTTTGGACACTGTTGTTAGGTGATATTTAAAATTTGCTAATTTTTCTTCATCTAAACAAGACGAGCCTTTGATATTCATTCATGCAATGTTGTCTCATCTTTTGGTTCTCATGCTGTATAATTCAAGAGGGTTGCGGTTCATCTTGTTTGTTTTAAGATGGTTACTGGAGCTGAAATTTGAGCTGGAAAATAACATTGGATGGATATGCTGGATGATGGATTATTTGCTTGTATTTCCTATGTCTGATCTCCTTTTTGGAAGGATTGTCTTTTTTGGGGGATTGCTGATCCATCGAAGGTCCTAATTTTCCAATTCTTCATTGACAAAATTGGAACCTAATTCTTCAGGATTTTATGTCTAGGAAATTTAGTTTCCATTTTGGCTTCTTTTTTTACTTCCAGAGTCATCCTGTTTCTTTGTTGCAGTTTGCCATTGAACTGTCTTGGCTTATTATTTAATTTGCTATATTCATGACTAGACACAGATAGCTATATTTGGTGTTAGGTTCATGAACCTATTTGCTCAATGTTGAGATTTGAGCGCTATGCTTCAAAGTTGTAATTGGATTCCTACGGTGTTCCAATGGTTTAAGTTTAGATCAAATACGAAAACGTTAAAATCTCATTTGGTTGACAAAACTTCTATTTGGGATCATGGTTTAAAGTATCAATGTGATATGCCTGATACGGGGCGTATCATATTGTATCTTTTGAAAAAGATACGGTCTGAAACGCCTGTTTCGAGGTGTTTTGACGCCCTATTTTTTTAACAATAAAAAGCATGTTAAAAATTTCTCAAAAAACCAAAATGTGAAAAAAAAACAAAAAAAAAAGTTTTGGCCGTTTCTAAGTACCGATACGATACAACTAAAACTCGTATCAATACTTTGAACCTTGGTTGTATATTCCTTGAGAAGTCCTTGATTGTTTAGGTGATCATAAAGAAAAACAAAGTGTGAAGGACCAATGTATTTGTGCCTTAAACACTCCAGCAGTGTGAAGTTTGAACATTGTTCTTGCTTAGGTTGCATTTGGCATTCCTTATTTTAAGGATTTGTCACCTTTTTGCAGTTAAAAATAAGGAATGCCAAATGCAGCCTTAGCATCCACAGGTGATCCTGCACACCTGGAGGCATATTAGATTCTATGCTCTCGTGGAGTCTACATGCTCTGATCCTACTCCCATTCTCTCAGTTCAAATCACCTGTGTTGTTGATTTCGGAAAGAAGCATCCTTGTGATCACAACAGCATTGGGAATTTGACGCTAAAATTTAAAGCGATTCACCTGAAGAAACTCTAGCTCAAATTCAAACAACGGCCATATCATCCCGACTTCGGATATTCATGAATATGGTGCAAAGTGCAAACCGGAAAGACAGGGATTTGCATGGATATGTTAGGAAAATTTCCATGAATACAGTGATAATTAATTACACTAAATCTAATGTTGAGATAACGGTTTTTTGGGGGCTGCGTTTGGAAACGATGTAAATGGAGTGTAAATCCTGGTAATTTGCACTTTGGTTCACTTTTGTTTGTGTTTGGTAACATTACAGCATTAACAAATGATGGAAAATACATTTTTCAATGCATATTTATATTGATAATAAGATGTAAATGTACATTAATAAAAAATAAGTAAATTTGCATTTAAGTGGACAAAACTAACCCATTAAAACTAAAAGTCTATTTGGTAAGAAAATAATTTTGACAGTGCAAAACTAACACAACTTTACAATTTGGAAAAAGTATAAATATGTATAGAACAAATGCATATAAAATAATACAAAATATAAGGTTTTGCATTCTACATATTTGTATTTGCACTCCTTCCAAATGGAGCTTATCCCGACTTTCTTGAATAGAAGAGGCAAGGGTTTGGGAATGTTAAGTTTTTGTCAATGTTTGGATGGTTGATAAAGAAATTTAGATGATAGGGTATTTGTCTTTTTCAAATGCCACTTAACAGTTGGTTAAGTGGATTGTCACGTTTGGAAAGAGGGTGTAATTATTATTGACATAAAACTCCACTCCGGTTTAGTTTTGTGTGCGTTTGGATGGAGTGGAGTTTTACGTCAACAATCAATGTAAAACCTCATTAGCTTTAAAGTTTTACATCAATAATTGATGTAAAAACTACATACTTTTATCGATGTAAAACTTTACACTTTTTCACCCATCACTATTTTCAAAAAAGCAACAGTCACTTTTTGGTTTGGTGTAAAACGTTATCAATGTATGTTTACACTGATGAGATTTTACACTAATTCCAAACGCAGCCTAAAGACCATAGTTAATGAAGCATAAAGTGTGAGTAAAAGCATAATCAATGAAAGGAATTTCTAAGTTAAAATTTCAAAAGATTATGATTTATATTGACTGGATTTTGTTAATGTTAGATCAAATCAATACAACCACAAATGATACATATTGGCCTGGGAAGAATTTTGTTAATGTTAGATCAATACACTTATTGGTCCCTATGGAAACTGATACAAATATGTTTTGTATCAGGTATGGTACATTGATACTAACCATGGTTTGTGCATCTCCCCATTTTTCCTGCAATGAGAAAATAACATTGAAATCGCTTATAGTTGACCAGGGGCTGAACCACATGTTTCATGGATGTGATCTCAGTTAACTCATTCCAGTGCTCACTTAGCTTCTGAGAGCAAATTATCTACTAGGTATAAATCTTGATTTTTTTCGGATTATAGCATATAAGGGTGGCTTTTGGGCCCTAATATCAATAAAAGTAATATTTAAAAAAAAATCAAAAATAGGTTAACTTTTCAAAAATAATATCAATTAAGGGCAAAAACACAATTCATCTTCTTTCTCTTGCAATCCATTCATCAGCGTCACCACCCACCGTCTGCCCACCTCTACCTCTGTCTCCGATAACATTGTCGGAGGTGGGCGGAGGCAGAGGCGGCGGCGCTGGTGGTCATTACTCTGCCCAACGCCGCCACCTCCACCCACCTCCACCTCCGCCTCCGACAATGTTGCCGGAGGTGGCGGCGTTGGGCAGAGGAATGATTACCAGCGCTTTTGCCTCCTCCCACCTCCAGCAACATTGCTGGAGGCAGACGCAGAGGTGGCGACACTAATGAATGGATTGCAAGAGGAAGAATATGAACAATGTTTTTGCCCCTAATTGATATTATTTTTAAAAAGTTAACATATTTTTGATTTTTTTAAAAAAGTATTACTTTTATTGATATTAGGGCCCTAAAGTTGCCCTTATCTAATAATCCCTAGTTTTTTTCATCAAAAGTGATGTTATGATGATGAAGGTAAGGAATCCGGAGTGTTGTATACACATCTAATATATATATATATATATATATCCAAAGCCCCCTACAGTCAAACATGTGGCTGATTTAAATTCAAACACCTATCATTCAAAAGATTTAAACTAAATGGACACATGCCAAATTCTGATTAGTGGTAGTTTAAGAAAAGAGTCCACTAACATGGAGAGTGGAACCTCCCACCATGTAGAATTGTGAGAAGTGGGAAGCTTCCACTCAATCATTTCCTAAAAAAAAGGAAATTCTGTTATTAATTAATGTTAACTACTAAACTAATTAATTAATTCCACCTATTGATTACTAATAATAATTACTGTTAACTACTTCTAATTAATTAATTACAACTATTAATCAATAATAATAATTATCGTTAATTACTAATTAATTACTATTAACTACTTCTAATTAATTAATTCCAGCTATTAATTACTAAAAATTATTTCTTATAATAATTACTACTAATACATAATAATTGATAATTTATTACTCACAATATTGCTCATTATTAATTCGAAATTATGATTAATTAATGATAATTAATAAATATTTTCATAATGGTAGATGATAATTCGGAAATAATCATTTCATATTTATACTAACTCATATTAATTATTTTGAAAATAAATATTTAATGTTAATTATTTATATTATAATTATTATCTTAAATTAAAATTCATACATTTATATGAAATAATTAATTATAATTAATAATATTATATTAATTAATATAATATAATAATAATTATTATTAATATTATTATCAATATTTATAAATAATTAATGATAATTAATAAATATTTTAATAATGTTAATTATTAATTGGGATATAATCATTATAAGTAATTATAATTAATAATATTATATTAATTAATATAATATAATAATAATTATTATTAATATTATTATCAATATTTATAAATAATTAATGATAATTAATAAATATTTTAATAATGTTAATTATTAATTGGGATATAATCATTATAAGTAATTATAATTAATAATATTATATTAATTAATATAATATAATAATAATAATTATTAATATTATTATGAATATTTATAAATAATTAATGATAATTAATAAATATTTTAATAATGTTAATTATTAATAGGGATATAATCAATTTTTATTAATATTAATTCATATTAATTATTTTAAAAATATATAATTAGTCTTACTTATTTACATTATTATTATTACAAGTAATTAAAATTAGTACAATTATTATAGTTAATTCTATTATTATTCTCCAATAAATACTTCATTTAGTGAAAGTTAAATTATAAAACTTTCTATTAGTCAATATTGTTAAACCTAAAGAATTATAAAAGAAAATATTATTTATTGAATTAACTAAAAATTGTATTTATAAAAAAATAATTACTTAATAAAAACAAAAATAAAATAATTATAATACTTTAATATTACTGATTTCAAAATCAATACACACATAATTAGAATATATTATTAATCTATTAATAATACTGATTATTATTTAAAAAATGTTAATAACAAAATTTATTTAATTAAAATTATTTGATGAAATTACCCATTTTAATTCGAATAGATAATTAATTAATAATTTTAATTTCTTAAAATTATTATTTATTGAATAATTTTAAATGCTCTTTGATTAACGACCTTATTTTTGAATAATTGGTTTTTTATGTTCAATAATGTTATTTTTTTTGCAAAAATCCAAATAATTTTTCATTTGCAATGCTAACCATTTTATTTTTCTCTTATTCAGTTTTTCAAAAGATAAAAAAATAAATTAATGTTATTTACCTATTTTTATCAAATTATGTATTTATCAAATTGTTGTCATTGATGATGAATCAACTTTTTGAAAAAGAGGAGTACTAATAATAATTAACGACTTCTAATTAATTAATTTCAGCTATTAATTACTAATAATAATAACTCACTGATAATAATTAATTTTTGATAATAATTTCTTATAATAATTACAGCTAATACTTAATTAATGATATTAAAAAATTACTAATAATATTTCTCATTATTAATTCGGAATGATAATTAATAACGATTTTAATAATTCAAAAATAATCATTTTATATATTTATTAACTCATATTATTTAAAATAAATATTTAATGTTAATTATTTGTATTAGAATTATTATCAGAATTTATAATTCTTGCATTTATATGGAATAGTTAATTATATTATTATGATCAGTAATTATAATTAATACTTATATTGATTAATATAATTATATATTTATATTATTATTATCAATAATTATAATTAATTATTACTAAAAATAATGATTCCTGATAAAATTTAATTACTAATAATTAATTCCTTAATTATAACAATAATAATTATTATTTGGAATGTTAATTAATTAATGGTAATTAATAAGTATTTTAATAATGTTAATTATTATTCGGGATAAAATAATTTTATATTTATATTAATTCATATTAACTATTTTATAAATATATAATTAGTTCTGCTTATTTACATTATTATTATTATTATAAGTAATTATAATTAATATTCTTATTATTCTCTAATAAATATTTTATTTGGTTAAAGTTAAATTATAAACTTTCAATTATCCATTATTGTTAAACTAAAAGAAATATAAAAGCAATTATTATTTCAGGAATTAACTAAAAATCATAATTATAACAAATTAGTTGTTTCATACTAATACTAATACTAATACTAATACTACTACTACTACTACTACTACTAATAATAATAATAATAATAATAATAATAATAATAATAATAATAATAATAATAATAATTTAATAATATTGATTCAAAATCAATATACACATAATAAGAATATATTATTAGTAAATATAGTAATAATAATATACTTATTATTATTGATTTCATAATTATTAATATATTATTAATCTATATTAACTCAATAAAGATATGGAATAAAAAATATTCAAATTGCTACTAAATGAATGAACTAAAAATCTATGAGTATTCTAATTGACTTGAATTTGACACATCAACATGCCTAAATTTATAATTTCAACTTACATTTCCTATTTTATCTCCCGATTCCCATAATTCAAACATACCATTATATTATGTACATGTTTCCCTACCTTTTTCCTACAGATAAATTATAGCCAGTTTACGTGCACTGTGGGGAGCTTAAACTTAAAATCCATAACCATGATCAATCTAAAGAAGCGTTGCCACCTAACTTGGAGGTGACTTCCATACTTAGGATGGTCCCATTATTCTCCTTTCCTTAATGTTTTCTCTATTCGATGTGCTTTGGAATCTTGATTAAATTATCAGTTGATTGTAGCCATACATGATGATTTGATTGTAGCCATATATTGTTCATCTCTTTTTTTAGAAGATGGATGCATTTGCAAATGTTGTTTGGCATGTATTGTTTTTCTTAGCATCTCTTTGAATGATTTTTTTCCTTCTTTGCCTCTTTGAATGGATATCATTTAAATGCTTTTTATACATTCATATGTCCCTAAATATTAAGCAGTATTAGCGACATTGTTGTAAACATCCATCTAATTTTATTATTTTATAAATAGATAAATGATTTCAAAGTTATTGATACTTTTTTAGGGGTGGGTTGTTCAACAGGATATTGATTTTTTTATTGTTAAATAGTAAAATTCAAATTAAATGATACTGTAATTGCCCCTTACTTAGTATGGGGTCATTGTCTAGATAAAACATGGTAAGTCTCTTAAATCAAATAAATAGACTACCCTGAATGTCTATTATAAATAATTAAAAAATATAATAATTCAAATTAAATAAAATAGTTACTTGCTGAAAATTACTGAATTAAGTAAATAACAATAACAATCAATTATTTATAGAAATAGTTAATAATAATAATAATAATAATAATAATAATAATAATAATAATCAAGTACTTAATTAAGTAAATAATAAAAAACGAAATAACAATCATCAATTATCATTAATGTTTATTCAAAGCATGCCCCATAATAATTATCGAATACAGTAATTAAACCTTAAATAATAATCAATATTTATTAACAGTCATTAAAATTGTTAAGCCAAATCATTAATGTTTATTCTTAAATGCAAAATATGAATTAACAAATCTATTATATAATAATTATAGTCGGTTGGAATAAATATTTTAAGTAAATATTTAAATAATTACAAATTTAGTTAATATTATTACTATATAAAAAAATTAAATTAAATACTAAAATAAATTAATAATAATAATGGTTAAATTAAAGTAATAAACGGTTAAAGTTGAATTTAATGACCCATATAATTTTACGGGTTTGACATATAAGAGTCAATTTATGTGAACCCGTAGACTGAATGCTTTAAAAAATGGTAGTTTATAAATAGTAATAAAAATGGTAATAAAAATCATTAATGTTTATATATATATATAAAACTTCCCCGTACTTAATACGGGTCATTCACTAGTTCAAAAGAAACTACACATTGACGCACAATCGTACGTTGTACATATATTAAATAAACATGCAAGTCATAATAGCAAACATTGGTACTGCTATGGTTGCATTGTTTACTCGTATAGCTGTATTGTTAAAGATACGAACGTGAAGGAACACCACGAAGAAGAGCTCATGAAGAGACAAGAAAGGCTTGGTAGGGATTGGCCATGATTTGGATAAGAAACAAAATTACAGAACATAAAATAAATGAACCATGTGATCAAGGAGAGACTTTTGGATCGGCCTTATTTGTACTATTAACGAGTAGGGAAATTTTTCTAAACAATAAGAAAAGATGGAGAGGCATTTTGCTTAATAGTTGGTCGCATTCAACTCTGGTCATAATGATGTCATGGTTTTGAAAACCAGGCCGAATCAGTTTGACCCGGGAACTGGATAGGTAATCGGTTCTGTTACACTCTAAAATCACATTTGGGCAAAAAACTATTGATTTGGTCAGTGATCCATTGACTTAGATGGTCGAACTATCAATCCAAACAATGGTTTTGACTGTTTTATATTTTATTTATTTAATTTTTAAATCAGAATGGGCTGTCCATTAAGACTATAGTCGAACCATTCTACCTAGAAACAGGTGGCTAAAACAGTTTCATGTTCAGTTCAGTTTCTAAAACCTTGAATAATATTATTTTTCCCCGTTTTCCCTTTGTTTGGAAAAAAGATGAATTTTGACTTAGCTTTTGAAATGGTGGTTTCGGTGACCATGAGATACTATCCATACCATAGTTTTGAAAACTGGACCGGACCGGTCAACCCTGGAGCCAATCAGGGAACTGGAACCATTTCATTCTAAAACCTCTCTTGGGCCAAAAATCATTGATTTGGTTAGTGACTCATTGACCCAAATGATTGAACCATCAATGCATCGACACAGGCAATGGTTTTCAACCATTTTTTGTTTTATTTATTATTTTTATTTTTTAAATCAAAACGGACCACCCGTTCAGACCAGAACAGTCAAAACGTTTGACTTGGGAATCAGTAGCCAAAATGGTCCATGTCCAATCCGGTATTTAAAACCATGATCCATACTCTAAACCTTTTAACCACGAGTCCATAAAGACCATAACTATACGTTTTCTGTAATAACTAAAATATTATACCGGTTATTTTTAATTCCAGACATAAGAACCATGCATAGTAACACAAAAATCTTTGTGAATTTGTTGTTGGAATCAATGCTTTAAAAACTAACTCGTCGGCCAAACTATGTGTATAGGCATACATAAATATGTATTTTATCAATAAAAATGTATAATTATTTTTAGATGTTATGTATGTACATATAAATATTGTTTCATGTTTAATTTATATTTCTAATACAGTTTTTTAATTTTTTTATTTATAAAAATGTTAAATTTTACAATTTGAGGCCAAAAAAGTTCTTTTTGGGGTGAAAATAGTAGGGCTTGCAATACATAGATTTCAAAAAGTTACCCCAAATAAAGAAAAACATCACCCCAATTGGACATTCAAGCACAAAGTTATGACATTTTGAAGTTTGTACATACATTTAGTGTGCAACCCATGACGCAAAGACCAAGTCGAACGGGTCAATGGTTCAACCGCTTAGGTTGGATTTTTTTGACCAAGTCAATGGTTCTTGATCAAATGAAGGTTGCCAATGGGTTGGGTCTAGGTAGAACTAGAACTGACTTGACAATAAATATTAAGGACCTGGAACCGAACCGGACCCGATAGACCCAATTATAATAAACCTACTAAAAATATTATATATATATATATAGATATATATATATATACTACTTTAAAAAGTACGAATGGCCTCAAGAATATTTCTGGAATTTTCTAAGGACAATACTACTCCTCTATATTTAAATTTAATGATAAGAAAATAAGGGCAATTGGTTATTGATATTAAATTAGTTGAAAAGAGGTAATTTAAATATATTCAATGCATTCAATGTTCTCTCATTAAATCCAACATTTAAGTTATTAACTTGCATTCATGTTCATTGAGTCATATATTTAAGTCATTTTTATTTCTTCTCATCATTAAGTTCTACTAATTAAATTCATACTTAATAAATTAATAATTTCAATAACATAAAAGCTTATACCTTTAAAATCTACCAAGAAAAAATAGTGTTTTCATCTAAGTGGTGGTAAGAAATTAAATCATTTTGGGTCAAATGGGTTAATCCATATTGCCACTGATGAAGGGAAATTTGGCCCGACCTCGCCATCACTCGACGCGTGGCAAAAGCGAACAGCTCGGGGCAACAAAGTGCCCAAAACACAAGCACCAAAAGAAAAAGGAGCACGAGCTCCCTACTAGGAGCCCGAGCTCCCTACTAAGAACCCGAGCTCCCTGCTAGGAGCCCGAGCTCACTACTAAGGACCCGAGCGCCCTGCAAGGAGCCCGAACTCTCTCCTGGGCCCTAAACCTCACAAGGTCGTGACCCGAGCTGGCCCATGGCAGCTCGGAGCACTCCCCAAAAACCGAACTCAAGACTTTGTCCCCCCCCCCCCCGTTACTCCGGCACTTCGCCTCCGAAACGCTAGACTAACCAAGCGTACCATACCTGACACCAAGGATGTCCGTTTCCAAGGGCGGCGCACCTGACTGATTTGGGATCTGACGCTTGACAGCCGCACTTCAAATGGCCTCCTGCCACCGTCGTCACCAGCCGCAGAAACGGCTCCGACAAAAGGAGCAGTGGCGGTTCTGCCCGGCCAGAAGGGATGACATCCAAACTGGCAGGAGCTCAGAGATAGTCAGGCCCGATCTGACAGAAGCCTGGAAGTGAGTGCGCGAGGTGGTTATAAAAGGCTCCCTACCCCCCAAGAACAAGGTATGCAAACTTTGCGCTATCTGGTTTATCTTGCCTTTGAGGGATTCTAACTTGAGCTTCGGAGCCTCTACACCGGGTTCTCCCCGGAGCTTCTTCATCTCCCCCGTTTCAGGTCCCCAGTTACTCAATTCAGAGGCAAGGTCGTTGACAACTAAGACCGGCCGGATCGTGCATCATCAATTGGCGCCGTCTGTGGGAAATCGCTTCAAAAAGCCTCCCTCCAAACTCTCATACCTCTCTTTTTTCTTCTTCAAAAAACCCAACGCTCATGGCCTCTTCCAGCAACGCCGGACGCGGCACAGAGACAAACACCACCGGGGAACAGCTTCAAGTTCCCGTGGTGTGCGTTGGACAGTTCACCATTCCCCTTTCGGTGGATGAAATCCCCAGTTTGAGTGCGCCACAAGCAATGGCGCCCATAAACCTCCCTGCCACAAGCATCCCCTTTCCTCCCCCTATTGAGACAACCTTTACTGAACCGACTGTCGTCCCCCTGGCAGCCAGCCAAAACCGGTTGGACGACCTGATGAAGTGCATGCGGGCAATGCAAGCCCAAATGCAACAGTTTCAGCAACACCAGCTTCACCAGCACCAGGTGCTGCACAACATCTCCCAGTATCACTATCAACAGCAATTCCCCCAACTGCCACTGAACCAACCACTACTTCCACCTCGCCACCCTGCTTCGAGGCCAGCCAAGGCCTCCCCGCAGGATGGACGCCCCCACCAAGGCAAGGCCTCCAGGCCCCAGAACCCCCCTAATAGCCAGGCCTCTTCCCCAGGCCGAAGAGAGAAAAAAGTCATCCCCGCCACGCAACTCGCAGGCAGGTCGGGCACCTCGCACGCGAGATCGGCACCTCGGCGCTCCAAGCCCGAGTTCCCACTCGCGGGAAACCGATTCAGCGCACTGGCGGCAGCAGACTACCAGCATTCCGGGCCCATTGAGCTCGGTAGCACGGAGGCTAGCAGTGCGAGTACAAGGCCCACTCAACAGCGAAGGCGCCGACGAAGTCACCGAACCGCCACCCGTGCTCTGTTAGAGCTCAGAGGCTAAGAGACGAGCTCGGACGAGGCAGGAGTCACCCTGATTCTCTCAGTTCCCTCCCCCCTCGCCTCAGAACTCCTGGCGGTCCCCTTGCCCAGAGATTTCAAGCTCCCACCTCTGGACAAGTATGACGGGTCCTTCGACCCCAACGACCACGTTGACGCTTTCCAGTCCCAAATGCACCTCGCTAGGGCCAGCGAATCATGCATGTGCGTGGCCTTCACCACCACCCTCCGAGGGGTAGCCCGCACTTGGTATAGGAACCTGGCCCCCGGGTCGATAAAGTGCTGGGCTTAGTTCGTGCAGGTCTTCACCGCACATTTTGTCACCAGCAAACGGTGCCCCAGAGCAGAGGAAAGCATCTTTGGAGTAGTCCAAAGGGAAGGAGAATCCATACGGGGCTACATCAAGCGATTCAACGAAGCATGCTTGTAGATACCGCGGTTAGACCTCGCAGTGCAGCTCGCGGCGGCAAAATGATGGGTAACGCACAAAGAATTCAAATGGCACATGGTAGCTAACCAGCCCGCAACCGTGGCCGAATTCCTCAAGCTCGCGGACAAGTTCATGAGGACAGAGGAAGAAATCAACCAACGAACCGAGGGCGGAAATGAGAAAAGAAAGAGGGAGGGCGAGCCCTCTAACCCAGTCGACCGAAAAAACCCGGCCCGAGAGCCGAAGCCGAACCAGTCATTCCGAGCTCCCCTAGCAGTTCGGACGGATTACACACCACTGAACACAAGGCGGACCGAGATCTTAATGACGATCAAGGACGCCCCCTACGTGAAGTGGCCACCTCGCCTAAAGGGAAATCCAAACGAAAGAAATAAGAATTTGTATTGTAGTTTCCATAGAGATCATGGTCACAGTACCGAGCAGTGCAATAATCTCCGGGACGAGATAGAGGGGCTCATCCGTCGTGGATACTTGAGAAACTTTGTCCAGCACAACAATAATAACAATAAGGCAGATCGGCCAGGGGAGCACGAAAAGGATGCCCTCGAATCTAGCAGCGGGCCTACCGAACCATTACAGCGACAGCCTCCGGTGGAGAGGCCAGTTCGGGGAACCATCCATGTAATTGTGGGAGGTTCGGTGGTAGCAAGGTGTACCTCGGCAGCAGCTCGGACTTCAGTTCGCGAAGCGGCCCTCGAGGAGCGGAACCCTCCAAAGAGACCAAAGACCGAAGAACCAATCTTCTTCACGGAGGACGACGCGCGAGGAGTCCGCTACCCCCATGATGACGCGTACTCGTAGATTCGGGCAGCTCGGCGGACATCCTCTTTAAATCAGCGTTTGACCAGCTACAGCTACGGAGGAGCGAACTAAAGCCCGCGAACACTCCCCTGGTGGGTTTCAGCGGAGAGGAAGTCAGGCCCCTCGGGAAAATAACAGTACCTGTGGAAGTCGGCACATGGCCTTGCGCGGTCAGACTCAACCATGACTTCCTGGTGGTCGCGACCCCCTCCCCATACAATGCCATAATAGGGCGGCCGATCACGCATATCCTACGGGCGGTGGTCTCCACCTACTATTTGGCCATGAAGTTCCCTACGGACTTCGGTGTGGGGGTAGCGCGGGGCGACCAGCTCGAGTCCCGCAAGTGTTATGTTGCCGCCCTGAAGGGAAAAACCAAGGCAACCGGCGACCTCGATCTGGAGCGGCCTGCGGAGCAAGGCGAGGAACGAGCTTCGCCCTCAGAAGAAACAGTCGCAATCCCGACTTCACCTACGGACCCAGCTCGCACACTCCAGATTGGTGCTTCCATCGAAGAACCCCTACGGACCGAACTATTAGACCCGTTAGACAGAAGAAACGCAACTTAGCCCCAGAGCGCTGGAGGGCGGTCGACGAGGAGGTCAAGAAGCTCCTCGTAGCAGACTTCGTAAGGGAGGTCCATTACCCGAGCTGGGTGGCCAACCCTGTGCTGGTAAAAAAGGCGAACGGCAAGTGGCGCATGTGCGTCGACTACACCGACCTGAACCGAGCTTGCCCAAAAGATTGCTTCCCCCTCCCCGGAATTGACCACCTAGTGGACGCGACATCGGGACATGAGTTGCTAAGCTTCCTGGACGCCTACTCAGGCTACAACCAAATCCGGATGGACCAGTCCGATGAGGAAAAAACCAGCTTCATAACCGAGTTCGGGCTGTACTGTTACAAGGTCATGCCCTTCGGATTAAAAAATGCCGAGGCGACCTTCCAAAGACTTGTAAATAGGCTGTTTCGACCCCTGATTGGCACCAAGATAGAGTGCTATGTAGACGACATGGTCGTCAAGACACAGTTTTCACAAGAATTAATATAAGACTTGGATTATGTCTTCCAAATCCTGCGTCAGTTTAGCATGAAATTGAACCCCAACAAATGTGTCTTTGGCATCACCTCGGGCAAATTCCTAGGCTACATTGTCAATCGGCGCGGTATTGAGGCCAACCCGGACAAGATAAAAGACATCCTAGATATGAGACCACCTCGGAAAGTAAAAGAAATTCAGAGGCTAAATGGCCGCATAGCCGCTCTAAGCCGCTTCATGTCCAAGTCAGCAGACCGTTGCCTACCTTTTTTCAAAGCAATCAAAGGCAAAGGGTTCGAGTGGACCCAAGACTGCCAGCTCGCGTTTGACAAGCTAAAAGGTTATCTCGCCAGTGTGCCAACCTTAGCTCGGCCCGAGGAGGGCGAGGTCTTAGAATTGTACCTCTCGGCAAGCGACGAGGTGGTCAGTTCGGTACTAATAAAGGAAACAGACCGGGTCCAGCGATCCATATATTATGTTAGTAAAATTTTGTAGGGAGCAGAGACAAGGTACCCGCAAATAGAAAAGCTAGCATATGCACTGGTGATAGCAGCTCGGAAACTCCGCCCGTACTTCCAAGCTCACACCGTCATCGTCCTGACCGACAAACCTCTGAGACAAGTTTTACTCAAACCCGAGGTTTCCGGTCGACTAACGAAGTGGGCCATCGAACTCAGCGAGTACGATCTCCAATACAAGCCGAGAACTGCCATTAAGGCCCAAGCCTTGGCATATTTTATCACATAATGCACGTTTAGCCCCGAAGCCCCTGAGTCAGTCGAGCTCGAGGTCCCCAGTTCAGGCGAGCTCGGAGCTCCCAAGCCAATCGAGTCCGAACCCCGTGGAGTAGCAGCCAGCGTAGCATCTCTCCTGGTTAGACCAAGCGCGAACTGGGATGAGGAGCCATGAATCCTTCACGAAGATGGCTCCTCGAACCAGCAAGGCAGCGGGGCTGGAATAGTGTTACTCGGCCCGAGCGGGACAAAGTTGGAATACGCACTACGCTTTGAGTTCGCGGCGTCCAACAATGAGGCGGAGTACGAGGCACTAATAACCGGGCTGAACCTAGCACACAAGGTTGGAGCAAAGCACGTAGTTATCTGCAGTGATTCCCAGCTCATGGTCAACCAGGTTACGGGCGAATATGAAGCACGCGAGCTCACTATGATTGCATACTTGGCAAAAGTAAAGGAGGCTCTGCTCAACTTCCAGTCACACTTCATCAGGCAAATCCCGAGGTCAGAGAACACTGAGGCCAACGCCCTATCCCGGTTAGCCAGCACGAGTCACAACGCCATGAGAACCGTGTACATAGAGGACTTACCTCGGCCCAGCATTCTCGGTGGGGCAGGAGAGGTCGCTCCCGTCACTGAAGCAGAGCCGAGCTGGATCCACCCACTCGCGAGCTTCCTGCTAGACGGAACCCTCCCCGCAGATCGCAACACAGCCAAGAGGGTGCAGCGCCAGGCGGCCAAATACGTCATGATAGACGAACGGTTGTACCGACGATCCTACACGCTCCCCTACCTACGGTGCTTGCGCCCAGCCGAAGCCGAGCTGGTACTCCGCGACACTCATGAAGGCTTGTGCGACGGACACCTGGGGGGCAGAGCCCTCGCCCAAAAAGCACTACGACAAGGATACTACTGGCCAACGATGAAGACAGAGGCCATCAAGCTCGTCAGAAAATGCGACAAGTGTCAGAAGCATGCCAATATCCACCATCAGCCCGCTGCCGACCTCAAATACCTCACCAGTCCATGGCCCTTCGCCCAATGGGGCATCGACCTTCTGGGGCCATTCCTACCAGCGACAGACGGGAGAAAATTCCTAGTGGTGGCAGTAGATTACTTCACAAAGTGGATAGAAGCTGAACCTTTGGCAATAGTTACAGCATGAAACATACAGAACTTCTTTTGGAAGAACATAGTATGTCGCTTTGGGCTAGCTCGGGTACTGATCTCCGACAACGGCAAACAGTTCGAGGATATCAAGTTCCAAGAATGGTGCCAAAGTATGGGAATTAGTCAGAACTTCACGTCGGTCGCACACCCGTAGGCAAATGGCCAAACAGAAGTAATGAACAGAGCCATCCTCCGCGGACTGAAAGCACGACTAGACCGAGCCAAAGGGTTATGGGCAGACGAACTACCAAGTGTTCTATGGGCTCACCGAACCACGGAAAAAACCGCCACAGGAGAGGGCACCGAGGTGGTGATCCCGGCGGAAATCGAAGTACCTACGCTGCGACTAGAAGCATACGACGAACAGACAAACGAAGGCGAGTTACGCACTAACCTCGACCTACTGGACGAGGTGAGAGACCTCGCGCACATTCGAACTGCGGCCTACCAGCAAAAAGTCGCTCGGTACTATAACGCCAGAGTAAAGAAGAGGAACTTCCGCGTCGACGACCTGATTCTCTGTAAGGTCATGGTGCCCGAATTCGGCGTAGGGAAACTTAGACCAAATTGGGAAGGACCCTACAGAGTAAAGAAAGCAATCGGGGGGGCATACGAGCTTGAAACTCTAGAGGGAAAACGAGTACCCCGAGCATGGAACATTGTCAACCTAAGGCGATACTACCTATAAACCGCCAAGGCAAGTACCCCGAAGTCGAGGTAGAAAATGAACTAGTAGAGGACCGAAATAGTCAGTTCGGCAAAAAACACAGTTCGAAGACAGGACAACCAACACTTAAACAAAAAGGCCATTTCATTTCAGATAATGAGGTGTACAAAAAAAATGAGGAGCCATTTCATTTTTTACAAGTCTGGGGCTACTTCTTCGTTATCAGAAGCCACTTCGACGATACCCGAAGGCCCTGCCTCCCCCTCGGAGTCCGGTTCACCATCCGCAGCGTTGGCCATCTCCTGAGTAATACGCGAAGTGAATATGGCGCTGATGTCGAGCTCGGGGTAAGTATTTCGGATCATCCACCGGCTTAGCTTGAAACCCCTCCTGTAGGAGTCCACCATCAGATCATCGAAGTCCGGCGAAGCAATATAATCACTAACAGCTTTCTTCTTCGCATCTTTGATGCCTTGAGAGAAGATCTAAGTCCTCTCCCTGATATCCTCCTGAAGATACTCGACCTGATGCTGTAGGTCCAGTTTCAATTCCGCCATATGTTTCACAACCACTCCCATAGCCTCAGCATCTTTCTGAGACCTCGCCTGCCTAGACCGCACGAGGTGAGCAGCCGCCTCAGCAGCACGAGCAGCCTCCTCGGCAGCTCGCGCCTGCCTCGACCTCCTCTCCACCTGGTTCGCCAAGGCGTGAATAGAAGAGTTCACCTATCGAAAGGAAACAAATGATCAGAGGAACGAATAGAAGAATAAAAGTCGAAGAACTCTAAAAAAGGGAGATCACTTACCACCATGGCATGGGTAACGGCACGGTAGGCCACTTGGTGCAGAGGAAGATCGGTCCACACCGCGACTTCCTCGGGGAAAATGGCCTCCTTACTCCTTTGAAGAGCGTGAGTAGGCGACAACACACTCCTAAAGTCCACCGGGGCCCCCGAGCCTGATGGCCCAGCTCGCGTTTGGGCAGACCCGGAGTAGGCGGGAGCCCCTGTTGAGTAGTTTCGGCGTAAGGAGCCCCCGCCGGCTCCTGCATAGGAGGAACCATCTCGGGCTCCATAGGCTGATCCTCCACCGAATAGTCCGACACCTCGGGCTCCGCACCCTGGGGTAGTTCGGCGCGAGTTCGCTTAGCCACCCATTTTCTCCTCTTCATGCCCTGGAACAAGTGCCCACCTCGGGTCCCTCGAGAGTCCATCGCACCTACGAAAAGGAGTTCGGCATCAGTAAAACAAGCAAAAGTAGAGCAAGACAGGATCGCTAGGGGAAGAACCTACCTGAACTCAGGCCAGCAGCAATAAGCTTGGCCTCCGTCAGATACTGTTGACACTTCAGCCCAAGCCGCGCCCATTGACGGAGGCCCTTCACCGTCTCTTTGTCAAGTGTGACGCCAGAGTCGAGAGCGGCCATCCCCCAGCCGGTCTGAAACGGCCACCCCAGCGCACTTCGCACCCCGAAATAGTCCCGCTTCCACGCCGGAACCTTATTAGGAAGTTCGTGTAAGAGCTTGAAGCCAGGGCGAGGAGACAGGTAGTATGCCCGCCTACGCCCAGGAAGGGGACCTGCTTGCTTTTTAAGCATTAAAATGGAAGAAAAAATCTCCAAGTCCAAAGAAAAGTTCTCCTCGCAGAATAGGGAGATCGTCCCCACTAAATTCCTAATGGAGTTCGGGTGAAACTGGCCGACCGTCACACCGAAGTGGTTCAGGACCTCGACAAGAAGAGGATGGAAAGGCAGCCGTAGCCCCACAGCGAGCTGCTCCCGGAATATCACGATCTCATCAGGACCGTGTTCCCAAGGAAAGCTACCCGTAGGGATAAAGTAGGCGAACTCCCCGGGCAAGTTATAGTAGTTTATGAGGGATTGGAGTCCCTCAGGCGTCATGGTCGAAGGTCCGAACTGGTCTGGAGCCCGACCCCGACGAGAGGTGGATGCAAAACTACCCGAGGCCCCTCGACCTATGGGTTCAACCTCTTCCTCAAGATCTACATCAGGCTCGCTGGAACTACCGGGGGATGCAAAACGATTCGTAGAACCTGCATCAGACCCGCTTGGACTGTCTAAGCCATCCGAGCTAGACATCAGGGGGTAGAAGACGGGTTCCAGGAAAAGAACTCACCCGGGAAGAAGACTGGAGTAGACCACGAAAGCCCGAACAAGAGGAACCTGGGACGCGAGCTGAAGAGCCTGGACGCGAACTGAAACTTAGACGCGAGCTCGAGAGGTACAGTAGCAGCGACTGGGGTCCCCCCCCGCTATTTATATCCACAACAACCGGAAAATGACGATCCAGATCGAAGTCGATCCAACGGCCCACAATCGCGCTGACCGCACGTCCTCCGAAGCCGAGACGTGACCAGCACACGCCTTTTCGAAACTGACAGGGTGTCAGCGCACATCTCCCCACAGTAAAAGCGGCTGCAGCACGATTCCCGAAATTTGAGAAAACGGCTACCGTCACATCTCCCAAACACGCGCCTTTTTGAAAAATCAAACCAAAGTGCGCGCCACCAGTTGAATAAAATTCAAATTACGGGCCAAAATCCTCCCGCCTTAGGAACTCCTCGCGCCAAGACCCTTGGCGCAGGGAGTGGGGGGCAATTGATGAAGGGAAATTTGGCCCGACCTCGCTATCACTCGACGCGTGGCAAAAGCGAACAGCTCGGGGCAACAGAGCGCCCAAAACACAAGCACCAAAAGAAAAAGGAGCACGAGGTCCCTACTAGGAGCCCGAGCTCCCTACTAAGAACCCGAGCTCCCTCCTAGGAGCCCGAGCTCACTACTAAGGACCCGAGCTCCCTGCAAGGAGCCCGAACTCTCTCTTGGGCCCTAAACCTCACAAGGTCGTGACCCGAGCTGGCCCATGGCAGCTCGGAGCACTCCCCAAAAACCGAACTCAAGACTTTGTCCCCCCCGTTACTCTGGCACTTCGCCTCCGAAACGCCAAACTAACCAAGCGTACCATACCTGACACCAAGGATGTCCGTTTCCAAGGGCGGCGCACCTAACTGATTTGGGATCTGACGCTTGACAGCCGCACTTCAAACGGCCTCCTGCCACCGCCACCTGCCACCGTCATCACCAGCCGCAGAAACGGCTCCGACAAAAGGAGCAGTGGCGGTTTTGCCCGGCCAGAAGGGATGACATCCAAACTGGCAAGAGCTCAGAGATAGTCAGGCCCGATTTGACAGAAGCCTGGAAGTGAGTGCGCGAGGTGGTTATAAAAGGCTCCCTACCCCCCAAGAACAAGGTATGCAAACTTTGTGCTATCTGGTTTATCTTGCTTTTGAGGGATTCTAACTTGAGCTTCGGAGCCTCTACACCGGGTTCTCCCCGGAGCTTCTTCATCTCCCCCGTTTCAGGTCCCCAGTTACTCAATTCAGAGGCAAGGTCGTTGACAACTAAGACCGGCCGGATCGCGCATCATCAGCCACCATTAAATAATAGAATTAAAAAATATAAAATGAAAAAAATATAAATTTAAAAAATTATGAACATTTTTAACATACATATTAAACAATAATAACAATGTTAAATAAGAAATGTTTTTATTAGTGATGAAAATGGAATGTAAAATTTAAAACCAATTGAAAATAAAAATATTTTCCTATTCTCTCTTATTAAATCCTATATTTAAAATATATTTTTCTCATCATTACATTCTTGTAATTAAATCCATAATATTAATTTTAATAGTATAAAAATAAATATTTTGAAAAGTAATTTGAAAATAAAACCATTTTCTTCCCTCCTGGTGGTGGGCAAGCAATTTGACCATTTGGGGTCAAATGGATTAATAAATAATGTCATAATTAAATAATAAAAATAAATAAATAATTATGAAATGTAAGAAGTGTTTTTATTAATGATGAAAATGGAAAGCCAATTTCAAAATCTACCTAGAAATTAAATGATGTCAGAGTCAAATAATAAAATTTTTAATAATAGAAACTACAAAGAATCACAAAAATAAAAAAAAAGATAAGAGAAAATTTTGGACACATATCTAATGGTATATATTTATAAAATTTACAATATTGGGTACATCTCTAATATTGTACATTCATTAAATTAAACAAAAATAAGTTTTATACGTTAGAAATAATTTTATCAATGATGGAAATGTAATGCAAAATTTAATGTCAACCTATAAATCAAACAATTTTTTATTTTTAGATGGTGGGTTAGTGGTTTGGGTGAAATGATATCATAGACAAACAACAATTAAGTGTGATAAGTAAAAAATATTTTATATAATGTAAATGAAATATATAATTTAAAGGGAAAATTATAGTCAAAGTCGATTGTACATTTAAAATTAGGTTGGAGGTTGGTCCAAAAACCAACTAAACTCTGAAAACTAGCTCTACATTTTGAAATTATAAAAACCCCCACCATGTCATAAAAGGCTTACGTGGTTGTTGCCAACATGGGACTCTTATTCCTTGTTGAACATAGCAGAAAACCTATATCGAAAATATGTTTCAATTTCTCTCCTGCTTCCTCTCTCTCTCTCTCTATTGTTCTCCCTCAATCTTTCTCATTCTCCCCCCTCACTCTCCCTTTCGGTCAAAATCTCCTTCTCCCTCAATCTCTATCGTTCTCTAATTGGTGTAAATTTCATAGCCAAGAGTTTCTTGTGAATTTTATCAATTTGGTGTAATAATTTTTGAAACATACCAAGTTGGTCTTACGTTCTTTTATACGATCTGATTAATACCATATAAGTGTGTAAGAAAATAAAAAAATAAAAAAAAATGAGAGAGGGAGAGGGAGAGAAACTGAGGGAGAACGATAGAAATTAAGGGAGAAGGAGAAATCGGCCAAGAAAGAGAATGAGAGAGATTGAGGGAGAACGATAGATAGAGAGAGAATGAGAGAAATTGATATAGAGAACATAAATACATAAACCCAAAACTATTTTTATTTATTTTCAAATCACATAGTCGTTGAGCAGATAAAGATGACTGTGAGTGAAAGAGTGTGAGGGAGATTGAGAGAAAGAGAAACCAAAACCTTTTTTTTATTTTTTTTCCAATCACCCAAGATTAGAGGGCAATTTTAGTATAAGCCTTTTATTGTGTCCAATATGGATTAAGAGTCCCATGTTGGCAATAGTCGCATAACCCTCCGATGACATGGCGATGGTTTTTATAACTTGAAATGTAGAGCCGTTTGTTAGAGTTTTGTTGGTTTATGGACCAACTTGGAACCAAATTTTAAATGTACAACCGACTTTGACTATAATTTCCCTAATTTAAAACTAATCCAAAAGCAATGCTATTTCTTATCTAGATAGTGAGTCAACGATCCAACTTTTCAAAAAAACACATGATGTCATAATTCAATAATAAATATGTAAGTTTATTTTTAATCATATTGTTATTTTTTTTAATTTTTATTTTAACTATGATATATCTAAAATTCAAGTAATTAGTATGAAGAAAAATTTATCACGTGCAACGCATGTGATTAATTACTAGTATATATATATACACACACACATACATATATAAGGTGGAACTGGTTTTGAACCGATAAGAACCGGGACAAATATTAGCAATTGAAATTGATCCATCATTTTTGGTTCCTAGAACCAAAACCAACCCAATCAGTTTGGGTCCATCGGAAAACATGCTGTCTATAATCACTAGAACTAAAATAATTTTAATTGCTAGTGAAATTTTATGAACTTCCATGAAATTTTGCTTTTGGTCAAGGCTTTACATGACATGATATATGAAATACATCAAGCAGATTTATTTTGGGGGAGAATGACTGATCAGCCCAGCTCAGAACTCTTTAGCCCCACCATACAAGGGGGATGAATCCTGACCGTGGATTGCGGTTTATAGGGGGGGGGGCTACTAGTAGACTCTGGGGGGCTGTAATTCAGAATTCTGCAGTGAGCTGCAGAGTACTTTTCCCTTTATTTTGGCTAAAATTTCCGAAAATTTATTAAATAATATAAGCTCATTTATATAAATATAAATATGTTATAAAATACTAAAAATATTAATAAAATAATCGAGTTTCAACAAAGGATCATCTAAAATATTGAAATCTTGAAAAATTTCATCACAGACCAAGAGTCCAAAATGACCAACATTTCTTTGGAACATCACTGAACTATTTCATTGACTCCATTTCTTCAACTGGTAGATCTGAATGCATCTCAATATCATATCCTGGTCGAGATACCTGCCTCTTTCCAGCACTTGCATTCAGTGCTGCAACAAATTTGGTTAGATTTGCATGACCTTCCTGTTCGAATGTTTGTCTCTAATCAGTGAACTTTATGGCCTCCATGGTATGCTTGCAATGCCAGATCTTGGCCCAAAGACTTGAAACATGGGACATAAAGATTCAAAACAAATCACCAGAAGTCTCCACAAGAGCAATACCCATTTTTGAAATGGTGGAAACGATTGGGATCCTTTAATACAATCTCACGCTCAACTATCTTGGAGATGAGTTTTGCTGAATAATGGCAGTTGTGGCACACCCGAAGATTCTTGGTGACACGAATGGTTGCCCTTCCCTGTGTACTGATCAGGCCAAAAGAAATGGCCAGCAATTCACTGTGTCCAATAGGAATGCACTCTCTCTCCTCATCCACATCATGGAGGCTGAAATCAGCATCAGGAACAAATTCATATTCCTCTTCCATTTTCTTCATCAAACACTGCAATTCCCAATAAATCCCCTCTGATCTTGGGTGGGAGACATCCCCTACCCCAAACACATGAACCTTGTTTCGAACCTCTATCCAGCTATAGGCTTTCTGAGGCCTCAAACCCATGTCTCTAATTGTTGCTCTCAGTCTATCAACCATATCCCATTTTGCACTTGCAGCATACAAGTTTGAAAGTAGAATATAGTTTTCAGTATTTAGAGGTTCCAACTCACAGAGATGCTCAATGATTCGCTTACCTAGTTTGGTGTTTTGGTGGATCCTGCACCCATCAAGCAGTGCTTTCTGGACCTCCAAACACTGTTCAATCTGGAAATTCTCACTAAAGGCCCTTGCCTCATCAAAGAGTCCAGCACGAGCTAGAAGATTAACCATTAAAGCATAATGTTCAACCTTGGGTAACCTGATGCAATTGAAGTAAAACCTCCCTTCTTCAACCATGCGTGCAGTGCTACAAGCATGAACAGCAGCAACATATGCAGTCTGATCTGGTTCTATGTCTGTGGACTTCTCCATTTCATGGAAGAGTTCTATTGCAATCTCTCCATGTCCATGTAAGCTATGACCCAGTATCATCACTGTCCACGAGACAGTATCCCTCTCAGACATCCCTGCAAAGATTTTTGAAGCAGATTCCATGCATCCTGATTTGACATACATGTCCATTACAGCATTTTGGACTGCTAAATTCAAATTAATTCCAGTTCTAACTATATATCCATGAATCTCTTTGCCATGTTTATGAGCAGATATTCTTGCACAAGCTGGGAGAACACTAGAGACTGCAAATGCATCAGGTTTTATTCCTGCAGAAATCATCAATCTAAAAAGTTTCAAACCCTCATTGAATCCCCCATTTTTCACATACCCACGAACCATTGCTGTCCATGAGATGGCATCTCTGGAGGGCATCTGATAAAAAACTGTCCGAGCATCTTTAATGCTGCCACAATCAAGATACATTTTCAAGAGTGAATTACTCACCAAAACCTTGAACTCTAACTCACTTTTCCTTGCAATGTCATGAATCCTCTTTCCTTCCTGTAGCGATTTCAAGCGTCCACAGGCTCCAATAACAGTTGCCAAAGCAACTTCATCTATCTCAACACCCAACTCCACCATCTGGTTAAATATATCAATAGCCAGACTGGGTTTATCTTCTTTCATGTATAACCCGGCTAACAAAGTCCAAGAAACCGAGTTCCTCCGAGAAGACTGGTTAAATAGCCACCTTGCAGCTTCAGCACAATCAAGATGCCCGTACATTGTCATTAGAGCTGTGATTACATACTCATCTGAACCCAAGCCCAGCTTGAGAGCCTGGCCATGAACCTGTTTCCCGTAAGATAGACTACCCGAAAGGCGAGAAGCTGTTAAAACGCGAGGAATGGTGTGCTTATCGGGACGGACTGTACGGAGTAGCATTTGCTGATAAATCCACATGACATGATAGGAATTGCCACTGGTGAGATGGTTTTGGATGAGATTGTTCCAAGCAAAGGTGTCTGACAGGGGAATTTCGTCGAACTTATGGTGGATGGCTGCTGCTTCTACAAATTTAGAGGAGCCTTGAAGCTGGGCTTGAACGATACTGGATTGCCTGTGTTGGGATCTGTATATTGATTTTTGGGCTTTGAAGTAACATTGTAACTGTAACGAATGAAGGGCATCCATTTACTCCGCGAATGGATAAAATTCTGAAAATAATTAATTCTCGGAATGAGCTAAAGGGAATGAATTCTTGCCAATTCTCGTCCAGATAATGAGTTTAGTGCATGCAGTTGGAGCCATTCTAACGCAGGGAATGATAATAATGTTTGGCAATATTTTATGAGAATCATCATATCGGCAAATTTAAGTACAATAACAGTAACATTCGAATACCCAAGTACTGAAACGGAGAGAGAATACAGATTGCCTGAGAGGCTGAGAGAGATAAAGGGAAGAAAGGAACTCTGTTTTCGAGAAAAACAGATTATAGCCATTAAGTGAAGTAAAATAGTAGAAATAGAATGAAATCAAACACCATCCCCACATGTAGAAAATGGTGTTGAATTTTTATAAAATGCACTAACCTCCAGCTAAGGTTGCAAATGATGGAGACCCTCACCTGCAAAAGAAGAATTCGAATCAACCCAGACCAGACCAGACCAACGGAGGAGAGGGAATGCATGAAGCCTGAAGGGAATCAGAGAGAGAGAGAAGGATGACATGAAGGTTATGGATGTCAATAGGACGGGTTAACCGGGTAACCCGCTCCACCCATACCGGAACCGGTTTTTTTTTTGCACCAGGAACCGGTTATTTCTCTAATCAGGATAAGGTTAAGGTAACGGACTAACGGTTTGGACTTTGGATTGGGAATTTGGGATGGAGACATGGAGTTAACAAGTCGGTTAGGGTTCAAACCCGACCAATCACCCTTCCTCCTTTTAGTTTTACCCAAGGCTCCTTTCCGTTGATACAAACGCTGAATCGGGGTATTTATACATCCTATTAGCGTTTTGTTTGAAACGTAAAAAATAATGATTATTCGAGCAAAAATACATTTTCTGACACATATTAATGTAAATATTTGCAAACAAACGCAGCCAAGAGACACACGATACGTTACAACGTACAGTATGGAATTACTGTGGGCAAGGCCACAGGATCTGTGGGATGATCAAAGCCATCTCATCATAAGACACACTCTAAATTCTTGTCATGTCGTTGACGAAGGACTCGACAGATCTGGCCCACAAATTATACCTTATCCAGTTTGAACCATAGATCATGGTAATGGTCCCACTGCAAAACAATCTGAAAATTAGATTACATGAGCTTTAACAATAGCAACCAAAATCCCTTGACATAAATTTGGAGTGGACATATAGATTTGGCGAATTTGTCCATTTTATATATAGAGTCAGAGTTTTAGGCATTTTCCATTTTCAGTAAACGTCTTTAATTATCAAACCCTGGCATTTCTTTTCGGTTTTCACTTGCTTTTAACACTAGAAAGAGTACAAATCTCTCTCTCTCTACAGTCGAATTCCTTTTGTAATGGCGGGTTCTTGTCTGCTCTGGTACGCCTGAAACCTGGTTTATTTGCTCGGGGATAGAGAAAGAACGATCTCAGACTTCGGTTTTGGCATTTGGGTTTTATTGGTTTTGTTGTTTTATTTTTGATCGTTCCGTTTCCTTTTTAAATTGAAAACCTTGTGAGACAAAATGAGGTGGGAAAAGGTAGAGTTGAGCAACAGATTGAGAGAAGCTCTGGACGGGAAGAAATCTCCGGGTCGAAAAGGTGGGATTTTTGGGCCTGGGAAGAGATGGGGGCATTCATGCAATGCAGTTAAAGGAGGGAAGTTTCTTTACGTTTTTGGTGGCTATGGCAAGGATAACTGCCAGACCAATGACGTGTATGTTTTCGACACTGGTAAGTTTTCTAAATTTTGATGATTTTTCCCACTTTTGTTGCTGCGACTTTTGCTTGCTTGTATCTGTATTATTAAGTTTTGAGATTACATTGGACATTCATATTTCTTAGTATGTACAGTGCTGATGGTGATGTTATGGATTTGGGCAGTTGTGTATTTTCAGTTTATGAGGTTTTGCTCATTTGGGTTTTCTGTTTTTTCGCCGTTTTGAATCTCTATCTCGTCTTACTGAACAGTTCTCTAGGGACTTATCTGGCGTATTTCTAAATTTTAGTGGTATTATATGATTACTTAGTGCTGAAACTTTTAGGGTTTATCTTCACGAGCTTTGGTTTTAATGCATTATAATCGGTCCCATCCTTGAGGATGATTTTTATGGATTTATTTCATGCGTGTTAGTTTTGAATTTCTACTTTCTTTTTCTTTTTCTTTTCTTTTTTTTTTTTTTGAAATCTTATAGGATTTTCATCTCATACATTTGCAGTTCTAGGGTGATCTCTCTCTTTCTCGTATATGTTTACTTCAAAGGCATCTTGTGTGTTCCTTCTGAGTTGGCTCATTTCCTTCACTTTTCGTTTTTCCCCCCTTTCTTCATGGCTTTTTGTTCGGTATGCAGTTAGGCAGACGTGGAGTAAGCCAATGGTAAAAGGAATTCCACCTTCTCCAAGGGACAGTCATAGTTGTACGACTGTAGGGAACAACCTGTTTGTGTTTGGTGGTACTGATGGGAGGGTTCCCCTGAAGGATTTGCATATACTGGATACTTGTAAGTCCGTTTTGTTTCACTGGTTCTTCTGCTTTCAGTCTGTTAGCATTATATCTAATGCCAATCTTATATTGTTGGATGTGTTGATTTCCAATTAAATATGTAAAATTAAATTTATAAAACTATTTGCTATGAGCATCTAACATGTAATTTGCATTTGCAGATTGTTGGGGATTTTTTTTTTTTTTTTTAAATCAATAGATTGTCAGAGACTGGTGTATTGATTTTTAATCACCTAATGCATTTCTGTTTCATTTTTTGTTCTTCCATTTCATTTTATTGTTTTATGGAGATAAGAACTATGTTAACTTTTTCGTGAGGTATCTATAGAGGAAATAGTGCCTGCTTCTAGGAAAATGTTTGGATTCATGTGCCTTTATGATTGTTTTATTGTTTAGTCCATTTAGGGACCATTCTGTTTTATCTTCTATTGAATTAGTTCATATTATAAGTTCTTATGTGTTTAAGCTTGTTTTTAGCATCCAATACATGGATAACTCCGAGAGTTGCTGGTGAGGGACCAGAAGCACGAGAAGGCCATAGTGCAGCCCTTATTGGTAAACGACTATTCATATTTGGAGGCTGTGGGAAATCATGGAATGAATCAAATGAATCAATTGAAGTATACTATAATGATCTTTACATGCTAGATACAGGTAAGCTTCTCTATCTGCATCTAATCATCTCGAGCATCGAAATTATAGATTATTAAGTGGTCTGTTCCGTCATCTATAGTTACTTACATTATTCCATTACTTACGATATTTAGTCATATCCACTGTGGCTATCAGGTTCTGCCACTTACAAAACAAATGTTCCTTGTAAATTTGGAATAATACTCAAATAGTTAGACATGCAATAATGAGGTCATCCTATTTGGTGTTCTAAGATTTCTGGACATGGGTTCTAGCTAATGGTTATTAATATCTTATCTTCATTGTTAACAAATGTTAGAGCTACAGCTGTGGAAAATAAATGCTTTTAAAAAGCAACCCTGGGCCAACTTATTTTAAGCACTTATTGAATAAGTGCTTATTCAAATCACATGGGAGTTACAGCCACAGTCACTGCAGTGGCCACTAACAACTTCAACAAATCTCCCCCTGACATCCCCTTCTTCCTCTCCTCTCCTCCTTCACTAACCCCTTCAACATCTTCTGGTGGTCCGTTACCACCACCACCACATCACTTGAGAAGATGCAGCTGAGTCACTGCTCCCTACCATGATAGTCAGAGCTGCTAGAGGGGAGTTTGAACAGAAGAAGCCTCACGTTACTGTCATAACAATCGACCATGTTGACCACAACAAGACCACTCTCACTGCTGCCCTAACCATGGTCTTGGCCGCTGTTGGTAACAGTGCTCCCAAAAATACAATGAAATTGACGCTACTCTGGAAGAGAGAGCTAGAGGTATCACCATTAACACTGCTCACATCGAGTACAAGACTGAGAAGCGCTACTATGCTCATGGCGACTGCCCTGGTTACACCAATTATGTCAGAACATGATTATTGGTGCTGCTCAGATGGGTGGTCTTTAATTATTATTATTATTGGTTATTTGTTGTATTTTCTTAAATAAAATATATTATTATTACAAGAAGTTATTTTATTGTATTTTCTTAAATAAAATAAATTATTTAATAGTGCCATGTGGGCCCATGTGTCTAATGAGGGTTAGAATTGTCATTTTCTTTGAAGAGGTAAAGTAAAATTGTATTAATCAAAAAGAGATATACAAGTATAATTGCTCACTGTACAAACTTCTGTACAAATGAACAAACTTTAAGAGCCCTCAAAAAAAAATTACCGCCACACAAGAAGCCAGAGCATCCCCCTTAAAAAGCAAATATGTACTCAGCCGCCCTCTTAAGGCCCGTTCGCTTTTCGGTAAGTTACTTACCCGGGTAAATGCAGTTACCTGGGTAAGTTTTTCCTGGGAAACACTTACCCGGGTAAGTGCAATTGCCCATGTTCTTTTATTTCCCAGGTAAATGAGGCAATGACCATTTTAGCCATAAAAATCCATTATTAAAAGGGGCATTCTTGTCTCATTCAAGTGCTGGCAACTTTCCTCCTATATGGGAAAGTTATTTACCCACCAATAACCTTGGTCAATGGGATCTTGGTCCCCACATAAATCTGATTCTCTGAAAAAAGAACATGGGATTCTTGGTCAATGGGAACCAAAATCCCATTGACCAACTTTCTCTACCAAGAATATGTTCTCTATTGCCACCAACAAGGCTTTTGTCTCCTCCTACAGACCTTTAATAGACACCCCTAAGAACTCACCCATGCTTTACAGTTTGGACAGTACCCATGAAGAAACTTCATCTTTGCTTACATACCTTAAGTTGACTGGAGGATTCAAACTTGTGACTTCAGTAGCTTGCTCTGGGAACACCACTGCTAAGGGAACTTGCTGCTCTGCCTCAGAATTATCCGACATCCCCTCCTGTTGCAGATTGAGAACCACTGGATCTTGCTCATTATTCCCCTGATTGCACACCACCGGGACTAAAGCTTTCTCAATACCTGCCTGAATTCCTTGATCCTTTCTTCTTAGATTCACATACTCCTCCCCCAACACCTCTGGTCTAGCTGATATCAGCAGCTCGGAAACAACTCTCAGACTCATTTCCTTCTGGCTTTAATTGCTTTAATACTATCTCACATCACATTGCATACAACCTTTGCTTAATTTTAATACGATACACCATTTTTTCCATTTGAAAACAGGGAAAATGCTCCACCTAAAAGGTATATAGAGCTTTCATTGTAGTCATACTGGGAACTCAACAAATGGTGGGTTCATTCAACTTCATGAACGCTGTATGTACCATATGCTGCCGATGCCCTGTTTTTGTTGTGTATCAATCACTTACCTTGTTTTGCTCTGCAAAAAGCATTGTGGATATATTCACTGCATTCAGATTGTTTTGCAGGAGGGCATTTGGGTTTAAATTATACTCCTGCCTTAAATCTCAGGAACTGAAATTATTACTCCTGCCTTAAATTATATCACTATGGATTCCAATAGAACATGGAAGTTGAAGGCTAAAACCAGCAATACCCAAACTTTGATCCACTGCAAAAATTGACCCAGAGTATGGAATTGATTCAAATTCTTTTACCAAATCTAAATCTACCCCAATGAAAAATGCAACCTTAAGGTTGTCATTTATATACAGTATACTACTAGGGTACTAGCATTTTGAGTATCACCTCATGGTATTATATTTATTTCATTTGAATGCATATGTATTCATCAGGGTGTGTTTACATTTAGATGCATGATAAACTGAGCAAGTCCAGCGGGTTATGATTTATTTTATTTTCTTTTTTCCTGTCAACATGTGCAGAAACATTTGTATGGAGACGTGCTCTTACTTCTGGAACTCCACCTTCTGCACGCGATAGTCACACTTGTTCGTCTTGGATGAACAAAATAATTGTGGTTGGTGGTGAAGATGCATCTGATTATTATTTGTCTGATGTCCATATCCTTGATACAGGTTCCTGGTTTTAAAACTGCCCTGCTTATATGAATAGCAATAACAAAAAAATTATGTTCATTAGTTCATTTTGAAAATTTTCTTGCTTGTAATTTGTATGCATCAACAGATACTCTTGTTTGGAGGGAACTGGTTACTTCAGGCCAGCTATTACCTCCTCGTGCTGGACACTCCACTGTTGCTCTCGGAAGAAACTTGTTTGTTTTTGGAGGATTTACTGATGCTCGAAATCTTTATGATGATCTTCACATGCTTAATGTTGGTATGTATTCATAATCATAGTTTTGTGTAATTGATTCATGTATAGCATCTGGAGTAGTTCAAAGTGGAAAACCTGTCAATCATCCAGTGTGTGCATACAAGGGTATTCTATATGTATATTTTCTATGCCAAATATGAACCTAATAGTTGATCCTAACAACCAGAAGGACCAGCAAGGCCACGTTGACCATATGTATAGGATCATCTAGTTGGTCAAACTTTTGTACCAGGAGATCTGCTAGGTGGGATCTTTGGAAGATGCTTCCATGCAGAAGTTTCTAAAGCTTGATGGAGCGGGTGGTTGGATTGTCCTGCCAAAAATGAGATTGTATGTGGATCAATCTGAACCCAGACCAGGCCATGTATTGTGACTGTTACAACCTTGTTGATCCAACTGGTTGAAACTTGAAATCTGGCCAGACTGGTTAAACCACTGAACTATATGTAAGATCGCATCTTCTCTTTTAGTTTTGTGTAAAGGACTAGTCAAATTACTGGCAAACCATGGTAACTTTAGCTACCTATCCACCAACTGGTTAACCTAGTTTTCAAACATTGATCAAACCTCTTGTTACTTGTTTGATCAGACCTCTAAGCCTTGTCCCAGTTATATGGGGTCTGCTACATGACTACATCAATCCTTGTCTGCTTTATGTGGATGCAAATTTTCTCTTACTAGTATTATTCTGGTGGTCTAATGGGAATATGATGTGCACATTATTGTTATTTTGTTTGCCATAAATTTTGAAGATTTGAATTTCATGAAACCAAGCTTTGCCTATTTGTCATTGTTACTCAAATACCTTTTAAATTCTCTCAACCTTAAAATTCCAAAGATTGTCATATAAATAATAGAAAAGATGTCATGATATAGTCCACCCCTCCCAAGACCCCAAATTACTTGGACCAACATTGGGTAATAACTTTTATGTCACACACACACACATACACACACACACACACACACCAACATTGGGTAATAACTTGTATGTATGTATGTATGTATACCAGTGCTCCTAATGATCCCTTTTTCCTCTTACCACCCCAATCTCCGAGCAGAGACTGGTTTTTGGACTAAGGTGATGGCATCAGGCCAGGGACCCTCTCAGAGATTTTCTGTGGCTGGGGACTGCTTGGATCCACAAAAGGGTATTGCAGTGTTCATAGGCGGCTGTAACAATCAGCTTGAGGCCTTGGATGATATGTATTACTTACACACAGGTTTGTTTATTGCTGTGTATCTCTCTATTCAATGTAAATTTATATAAAGCTAAACTCAAGTTATGTCTTAGTATGCTAACTTCCATGGTATCTTTACTAGAATTGTCAGCAGAAAACGGGCAAGATGAACAAAGGCAAGAAAAGTTATCCCTCAAGAAAGAATTAAAGAAAAAGTGCCAAGAACAATATGTTCCACTTCCTGCAAATCTATCACTAATCAATACAGATGCACCCCAACCTGGAATGATGCTTAATTGGTCCCAACCTGTGCCTTTGCCAAGTTTTAGCCAAGCAGGTAATAGCTAAACCACTCTTTCTGTAGCCACTCACCTTGCTTATTTTTTTCTTTTTTTTTCTTTTTTGATTGGTAAACTCACCTTGCATTTCTTTATTTCTTTTTTGGATAATTAATACTGTTTTGTGCTATTCGGTAGAAGATGGCAATGTATTTTCTTTGTTAGCTTATTTTTCTTTTAGTAGAACTCTTTGTTAGTTTAATTTTTGTTCATTTGATAGTTTTTTTGTTAATTTATTGCACCATAGAATCATGATTGCCATGGAAAATGTCCATTTTATTTCATTTTCATTGAAAATGTATTTCCATTGTTTCACTTTCACATTTCCTTGGTGGTATTCCTGATGTTCCCACTTGAAAACTACTGTGTTCTTTCCATATTACCTTATGTTTCATCAACTCTTCTTGCCTTCCCATTTTCTTTTTGCTCTGAAATAATGTTCTTTTTTTCTTTTTGTCTATAAGGACTAAAGGCTGATAATTTGCTTTAGTTCTGCTCCATGAGAAATTGTAAGTTTGTTGCAGGTCAGAATGAGTAATGAAATAAATAAATACATGGAAAGAAGATCGGAACAAAAGATACATATTAATCAGTAAAACAATTCCGTTATTCTATTTCTAATTATTTTGCTAAATGTTCTATATGTATTGGTCATATATATGTTGTTCGACATGTTATGTGATAATTAAATTCTAAGTTTCTGTAAAACAAAAACGAAAAGGAAAAAAAGAGGAACAATTCTTTTGACTGTTTGTGCCTAGAGGATACCATTGTAATTCCATTTACTCTGAATAATGATGAATGTGAAGAAGTTGAGACTGAGAACTTACAACTGAGTATGCTTTCAGATTTTTATGCATGCAAATTGGATCTACAAGCCATTGGACTAATTGGATTTGACTTGCCAGTTAAAACCAGATTGTCCCAATTCCCAAACTGCCCCCTTCCAAGTTAAGATATCAGCCTGGTTCTTCTGTGGAGGTATAAAAAAATCTATAGTGGCTGTTAAACGATCACATTTTATCTTCTCGATAATTTTGCCTCAAAATAATAGGTGCCTTCATAGATCATGCTTGGTGTGAATTCAAAAGGCAGCAGATCTATAAGATGGGTCCAACAGAGCTGAAGACATTGAAATGAATGAATGGTAGAAAGGGCAGTATTTGGGACTAGCCCAAATAGGTCTGATAAAATGAGAGAAAGTATAATAAGATGCTTTGGCCATATTCAGAGAGGATCTCCCATTGCACCAAGTAGTGACTTGATGCAAGTTGATGGTTCTAGAATAACTAGGGGAAGGCCAAAAAGGACATGGGTTGAAATAGTGAGAAAAGATCTTGGGACTCACCATCTCATGGAGGATATTGCCCTTGATGTGGTGGAATTATGAAAGAGCGTTTATAGCCATCTCCATGCTTTAGGATAAGTCTTTTTGGAGTTCCAAGTTAGTTGCTTAATGTGCTAAGGGGCACTACCTTTAAATGTTTATATTCTAAAAATCAGCTTTGAATATATCAATATGAACCAATGTATACATAGTGTTCCTTGAATACTCCCCTCAAGATAGATTCCTGTCTAATAGCTATTGAAGAGAATGAACTAAATTAAGTGGTTCATTGCTTGGTGCAGTTGTAAAATCTCAGGCTGACAATCTTATGATAGCCTGGGTATGATTCTTAGAGCAACCAATAACCACTTTGTGCAGAAAACAAGACAAAGGATAGGTTTATATCCAATCTACCCTTCCCAAGATCCCAGAGAGCCACGACCATCATTGGGTAATGTCCCTTTATATGCATATTTCTTGATGATGATGGTATTGCATTTGGAGCCATTTAATGGTTGAACTCATCTCTTCTATACATGAGAGATACATGAACTTATTTTGGTAATGGGTGTAACAGTTGCATGCACCATGGGAGATGACATGCATTATTACAGTAATGGCTTAAATAAAATTTTAAATGTTAGAATATGCAACCAAATTTTTGAAGAAAATTGCTTTTGTTTATTATTTATATTTTGTAAAGGTGATTCCAGACAATTTTTTAATTAGTTCATGACTTCAATAGGCAGTTGTTCTGAGCTGCTTGGTTCCAAAACTTAAAACAAAGATAAGGTTTTCATAAATTTTCTCTTTTGAAATGAAACTTTGGTTCTGGATACTGGATAAGGAGACAAGAAAACATGATAAAGGGATAATGTTGCATACTTGCATACTGGATAAGGAGACAAGAAAACAAGAGAGGCGCATTTTGGGGTATGTGCCTTGCCCACGTCCTAGGCGCACACCCCTTTCAAAAGGCGTACCAGGGTGTGCACCTGATGTGCCTTGCTCCTCAGCCCAGGCGTGCGCCTTTTTAAAATTTTGTGCTTTTTGCTTTTTTTTTTTGAGTCTAACGGCTGGGCCGGGGGCTCCGCCCCCGGACCCCTCAAGGCAAGCCCGAACAAGTCTGTTAGGTTTGAAACTCTTATTTCTCACATAAAACATAATGATTTTATAACTTTTATTGCCTTTTAAGAAGATATTTTATTGCAATGAATGAATGAACAACATTAGAAAATAGGGGGTTCTCACTGGTACAAAGGCGACTCATAGAATCAAGAATGCAATATGTTTTAAAACACTGAGGCGTAAATTGTCCCTTGCGCCTTTTTTGCGCCTTGCGCTTTTAAAACACTGAGTTCAGGGTGGATAGAGGTTAGAGGGTAATATATACTTTTTTTTTTTACAGTAACAGACACAAAAATTATTAAAATACTGACAGAAATGCACAATTTTACGGGCCCTTAAGAAGTTTTCTCGTTAGGAAAGGAGAGCGGCTAATGGTATAGTGCCATAGTGGATTACTTAACTAAGCAAGGGGTGCATAGGGACCATCTCTTTTGGGCTCAACTTAATTCTTTTCTGTTATTGAGGCTGTAGCTCGTTTTTTCCTCTAGGAAGCTTCATTGTATAATCTGTTTCATTGGTTCTTAATTTCATAAATTCTCTCGTTACTTATCAAAAACAATAAAAAGGGTAACATATACTCTTCTTTTCACATTAAATGTGTAGACTAGTTGGGATCTTATGACTTCTTATTAACTTTGGGTATTAAAAAATCTTAAGCATAAATATATGGCTTTAACTAAAAGGAAATGGTGGAACAGGATTCTTGCCAATCTGGATCTGCTACCCGCAAACTGTTCCCACATCCTGACCCACAAAACACTACACCATGTATTGAGAACATTTTCCCATTAATGGTAAGGGAGATATTCCCAATACACAGCTGTGATATCCCGTGGGTAGCAGATCCAAGCCCATGCAGACAACCCCACTTTGTGGGTCAAGGCAGAATCTTTGATGAAATTCTGTTCACAACAGTCTCGAGTGAAAAATACCCAAAAGTTACAAACTCTGGATGGGTCTGGCAAGCACTTTTGTGCCTTTTCTTCTTAGGTATTCTCCTTAGGAGTAATGCATTAATTGACCCATTATTAGCCAATAGCCATTGACTTGATGCATTGAATTTCTGAATCTCTTAAAGTAAAACAAAATGTTTTAATTATACCAGGGTTTAATGTGGCTCTTCCAAATCATCCAGTTTTATGAATTCGGTTCAGTTGACAGAAAACATTGCTCTTGATTGAGCAAAATGGTGGAACTGGATTCATGTAATACGATCTGAACCCATATTTAATCTTCAAGACAAATTTCAATGTAAAGCAAATATTCTTTACATTTGGAGTTTAATATAATCAATTGATGAATACTTATAAAGGAAATGGTGAACAAGAAATGTCACAAACACAAGTACTGGTATTTTTTTGTGTAAATGTGGTTATGCTGAGTGAATTGAAGTCTCTAGGTATTCAAGGTGTAAATGAGTTGTTGATTCAGTGATGTATTTTAATTAGTGTAAAAGAATTAATTTTTGCGTTAAGGATATGCATGAGGGGGCAAGAACCAATGTTTGAACACCGGTGGTAGAGACTTCAAAATTTACAGTTACTATGGGTCTTCACCAAGGTCAGCTCTTAGCCCTTATCTATTTGCACTGTTCATAGATGAATTGACTAAACATATTCAAGGGGAAGTTCCATGGTGCACTGATCACAATGAAGGATTAAATGCAAACATAATCTTATGTACAAATGCCTTAGAAACAAGAGGTTTTAAAATAAATAGGACTAAAACAGAGTATATGACATGTAAATTTAGTAATGATTGGAGTGTAAGTCAAGATACACTTAGGATTGGATACTAAGAAATAACTCAATTTGACCATTTCCAGTACCTTGGTGCAGTAATTCATAACAAGGAAGAGATTGAGGGGTGCATCTAGACTTTTATGTGATAGGTGAATACCACTTGGATTAAAAGGAAACTTCTATAAAACAATTGTAAGGCAAGCTATGTTGTATGGAGTGGAGTGGTGGGTGGTCAAGAAACAACATGTCCAGTAAATGAATGTGGCAGAAGTGCGAATGCTAAGACAGATGAGTAGAATAACTAGTAAGGATAGGATTAGGAATAAAGTTATCCTTAGGAACCTAGGAGTGCTCCAATAGGTGATAAAATGAGCGAGTAGACTAAGATGGTTTGGGCACACACATAGAAGACCACCAACTGCACAGGTTAGAAGAAATGATTTGTTACACATTGAAGGGGCTAGAAGTAGTGGTGTGGCACAAAGGCAGCTTGTAGAATCAATAATGTAATATGTTTTATTTCACATTAGCTACTTAAAGTAGTGTAATTGAGAAAAAAAAAAGAGATTGTGGGTTTTACATGCTTGAAAATGTTTTATATGTTTGATTTTATTTTTAAATTTTTATTTGAATATGCTTTACATGTTATATTTATGTATTTTCAATTTTCAATTTTTTTTGAAAATTTTGGCTTTTTTGAATTTTCTAACATTTTTTTTTATTTTTTAGATTTTTTTTTGTATGTTTGTGCCTTGCTTCAAAAAGGTGTGTGCCTCGCCATGTGCCTTGCACTTTTAAAACACTGTATTATATATATTTTAACATATAATATATTATAATATATATTATGTAATTAAATTTATTATATTATGCATGAATATATAAATATAATATATACTAAATAGTATATATTATATAATATATATTACATGTTGTATAGCAAAGTTCGGTTAATTCGTTTTTTTTTTCTTTTTCTGGTTAACTGAATTTCTAATTTTTAAAAACTGAATCCGAAACCGAAACCAAAATATTTAAAAACTGAAATAGCCAAACCGAATTAACCAAAAATTTATATTTGGTTTTTCGGTTTTAACCAAAATATTCATGTTGCTGTCCCCACATAGTTGGGATAAGGCATGGGTGGTGATAATGATGGTATACGATAGGATCAATTATGAGCTGTATCATTGGCTATATAAAAGAGGATACATGAATGTGATGCTTTATTTTCTACAACTGTAGCTTTTTATTAAGAAAATTGCAGTATAAGTTATTAAATAATTTACATTGTGCAAGGATCTGGGGGTGGTGGTGGGAGGATTATATTAAGAAGTGTCTTAAATGAATCCAGATTAATATCCAAATTTGGAATGTGTTGGGCTGTTGGAACAACCTACCAATTTAATTTTATTTGTGCAACATAGCTGTCTGCAGTAGCCTGTGGCAAAAAAGGGTAGATTTTCACTGGAAATGGAGGCCGAATAGGAGTTTTTAAGTATCCAAATCGAGAGCGGTACCTAGCTAAGAAGCATGCAACCAAGTGCTAACCCATTAAAATTTTCTTCTGGTATGGTAGAGAAAAGTTTCTGACTGTGCTCATGCTTCTCACTATTTGATTTTCAACTGCTATTTATCAGTTCACAGAACCATTTTTGTTTGGGTTGTCATTTAAGAGCTTGATACTGTCAAGTATATCACCCTTCATATCCACACCATTGTGTCTTGCCTGTGTTATTTGTCTAAGTTGTTGAGAACTTCTAATTTGTCTTAATCATGATATTTTTGTATACATATTTGGTAACTTAATGGAAAGTCTAATGGATTTTTCTTAAATAATGTTTGTCTGGATCCAACTTATGTAGTAGCATAGCTTATCAAGGATAATTCACTGGAATAGGCTATTAAGGATGTATGCAGCATGTAGTAACAAACAGAAGATAATTGACCTCATAGAATTTCTGCAGAAGTTTCTTGATGAGTACCTGCAAAGAATGCAACATATAGAAAACCGTGATGCAGTATCTGTTATCACAATATTCAAATTCATAATGAAATATTAGCCTTGTATATGAAGATTTGCTTTGGAGTGCAGGAAAACAGATACTACCACTGAATGAATCTGGGCATTCTCAAGAAAAGTTATTTGAAGCCAAGGTTACTAAAGTTTACCATTATGGTTACGCAATTGAAACTAATATTGATGGAAAGACTCTTCGAGGGATAATATTTTCCTTCAAACCAACTTTCTCCCATGCAGCTAATGACTACCTTAGCAGGTAAGAATATGGTTATTCCATATGTGCTCCTTCTGAGAGGTGAGAGTTCCAGTTGCTAGTCATTTTCTACCATATTCATTTAAAATGGTTTCTATGTATTTGCATGTCAGGAAAAGAACAGGTTTTGAAGTTGGTGGTATTAAGTTGAATGATGGTTATGAGCCCAGATTGAAAATGGCTAGGTCTATAGAAGAACAGGTAATAATAGATCATCAACAAACAGATGATGTTCATGGAAAAGAATCCAAATCACAGAAACCTCAATTGGAAAATACTGGTATCTCAAAGGAAAACGATTCAATGCATGTTGATGTTTCTCATGCCCATGTGGTTAGTCTTCTGCTCTTCCTTATCTTGAATATGAGGTCTTTTGAGTTGATTTGTTCAGTTATTCTGTACAATTGCCTAGGAATATGAGGTCTTTTGAATAACAAGTAAACTTTATTAGAAAAATGATAAAATACAAGGCAGAGTAAACTTTCTTCTGCTCCTCCTTATCTTGAATATGAACTCTATTCACTCCTTGCTTTGCTAGCCCATTAGCGAAGAAGTGCCAACTTCTTCTGACCCAAGATGCCTAGGATATCCTTTTTTTTTTATAACAAGTAAACTTTATTAGAAAAATGATAAAATACAAGGCAGAGAGGGGTAAACTTTCTTCTGCTCCTCCTTATCTTGAATATGAACTCTATTCACCCCTTGCTTTGCTAGCCCATCAGCGAAGAAGTGCCAACTTCTTCTGACCCAAGATGCCTAGGATATCCTTTTTTTTTTATAACAAGTAAACTTTATTAGAAAAATGATAAAATACAAGGCAGAGAGGGGTAAACTTTCTTCTGCTCCTCCTTATCTTGAATATGAACTCTATTCACCCCTTGCTTTGCTAGCTCATCAGTGAAGAAGTGCCAACTTCTTCTGACCCAAGATGCCTTGATTAATGGCCGGGGTCTACATAATGAATGGTCTTGCTAATCCCAATTCCTAATACTATAGGTCCATCTAATAATGTCCTAACAGCTTTCTATCCACTACAAGTTTATAACCAATGGTTGGTCCAAAAAAGAATTCTATAACCAATGGTCCTTCTAATTTCAATTTTCAATCCAATGGTTTGCAGTCTACCATAGTAAGTTCTGAATCCTATTCAATAGACCCTGGATCTAGGACTCAAATCCAAATCCAATGGACTTGATTTAAATCCAAATCGAATAAGATCTGAATCCAATTCAAGACCCGTAGTCTATAACCGATGGTCCTGTTAATTTTAATTTTCAATCCAGTGGCTTGCAGTCTTGCCATAATAGGAACCCAATTCAACAGACCCCTAGTTCCAATAGGATCTAGGACTCAGTTTAAATCCAAATCCAATTGGATTTGAATCCAATTCAAGACCCCTATACCTAATCGGATTCGTATTTGAGTTTCTAATAATCGATAGATTTGGATGTGGTTGGATTCAATCAAAACATGACCTGGTTACAGTCCTATACTGAGCTAATAATATGCTTCCTTGGATACTTATAATTGAAAATTGCAGCTGTTGGGTATTGATTTCTCACAAACTGCTATAGTAAAATAACTGTCATTTTATGTTGTTACTTGAAGCAAAGCCTACTTTAGATGCTGCTTGAGAAGATCAGTTTTACACTCATATGATAGCACAAATTTGAAGTTATTTGGCACTGATGCATACATCCAAAGTCCATTTCAGGTCATCATTGGTGTTTACTGTGGGATCTCTATGGCTCAACCATCCCCTAATAAATCTTGTTGATGACCTAAAATGGATGGAATCACTGATCCTTGCTTTTGAAGTCTCAATCAATCCAGGACACCATATTGACATGATATTTGCTCTTCATCAGGTTGGTAATAACTTGGGATCATCGGTGGAACCTCTTCCATATCATGATGGTGCAAACGATCAACAGAATCCTGAGCTAGAAGTTCCATCTGGAAATCTTTCTGCCAGTGCTGAAAACGTGGATGCTTTGCCCCCAAACTAAGTATGAACAGAAAGTTACTTATCTATATGCATCCATGCACTCCCTTTCACAATTACATGGGCAAATACTAATAATAGAATCATAGTACCCATCTAGATAGTGTGAAGCTTGTATCTGACATGCGGTCCTTAGGTTGTAGGAAGGGGACTGAAGTCTGAAATCGCTATGCAATTCTTAGGTATGTAGAGTTGATCCAAGACCCCCCCTTCCCCCGGGAGAAGAAAAGAAAAAGACAGAAGACCAATAGGTTTGCTGGTTGTGAACTGAAAGTTCCATATACACGTTTGAATGTGCAAGTACTGCAATTTTCATGTATGCATGAATGAGAAATAAGTACCCCTCTTTTAAACAGGTTAGATCTAACATACGGCTGGGTGCCAGGCGTCATAAAGCATGATTTCCTGGGTGATGACATCTCCAGACTTCAGTACAACTTACGAAGATCAGCGAATGCCTAACAGCAAGCATGATTGTCTCATACAGTCGAGCCATTGTCATCTACCATACATGGTTCTAAAGATCAAAGGGTTCAGTTCCGCTTATAGACCCATCGTCAGCGGCAGATACTACAGATCATAGAATGAAGCATCCTCAAAATACTGATATCAGCTGCAATCCACCCAAAATACTGATATCATACTGACAAGACTATGAAATTTTGCTATAGTTGTATTAACTATTAAGCAATAGATAATAGATAATTAGATGTGTTCACAGCACCAAACCTTGAAAACCCATACTCTCTATGTCTTCTTGCAAGTCTGCGTTGTGTGCCAAATTATGATGTATCATTGCAATGAGGTCCCCTGCCCGGAACTGGAAGAGCGCTGGTGCTGGCGGCAAGGGGTGTCGTCTATTTGGTGAAATCATGAGTTGGTCACTAAGATATGTTTTAATTCCTTGACCCTTGTCACCTATTGTCTTCAAGGTTTCACTTGTTGGTGAATGAAGGATATGCGGCTTAAAATTCCTAGTGAATATGTTGGGCGACATGGGGCATATCATATCGTTGTCGGTGTAACGGGATATGTTTTAATACATTAATACATTTTTTAAAGCATTTAAAGCATCTCAGGATTGCTGAAATATAAGAATAGTGTGCTACCATTGTGAAGTCGCTAATCCTACACCCTAAAAACAGGGTCACCGTGTTTAATAGACCCTGCTTTTTCAGTGTATTGCCATTGGCACCGATGTTCATTAACCAGCCCATGAAGGAAAAATACAATCATTTCAAAATCGTCACTCAAAATGCATTAGAAAACGTCTCATAAAGTCATAATAACTATCACAAGTTCACAATACGGTTCCAACATGATCTGTGTCTGCATCTCATGATGATAGAACGTAGAATCCATTCTTAAGAAGATCCCCACTTCCCCTGTACCATGGGATTGTTTTTCTCATGGTCTTCGAACCATCGTTCATCTGGACAGTTACCCTTGACTCATATCTTGGCGAAATTTGAGCAGTCAAAACTGTCAACCCGAGACAATAGGTCTTAGACCTTTTTATTTTAATTATTTTTTAATTTTTTAATTTTAAATTAAAATAAACCATCCGTTCGAAGACGGTCAAACCAGTGGCAGTTCTGGTTCCGTTCTGGGTCGGTTTTTAATACATTGGTTTTGCCTGTGTCAAAATCTCTCTTAACAATCAGAAATTGAGCAAATAAGCACCCCTGTGCAAGTAAATAGTGGTGACATTTTTAAATGCTCAAATTACCCTTTCAGATAATTTTATAGTTTATGATAGTTCAAGGGGAATCTGGCAGATAATGAAGCTTTGGTAGTTTAGGTGAAACACGCGAATGGTACAGGAGGGTTATGGAGTCGACCCAAAAATAAATAATAAATATACAAGACGTTGGAGAGGTCAGCGATAAATTAATCAGCTGCCAAAGAAGACAGAACCACGCACATTGGCGAAGACTTCCAACTGAACATGGAATTAGCGATCAGAAAACAGAAGCTCGTTAATCAGTTGCCATTGAGCTTGCAATCGACGATTTTGCATCTAATAACATTCTTACTCGAGCAAATCCAGCCACAACAGTTATAATAAGTAACGATTATATATACTATATATAGCACAATATCAAGCAGTTGACAATGTCTACACGATTGAAATATTGTTTTTCCAAACTAGTACCGGTTCTGGACAAACAGTAAACAATAATGCTCTTCAAAGGCCAAAGGAGTTAGTTATTGCCACCGAAGAGGTAACCCAGGGAAGATCCACCGCCAGGGGCAGAGTGAACCTTGGTAGAAGGCCGATCCTGTACCCAGAGAAAATTGATGATCAACGATTTTTTTTTTAGCATAACATGTTTTAGCTCATGTACAGACAGAAGAAACTGAGATAATAAGTGAACAATAATTAAGCATATTAATAAGGGAGATGTTCAATGACCTAAAATGCAATTTGGATCTCCTACTACCCACTACCCACATGAAACTACAGCTGTACATTGGGAACATCTCTCCCTACGAATGGTAGCATGCAAATAAGGGAGATGTTCTCAATGTGCTACTGTAGTGACGTGTTTCTAGATGCATGTTGTCAAGTGTTTTCAACACAACCCGCTCAACCAACCCATTTATATAAGGGTTCGGTTAAATGTTTCTAGATGCATGTTGTTTTGGGGTTATCAACCCAACGGATAACCATTTAGATTTGGGACTAAAATGATATGGCCCATTCTTCAAACAATATATATGATGCGCCTCGTACAAAATTTTACTTTATCATGAACCACATAATATTAACGAGTACTTAACAAGAATAAATATATTGGTTCGTGGCAATTTTCTATTCTTTTTCGGTCCCCCAACACTTCCCCTTTCTTCCTCGAGACCACAGAATTATAATCTAACATGGTCCAAACATGTAACTTACTACAAAAATTAATGGGTTGTTCAGGTTAGGTCGGTTCAGTGCAGGTTCATGCCAGGCTTTATCCATTCAAAATAAGGAGTTGAGATGCCTTTGTTTTGGTAGGAAGATGTTGTAGACTGGAATTTGCTATGATGTAGTTGTCAAAGTTCTTATAATGGAACACTGGTTAAAACTTCCAACTTACAGAGGAAATTCCTTAAAACCATCCCAGAAAACACGCAATTCCAAAAGGAATTGAATGTTATTGAAAGCATTCAATATGTATCATAGAATTTCCTCTGCTGATAATTCAGACATCTTTGCAATGGATGAGCTATATACTGTACCTCAAGGCAGTTTAGTTCATCTTTGCAATATGAGTTCTGAGTTCTCACTTCATTCTCAGTAATAGGTGTCAGCATTAAGGCTTCATTTTGGATAAGATTCATCAAACAACACAGAAAAAGGAAAAAGATAAGCAACAGAAAACATACTCAACTACAATCTTACCGTGATGAAGTTGCCACTGTTCTGACCATCTGCACGAAAGTAATTGTTTGCTTGGCTCCCCTGAATACCAGCTGGAATCTGCTTACTGTTGTCCACTGGTACAGGAGCGGACTTGTGTGGTGGCCCATTGTTTCCACCATGTCCCTGGTTCTGAGCATCTTGGGAATGGTTGGCGACCGGCTTTGGTGCCTCGCCACCTCCAAACAGGTAGCCCAATGAACTTTGTCCTCCTCCACTGCTCACTCCACGACCCATTTTCTCTGGTTCCCCTTTCTTTTCCTGTTATAGATAAGAATGTCTTGGCCCTGTAAAGAATACCCAATAGATTAAGTGAGTAAAACAGAGAAGATTGGAATCCATCATGCATAAAATAAGTGTAAACAGAAAGTTGATAAACTATGTTGGATGTCATGGCAAAATTCTAGAAAAGCACTTGTGGCAGATAGGATGAACAAGCAGGAGTGGATAAATGTGCTTTAAGATTACTATGATTTTTTCTCTAAGCATTTAGTAAATAAATCAAGCGCAATGATCTTATTTGGAGAATTAATTCACAGAAGAACATCATCTAATCCCAGTGGCAGACAAAGCAGTTATAGTTCATTATTCAGAAAGGTAAAATTTTAACTTCAAGCAAAGTTCATGACAATATCCCATTATGTGGAATTGAATCCTCCCTGTGGAAGCAACTATAGAGAAATCCCTGAAGCAATCATAAACTTGAAGGTAATTTGATTACTTATAAATACTGCAAAAGTAAACAAACTATTTGTTTAAAACTCAAACAAATTTAAGACATCATAAATACTCTCTGTCATTTTATTTTTTGATGAATATACTCTCTGTCATTTTATTGCTTATTGCTACTCCTAGGTTTCTACGGATGGCTATTTAAGACCTATAACATTGAAATATATCAAGGCAAGTACAGTCAAGAAAATGATTGCACATTCTTTAATGAAAAAATAACAGTCCAAAGCTATAACTGGAAGGTACTGGTTAAGCAATTCAGAACAAGCATCAACACACAAAATAAATGGAATAACTTGAACAAGGCACCACTTATCAAAGCCAACTTCTCACACATGGGAATGTTTTAAAAATCCATATCATATTCCAGCCATCACCCCATCCTATGGTGGGCCACGCCAACCTTATCTTGAAGCTGAAAAAATTGAATCTTTGAGCAACCTATATGGCCCAGACAGTCAAGCCGTTAGGCTTCTCACTTTGGTTCTTTTTCCTGATCATAAAAGTTTGACTGATCTACTTAGTATTTTTGAAGTATAAGGCTTTTTTGCGGATAATACTTCATTTTGTAATATAGACATTTTTCGTGTTTTAAGTAATCTTAATTGCTAAGCCTAGGTAGATGCAGTACTTCCATTAGCCAGTGCAGTACTGACCAGCGCCCAAATTTCTTTATGAGTCAACATTAAACATATCTAGGTTTCTAAAATCTAAATATGGCCAGACTGGATGTCAACTGGATGGAAACCACATGCACAAACGAATTTTACCTACTTATACCACATGTTTAGCAACCACTTCATTCATGACATATACCAGAAACAGCGGGAAATGAAAACTGAATTGGTAAGAAGAGTACAAACATCACAAGACCCCCAAACAGGAGTTGTACCATAATAGAAAACTCATCAAGCTATAAACAGACATATTTATATACTGTAACACAGTGGTTCACAATGGTAATTTTCTCCTTTGCACAATATAGCATTACAACGAAAAGGTAAAGACCCGGCACCAGAAGCAAGAAGAGCAAGCCTCACTAGAAATATCCAATACATTAAGTTTAACCTTGAAGAAAGACCTAATACTACAATAAAGCTACAAAGAGACAATATGAACAGGATAATTTGAATTTAGACTCTGAAAATGGTAATCAAGGCATGGCCTTCTACCATATGGTTATCCCAAAACTAACTTTTGACCCTCAGGCAGAACATCCTGATGTATGCAACGCTTAAACGCTTTCCCTCATCCTCCCCCCAATGCACAGAATCCGGAATCTAACTGGCCAGTAGGATTCAATCACAACTTCTAGCCTTGATTTGTAAGTCATTGTCACGCTAACGAAAAGAATCAACAATATTGAGACAACTGTCAATGTCAGCAACAATAATCAACGAGGAGATTAACGAACCCATAGTTTCCAGAAATTGTCCTTTTCCCATTATCTCATGATGTCAAAGTGTCCTCCACCCCCCCCCCCCCCAACGTCCAGTTTCTATCTCCATTAGATTCACTGATTACTTCGCCCCACAAAGCATAACTATATCTTACCTCCAACTCGGCTATCAAATCTCTAACCGATAACCGTCATTATCAAATTGTTAACAAGATAAAATTCAAAAGATTAAAAAACCCTTGAGAAAAATCATACCCTCTGATATCTTCATGTTACAGTATAAAAATAAAAATCAAACTTTCAACATAAAAAAAAACGTAAAACGCGTCAAATCGTTATTTTCTTCAGGAGAGGAGAAACAAGGATAAAATGCTCCTTAAAGAGGGAAAAATCTACTCAAAATGCACTAAGAAAACATCGGATCAGAAACAGTAGATATCACTAAAAGAAATGCACAAAAAACGACATGATTAGAACCCTAAAAACGACAGTCACTGAGATTTCATTTCACAGCAAAAACAAGATCAGAAACGCAATCAAGAGACAAACCTAACCATGAAAGCATAGATCTATGGTTTCGTACCTAGTTCGTCGGATCCGAGCTCGAGAGGTATCAGAGATGCGAGAAGCGGAGGAGAGTGAGTAAGAAGGGTGAAATGAGATTTATAAATTGCAAATGAAGTCGGGAGATTGTTTATAGGGAAAATTCTACTTTAGTACCTTGAATTTGGAATAATGTGAAGTTAGTACCCGAACTTTTAAATATGTCAATGAAATATTCAAACTTTCAAAAATATCAATTTAATTCCTACCGTTAACAGTCCGCCAGACTTAACCATAATAATACTGAACTATAGTTAGATAAAATTAATGAAAGAACAGAAGACGTGAATTGATGAACTCGAACCCATAAACACCGGTGCATGTTCAGTCGGCCCATCAACACTTAACACATGAACACGTCTTTGTTGAAGCAAACCAGGAGGGCAGCCAACAATGGGGAGGCGCCACCGCCTCTGAAGCTGTACGAGCAGCCGCAGCCGACTATGCGGAGTGATTAATGAATTTGCTGGTAAGCGGTGGCACCTCCGCCAACTGAAGCTGTACGAGCCCAAGAATGAAAGCTTAAAATGCATGCTTTCTCTTTCCGCCAGGCGCCAATCACTTAACCTGCGTAGTTCACCACAGTTGCATATGTGGCCTCTCGCCTTCTTTGACAACGATGTCTTCGGTTGTTCTTCCATCGGTTTCCCTACAAAGCTTTTACTCTAAAAATTTGGACAAATCTAGAGTCTCCATGAGCGTTTCAGTTGGATCCCAAGATAGATCTGTTTTCTTGTCCTTCACTTCGAATCTAAGTCCGGTTTAATTGATTGTTTTTTCTCTCTTCTTGGAAGTTCAGTATGGGATCTCTAATCGATTACCAGCAAACTCATCTAAGCAGTTGAAGCAAAGTTGGCTCCTATTAAGAGATTACTTCCTATGGCCTCCTGGCTAAGGTAAGCAGGTTGGTATTAAGTGAAGCCAAGGATCTCAGCTGAACTCAGAGGCATTAAAAGCAACCAAACCCATTACCTCGTTTTAGGAATTAAGAGAAGAAAATGAAGTTTTACCAGAAAGAAGAAAACAATTAATGGTTCTTGAGTTTTTTTACCAGCGAAGTCGGTAGCCAGCTTTCCATTACAAAACCTCCCTGTTACTGAAATGGAAGGGGTGGTTAGAGATCTGACACAAATAAAAAGAAAATTTGATGATAGGTGAAGGATATTTTTGTCTTTTTATATGATATTTAACGTTGGTTAATAATTCTGGACCAATTTGACATTTTTTAAAAATTCGGGTATTAACTTGACAATACCCTTAAGTTCAGGATATTAAAGTGGAAGTTTTCCTTATTTATATCGTTTGATAAGGTCAACGCTTCAAGGGCTTGGCTCAAGCGGTCACCGGTTGGTGATGTGCAAGAGACGGTCGCAAATTCACAGTCACATGGGCCGAGTCGAGGCCCATATTGCGCTGTCGGTGTATGACTACGAGTACCTAACTACCTACTATCCTCTCTATGCCTCAAGGGATATATAGGTCATTTTAGGAAAAAAATGAGAATTTTGGTTATTTTATTAAATTTTTGAGTTATGGAAGTGGGTGGATAGTCAAGTCAGTCCACTGGGCCCAAAGCAGTTGACGCGCGAGAGTTGTCAATGGGTTGGGCCCACCCGATAAATCAAACCGGCGGTTTTGATTTTGTGGTTAATAATTGGGTCAGGGTTAAGGTGAAGTTTTTGTTATTATTAAGATCTGAACCAATTATATAATTAGGGTTCGATTATGATATGGAAAAGATATGATATATGAAAAACTTCTGACCAGTTAATTGGAATCATAAATGTAGTAGCCAATCGGGTGTTATTTATCAAAATTCATGAGTGGGTTTTGATTGGTCGAAACTCTTCCCATACCATATTTTTTCTGCATCATAGATTTTTTCATGTAATTAATAATATATAAAAATCTCATTCTTTTTGAATTGTATTATTTTCATATAAGGGTTCAACTATGTTATAGAAAAGATATAATATCCAAAAAATAACTGACTGATAAATTGGAATCTAAAACATGGTGGCGAATAAAGTATTTTTTATAAAAATTCATGGATGGGTTTTGGTTGATCAAAACTCTTTCTATACATGTATTTTTCGCATCATAGATTTTTCCTATAAATAATTATATAGATTTCAAGTATAAATTTGAATATCTTATTGAATATCCAATTCAAGTTGAATTGTAATAAAAAATTATGATATAATATAAATAACATATTATAATAAATAATATATAGAATATATGTATATAATATATAATATTGCATAACTGACATATCATATCAGGTCATGGCTAGGGGTGAGCAAGAAAAACCAAAAAACTAAACCGATCGAAACCGAACCAAAAATTCGATTAACCAAACCAATTGATTTGGTATTTAAAAAAATCGAAGGTATCGATTTAGTTTCAATTAACCAAAATAGAAAACCGACGGTTTATAAATTAATAAATATGCATTATATATAAAAATATATATATGTTTATAATATATACTATATAATTTATTATTTAAAATATAATATTTTATATATATTTCTAGTGTTTTATTATATATTTATATATGTATTTTTTATAATATATTGTAAATAATAAAAAACTAACAAACTGATGAACCGAACTGGTCAACCAGTTAATTTGTTTGGTGAATGCAAAAATGTATTACTCTATTTTTAGCCTACTCCAAATGAAAGCAAAATTTGTTTTCAAACTTTGCATTCAAGGTTGGTGAATACAAAGCGGATTGATTTCAGCCTTAATTGATTTGTGTTTGCACTCATTCAACCAAAACAATACATTGTAAATTTCTGAGTGCAAAACTGAACCAAATTTGCATCCTTTATTTAAACAATTTGCATTCACGTCTAGCAAAGGCCAAGGCTGTCATTTGGATCGAAATTATTAGTTTTTCTTTTTGTCAAAGTTGTTCTATATGGATAAGATTCTAATGATGCTTTCAAGATAATAATAACAATAACAACAACAACAATAGCAATAATAATAATAATAATAAATAAATAATCCTAAACTATCTTTTGGATACCAAACACTTGCATCATATTCCCAACTCACATCCACAATACCACAAATGCTCTTGCTTTGCTAAAAATCTCTCCTCTCTCTTTCTGTTCATGAGAATCACTAAGGTTGAGTTTGGAAGGAGTATAAATACAAATATGTAGAGTGCAAAACCTTATATTTTGTATTATTTTGTATGTATTTACATTATACATATTTGCATTTGTACTCCTTCCAAACTGAGCCCAAAGAATTTTTTTTTTGTTTTTTAATTCAAAGGAAATTCTGACCATGATTCAATTGGAGAATTCAGGATTGAAGTTTGATATTGAGCTGCAGTTAATGGTGATTGGTGGAATCAAAAGTTCCACCTTACCAGAAAAAGCGAAAAAAGAGAAGAAGAAAGAGCTGATAGTTGCGCCCCCTCATGATTCATTACTTAAAGGAGATAATAGAACACCCTACTTCTACTTGGAACCCATTGGTGCCAGCCTGCCGGCAGTAAAGCATGTCGATGGATTGGGTCTGGGTCGAAACAGGGTGAACCAGTCTTGAATCAGTTATTATTTTATTTTTTTTTTACTGAATCAGGTATTAATCGGTTAAATAAATTAAATCCAGAAGCAAACCAATTATTAATCGGGAATATTAGGTTAGGGCTACAAATAAGTTAGATCAGATTCGACTTGAATTCGAATCCGATAAGAGTCGGATTCAAATACCTCCCTTGATCCTAACAAATCGAATTGGACTGAAAACATCCATCTGTTTAGTTAATGGATCAAATTCTGATATACCCATTCCTATTTGCCACAACTAGGGGTGCAGAATCAGGGTTACCGGTTTTGATCGAATTCTGATAATACCCATTCCTAGTTGCCACGACTAAGGGTGCATTGTGGGCTTAATTTTGGAAAACCGGTAACCAAAGCCGATTTCCAAAATCCAAATGAAAGAGCTATCTTGATTGGACTGTCTACAAAGCCTGTACTTGTCACGTGCCATGGAAGAAGAATGACACATGGGTCCCACTTCAGATGGTGAGTGCACCAAAAACCAGAAACCAGCATGATCATTTGACTTCTGGGCCTTAACTTCATAGCTACTAGTAATTCTAATTTCTAACCAACATTTTCTCCACTGGACAAATATATGCAATTGACAGAACATACCTTAAACATGAGTTTTATATCAAGGAATTGTGCCGTCTGATGAAGGGTCCACCTAGTTGAACAAGCCCGTGAAAGCCCATTGGACTGAAGCGTAGATAAGTACAGGACCATCCATAAATATTAGATCATTTAATCAAATAAAAGTTTAAGTAGTTAGGTGAGGTCTCTGAAAAGGTTTTTACCTTGGTATTATGTTCTGAACCCATGCTACATGAATTTTTTTTAAAGAGGTATGCTAGGTTTTTCTGACAGGCTACGCAATGAGGGTAGTCCATCCCTCATTCCCTTTACCCCCAGCCCTGGTGTAATGGGACTTGATCCTGGGTCTCCGCTGCATAACAGCAGAAATCCCACCACCCATTTGGTTGCAAGTCGCAACATGGATCGATCATTTGGCCAATACAACCCTTAAGCCATGTAGGAAAAACCATTAGATTGTTCACATGTTTTAATCCTCAAATTTGTATCAGTTCTACGTCCTTAAAGATTCAAACTATTAGAAATATAAAGAGTATCCAAAAGTCAATTTTAAGAAACATATTAAGATATATTTTATATATGGTGAAAAAAATCAAACCAACATGGATATATTAAAGTTGCGTTTGGAAACAATACAAATAAGTGTGAGTGCAAATATGCAGAGTGTAAAATGGTTCATATAAATTATAAAACTGCGTTCGTTTTGCACTGGCAAATTTGACTTCTTACCAAACAGACTTTTAACTGTAATGAATGCAAACATGAATTTCAATAAAGCCTATGCTTTTTTTTTTATCAAAAGCCCACTTAAATGCAAATTTACTTTTTTTATTGATGTACTTTTATATCTTATTATCAATGTAAATAATAATATGCATTGGTCTGTTGTTTGCCAATACATAAATGTAATGTTGCCAAACACAAGGCAAAAGTGAACCAGAGTACAAATTTACCCTGAACCAGAATTTACACTCCATTTGCATTGTTTCCAAACACAGCATAAGGAAATACATACAAATCCAATATAGAAGGAAATGTTTTAATAATTATTGAAGTTTGATTTATTGATACCCTTGATAAATACTAGTAATTAAGCACATGCGTTGCACATGAGAAATTTTTCTTCATATTAATTACTTGAATTTTAGATATATCATACTTAAGATAGAAGTTGAAAATTAACAAAAATAACAATATGATTAAAAATAAACTTAAATATTTATTATTCAACTATGACATCATGGATTTCTTTAAAAAGTTGGACCACTGACCCACCATCTAGATAAGAAAATAGCTTTGCTTTTGGATTAGTTTTAAATTAGGGAAAATTATACATTTAAAATTAAGTTACAAGTTGGAACATAAACCAACAAAACTCTGACAAGCAATTCTACATTTCAAATTATAAAAACCCCCGTAGTGTCATTAGAGGCTTATGTGGTTGTTGCCAACATAGGACTCTTAATTAGACCTATTCATGGGCTGGGTAACCCGATGAGTTGGCTCGAACCGGCCCAATCTAAGTTGGGCTTCGACAAGATTTCCTACCTGCAGGCTTGGGCTCGGGCCTAAAATATTGGGCCAGACTTTTTTCGGGCCAGGCTCGGGCTTTCTCAAAAAAGCCCTGAGCCTAACTTGATGTAAAAAATATATTTTATATACTAAAAAACATATATAATACATTTTTTCTTTATTTTTCTTCTCTTTTTTCAAGTAATAATGAGATCTTTACACCAACTGGAGAACGATAGAGATTGAGGGAGAAGGAGATATTGACCAAGAGGGAGAGTGAGGGAGAACAATAGAGAGAGGTTTTTGTTTTGGCTACAGACCAAAGTTTAGAGAGTGGGAGAGACAAAGGGAGCGGGAGATTGAGAGATGATTGTGAGAGTGAGAGAGAAGGGAGGGAGATCGAGAGACAAAGGGAGTGGGAGAGAAACTGAAAACCCATTTTCGGTATAGATTTTTTTCTGTGTCCAACAAGGTTTTTAAAACTGACCCGGACAACAAACTGGTCAGGGGTTCAGTTCCCGAGTCGAACCATCTGATTGTTCGAACCGAACGACCCGTTCTGACAAAAAATAAAAAATTCTAAAAAAAATAAAAACAAGCCAAACTGTTGAACAGTTCAAACAGTTAGACCGCTTGGGTCAGCGATTTGTTGACCAAATCAACGGTTTTGGGAGAAATAACAATTATGGGGTAAAACAGAACTAGTCACCCCAGTTTTCCGGTATGGTTTTGAAAACCATGGTGTCCAACATGGACTAATTAAGAGTCCCATTATGGTAACAACCACGTAAGCCTTTAATGACATGGCAAGGAATTTTATAATTTGAAATGTAGAGCTGATTATCAGAGTTTTGTTGGTTTCTGGACCAACTTGCATCCTAATTTTAAATGTATAACCGACTTTGACTATAACTTTCCCTTTACATTATGTATTTTCTTATCACACTTAACTTTTGTTTGTCTAAGGTATCATTTGACTCAAACCACTAACCCACCATCTAAAAATAAAAATTGTTTGATTTCTAGGTTGGAATTAAATTTTGTATTACATTTCTGTCATTGATAAAATTATTTCTTATGTATAAAACTTTTTTTGTTCAATATAATGAATGTGGAACATTAGAGATGTACCCAATATTTAATTTTTTATAAATATATCATTATAAATGCGCCCAAAATTTTCTCTATTTTTTTTTTAATTTTTATGATTCTTTGTATTTTCTATTAATCAAAAATTTTATTATTTGACTATGACATCATTTCATTTCTAGGTAGATTTTGAATTTGGCATTCCATTTTTGTCATTAATAAAAATACTTCTTACATTTCATAGTTATTTATTTTATTTTTTTATTATTTAATTATGACATTATTTATTAATCCATTTGACCCCAAATGGTTGAATTGTTTATCCACCACCGAGAGGGAAGAAAATGGTCTTGTTTTCAAATTAGTTTTCAATATATTTAATTTTATACTATTAAAATTAATATTGTAGATTTAATTATAAGAATTTAATGATGAGAAAAATATATCTTAAATATAGGATTTAATGAGAGAGAATAGGAAAATATTTTTATTTTAAATTTTGCATTCCATTTCCATAATTAATAAAAATATTTCTTATATATCATACTTATTTTTGTTTAATATGTATGTTAAAAATGTTTCCAATTTTTTTAATTTCTATTTTTTTATTTTATCTATTTTCTAATTTTATTATTTAATCGTGGCAACATGATTAACCCATTTGACCCAAATTAATGATTTAATTTCATACCACCACTTAGATGAAAACACTATTTTTGCTAGGTATATTTTAAAAGTATAAGCTTTTATGTTATTGGAATTATTAATTTATTAAGTATGGATTTAATTAATAGAACTTAATGATGAGAAGAAACAAAAATGACTTAAATATCAAGAACCAATTATCCTATTTGCCCTCATTTTTTATCAATAAATTTAAATTTAGAGGGGTAAATTTTGTCCTTAGAAAATTCCAAAAATATTCTTGAGGCCATTCGTGCTCTTTAAAGTAGTATAGATATGAAATGGTAGAAGAAATACAAACGTCAGTGATCAGTCAATTTTATCTTTTTATAATTTTCTGGTTGATATAATATTGACAATAAAAGGTTCATAAAATCAAGGATTAAAGTATCGGTATCAGATAATTTGGATACGGATACGGATATGCTTTGGAAACGCATGAATAGGGACGAAAAACATGAAAACACTTGGATACGCTAGGAAAATGAATATTAATTCCATAAATATATTACTAACAATAGGTTTAATGTCAAAATAGCTACAAATAATGTATAAATATATAAGAATTGTATATTTTGACGGTATATATGAAGAAATATTTTACAATTAATATAGAAGAATATGTAGATATCATACAATTTTATTGATATGCATTAATCAAGATTCCAAGAAACATATTATATAGATTTTTACAAATTAATACATGCACAAAGCCATTATTATCTTATTTTATATTAAAGTCCAAGGCATGAAACATACACAACTAATATATTTCAATTATTATATCATTTTTTTTTCTATTTTTCTACTTATAATTTTTAACATTAACAAAAATGTTAACTAAAAATTAATTCTCAAAATTTTGGTAAACAATATTTTCATTTTTGTAAACAATAAATATGTTATTATAAAATGCAAATAAAAATTATCTGATAATTTATAAAAATATATAATCCTAACTTAAAATATATCAAATATATTTAAATTTCAAAGATATATATTATATGAAGATTAACAAATTTTAATTACTACAATAATTATTTCATTATTAATATTTTTATTTTTATAAATTTCTAAAATAAAAAATAACTTTTTTAATATAAATGTGGATTTGATAGGTTCAATTTATATTATATTTTTAAATATTTTATAAATAATATTTTTTTATTTTTGTAAATAATAAATATATGGTTATTTAATGCAAATTAAAATATTAATTAATAATTTATAAAAAATTTTGAGATATATATCATGTGCAAATTAGTAAATTTTAAGTATTAAAATAATTATTCTATTATTAATATTTTAAAATTTATTTAAATTAAAAACCAACTTTTTGATACAAATGTGGATTGATAGATTATTTATTCTATTGGTTTATAAAATATTAATTTTAAATATTATTCTTTTTAATTTGTAATTGGAGTTGTTGAAGATAAGTATATGTTGGTTGTTGAGATTTTATGTAAATATTAAGTAATAAAAGTTAATTTTTTCCAATTATTGACATGAAAGAAATATTGTCTAAAAATGTTGTCTTAGTGGCTAAAAATGGGTTGTTATTCGGTGCTAGGTGAGATGTGGTCTTGGGTTCAAGTAGCATAATCGCAAACCATTTTATATTGAAGTTGTCAAACGAGGTTTGATATGCTTCCGTATTCCATGGTATGACCCGATACCGATATGATACGCCTTGTACCGTATTGATATTTTAATCCTAACATAAAATATCTCAAAAAATTTTAAAACCGAAGTCATTTTGAAAAAAAAAAAGTGTAAAAACATATTTTGAAAATACTGAAAATTATCCTGACATAGTGGCATAAGTGCGGAAGTCCAAAATTTAACTCTCCAATAGAGGAACTCGAAAATGATCACCCGCATTGTGGACTTGAAGTCAACTCAAATGGTCAAATTCACCCACTTCAAATCTACTAATTCCTTCCTTTAATTTAGTGATTAATTAGAAAAGATAAGTGAAGTTCAAACTTTTTCTTTTTTTATAAATCATCCCGTTTTTGAATTGTTCACCCCAAATCCACCATCCCAAACAAAACTTTGCCGAGACGTCTCTAACTGAACTATCATGATTGTATAGTATATAGATTTTTAGAAGAAGAATTAGCAGCTAACCACTCAATAGTTGTATCCTTCTCATTGTAATACATAAATTAATCTCAATTTTGATTTTGAATGAAAAATGCAGTTTTTAATGTCAAAATATTTGAGTTGCCTTATTGCATTGATTTTAAGGCTTTAAGAATACAACTTTTGGTGTCAGAGCTTACCACCACGTCTCAAGTTTGAATCATGGAAAGGGCTACCTAGAGTAGAATGAAGGCTATTACGGTAAGGGTTATCTAGAAGCAAGATTCAAAGTATCGGCCAATGCGTATCGTGTTGGGATTTTCGGGTCAGACCATGGTTCAGAGAGTAATCAGGACTTAAACCGATCCCACTGAACTGATTTCAAAAAAAATAAATGAAACATATAAAAAAAACACCAATACAGGTTATCATATCAGCCTGTATCGATACTTTGAACCTTACCTAAAATCCTCATAGCGAGAAATACCTTCCACTGGATTGAGAGCTGCCCAGATTGAAGCCACCGAGACACCGGTTACAGAAGTGTGGTGGGATGTTACTGTCTTAAATGTTACAGTGTTTGACTTGACATATTCCATTGGCCTATTGATCGATAACACAAAAAAATCATTCATGTTGTTTTGACCACCAAATCCAATAAGGGTAACCCTTAGCCACCAAACAAGGACCACCCTGAAAGAAAAGGAGGTGATGAAGTAAGGAACCATTGATATTCTATTAGGATCAATAAATAAGAAAGGTTCAAAATATCGCAATGTATTGTTAAGGATTATAAGATATGTTCTGTTTTTTGAATGCATGAAAATGTTAAAAATTAGGATTTTGGTGAAAATGTCGTATTCAACCTGAAACAGTATCAAAACATGCATCATTCCTTTTTAAATCACACAATTTTTACATATAGTCTTTTCAATTTCTGCATAGTAATTTCTCTTCATCTAGCTCTCATGCTGACATCAAACTTGTATGAAAAAGTAGTAATATTCATACACAAAAGAGGACATTTTAGTCTACATATTCTGTTGGAAAACCCGAATCCACTCTTTTCAATGAAAGTGGTTCTTAGAGAGTGGATGCTTTTGTGGAATACCCAGGTTAGTTGTATATTGGTATTTAAAGGGAATTAAGGCTGTGTTTGGTTTGAAGGAAAATGCAGGAAAATGAAAGGAAAGGTAGGAAAATCTATACAAAGTTTCTAAAGGTTTCCTTACCTTTTCCTTCATTTCCCTATTTTTTCCTTCAAACCAAACATAGCCTAAATGTCATCGGCTGATGATATGCTTGGAAAATGGGGATATAGCTGTAAAAGAACTGAGGTAGCTGAATTTGAATTAGCCAAAACTTTACTAATTTCAGTTCATTTGGCTAAATAAACTTGTGCAAAGTTTGGATGGGTTCGGCTTATAAGATATATGATGTGTAACTGATATATTTAACTCAATTAGACAAGTATAAATATCATTATTTTTTTTTTTAATTTCCTTTCTTTAAATATATATTAACTATGGGCCTTAAGATATGGGCTCTAAATTTATCCTTCAGGCTCAATTTAGGAAGAGTAGAAATACAAACATGTACCGTGCAAAAACAAGGTTTAGAAATACAAAATGCATGGTCACTGTTCATATTTGTATTTGTAGTTAAGGGTGTCAATGGATCGGTTTTGGATTGGACCTTTGCCCAGTCTAAAATCAATTTAGACAGATTGGATGGACCAACATGACATATTGGATTGGACCAATCCGGTCCAAAATATTTATTAGATTGGACTGGACCTGGTCCGTCCATAACAAATTTATATTGGATTAAGCCAATATCTGGTCCACTGATATAAGGTAAGAATATGTGTCAATGAACTGAGTTTGGATTGAAACCAATCTAAATCAAAATGAATTTGAACAGATTGGACGGTCCAGACATTGAATTGGACTGGTCCAAAACATTCATTGGATTGGATTGGTCCTGGTCCATTTATAATGGACTCATATTGGACTGGATTGGATTGGACCAAATCCAGTCCAATCGACACCCCTATTTGTATACTCTTCCCAAACTGAGCCCCAATTGTATTAAAGGAATATAAATTCGTTTTGTTTATTGTTTTTTTGTTCTGTAATGCCACTTTGGCCCACATGAAAGTGAGCTGCGAACTCGGAGTTGTCAATATGGACACTGCCTGAGTGCCTGAGCAGGGAAAGCCTGCAAATGGGTTTGATTCTGCACCTCTGCTTTACCAACTTATCAGCATAAATAAAGAGAAGAGGAAGGGACCAATAAACTTTGTAACTGTCACCTACAATGTATAAACATTAAGAGGAAGGAAGGAAAAAAAAAAGGTTCTATAGTACAGCCTTGGCCCCTATGGGGACACTATGCTGTTCAGGACATCTGTAGTTAGCAGGTCTAAAGGACTCTGGGTGGGAGACAATGAAGGGTGTGTAAGAGGCCCACTGGCCATACAAACGAGAGCCTACTGTTTAGATGGGTCAATATGCTGCCTCGACTTGAGAGTGATCGATGCTGATTGGCCATCTCATTGACTGAAGGCGACTCTGGGGCAGTAGAGGACAGTGCTGCATGCATGCAAGGCCCCCAATGGCCTGGCCATACCAGGTTCTCGGCTGGAACATAGACAGGTCCTTCTGAGTTTTGATGTGAAAGATGAGAGAGAGATGAAAAAGAGGAGAAAGCAAACAGGGAGAGAGAAGAAAATAAATGAATTAAGTTTTTGGCATATGGTGGACTAGATGTGAAGCCCAAGGCAAGAATCGGCATTATATGGTAAAGATATCCACATCAAACTCTCTACTCTCTCTACTGATCTATATTACAATGATCAAATGCTTGCAAACCAAACCAAACCAAACCAAAACCCTTCTTTCCATTCTAGGGATGTCATGTCAGTGGGTTGGGCTAAGTGGTAAATCTGCACTTAGCCGACCCTATCGAGTTATGGTTTGATGCTAGGACATTTTGTTAGGGGTCAAAAGCTAATAAATATGGAATACGAATTGGGGGGTCATAAGTGTTAGGGTCCGTTACATGGCACGGGCAGTCCATTAGAACAATTTCTCACCGTCACCGGAAAGCCAATGTATCTTCAACTGCTTCTACTTCATCCTAACGCCTGCTCTAGTAAGAAAAATTCAAAATAAGAGATGCCAATTCCACTCTCATTAGTTATTACTGCTTTTACATGTATCCATGATGGAAGGTGATGTGAGTGACTATCGAACCACTTCAAAGGCTCAAAAGAGAATATGATTAAGCATCAATCAATCCAATAATGATCAAAATTGATCGCTTGGCTCCTTGGGAGTGAGGAGGAAACTTCAGATACTACTAGGCATTGTTTATCCCGTCATTGAAATCACCACCAATGACATTTTATGCCAAAATTACTGATTGTGGGCCCCTTCTGGGGCGACTGTTTAGTGACCATCATGGCTAGGAATATGATGCTCCCGAAAAAGTGCAAATCAGGCTCAAAGCAGACCAGAAGAATGCGAATCCATAGGTTTTAGGAGGAGTATTTTTGAAATTAACCATGACACAGCGACTCTTCCTTGATAAACTGGGGTAATGAAGCCAAAATGTTAACCGAGTTAATAACTTTTACATAGCTCGGGAAAGGGAAAACATCTTATGTGAGAGATCAAACTTCAAAAGACTGGATGCGTTTAGCAATGAATAGAAACAAACTTGAGGTATCTAGTAATACATGCATGGCGTAAGCAAGTCTACTGCAATGCTGATTGAAGAAGCCAGAAGCCAACAATATTTTTTTTCAGTGGGCACAATCTTTATGTACGAACGCGAATATATTCAGCACATGAAACATCCAGTGCTTGCAGTCAAACGTATGGACTAAGCTAACAGTCTGAAATTTTTGTTTCATTGACAGAAGATGCCATGGACATCTCAAAATCAGAATCGAGAATACACTAGGCCAAGAGCATATTTATAGATGCTGAACAACAAAACATCTCTCTACACAATTCAAAAAATGCCAAAAAAATAATAATAATAATAATAATGATGTGTATGAACGCTTGTCAGACTCGTACAGATGAAAATATGTAAACTTTGAAACTCATCAGTGTAATCAATTTATCATGCTCAAAGTGTAAAGGGGAAAAATGCCCTTCATCTACCTATTCATCATCCAGCTAGCTAATGTACTCAAGTTGAGGGAATCTTTGATATCTCCAGTAGTAGCTTGTGCAGGGCTTGAGGCTTTGAGAAAAAAGGTGAGTGATCGGAGCCTTTTAGTCGGAAGACCCGTTCTGGTGGGTTTGAATTTATCATACTCTCCTGTAGAGATGGGGTTATTGCGTTGTCTTCAGGAGTCTCTATGTAAAACCGCCTCACAGAGCCATAGTTCTTGTCAGACAAACCGACCTTCTCTAGAACAGGCGCAAAGGGGATCGGCCTCATTGAAACTGTGGCCAAAGCAACGTCCTGGATTGAAAGATAACAATGAATTAGATGTAAGGTAAACCAAAAAAATAAATTCACACACATATAAGATGAAATTTACTCAAGCAAAGAAAATAACATAATCATATGGCTATTATGCATTTGATTTTTGCCTTGTTCAATATGTCTTATTGGTCCGTCCAATCCGTCCAAATCAAAATCAATTTGGATGGGTCCAACCCAAAACCGGTCCATTGACACTCCTTGGGAAAAACACAATGAAAAGAAAAAAGAGAAAAGTAAAGAAAATTTGCCTTTAATTGGACATTCCAAGCAATTTCGCATTGAACTAATCTGTTCAGCAAATTTGCATATAAACCTATTACCGGTGAAAAACAAAGAAATCGTATCATACTGCACTTTTCGGTCTTCATTCTTCAACTTGGGACCCATTATAGAAATTGTATCAACTTTAACACCTTTTCTAATTGACAATGATTACAAGAACCTACACCTTTCTCTTTTCTTCTTTTTGCAGTGACTTTCACTTTCTTTTTGCATCTAAAGAAGTAACCATGTGCACCATGTGCACCAAAGTGGTGATCAGTACAAGTGTTAATCTTGTGTCTCAGTTGGTCCCAAAAACACCGCAACGTCTGGGCATTCTTTTAAGCCATTTTCTTGTTCTGGAATGAAGAATCAGTCCTTCCAGAACTCAAAGTATAGCAGGCTTTTGGACACTTTTTTTTTTTTCATTTTCCCAACCATACCACACTTTTCTAGCTTTTGTTTAGCATTGATTCAGTACGTTCACCCAAAAAACCACATCTTAAATCCGAACATTCTGACACCACATCAAAACATGCAGAATCCCACACGGGATGTGAGTGTTTCTAAAACATGTGGTTTCAACCACTCCACAGTGGGGCCTAGTGATTTGAAACACATCACACCTATTTAACTCAGTATATAACACAGCCCAAATCTATCAGTTACATGTTCTCTACAACTTGTATGACACTCACCAAAGTTACATCATATGATGCATTTAAAATGCACTTTATAGTTCATATTTTGCCATGGGGCTAGAAGAAATGATCGGTTGCAAGCTGAACGGTCTAGAAGAGCTAGGGGCAGACCAAAAAGGACATAGGTTGAAGTACTAAGAAATGATTTAAGGGCTCATAATTCAACAATGGAAATGGCACTTTATAAAGGAATGGAGAAACAGGATTCATGTAGTCGAGCTGACCCTGTATGGTTGGGAAAGGTTTGGATGATAATGATTTGTCATCTAACCTTTAACACCTCCACGAGTGTGTCCATGTCTGTGCACACATGCATGTACACTGTGTGTGTGTGTGAGTGAGTGAGAGAGAGAGAGAGAGAGAGTTGTTTCTGCAGTAGGGATGCAACTAGGGAGACTCAAAACTCCTCTTCCAACTTAACCCTTGAATATGCTCCCTGGCAATACCCAAGTGTTTGTGAAAGAGTGACATTGATATGAATACCATGCTACAATTGACAGAATATCGGCACAACTATGAATTGTAGCAACACAGTGAACCAACACCATTCAGGGTTGCCTACACTTTTACCCCTATTTTGATAATCAACAATATTGTTCTGGTGTGATGAAAATACTGAAGATGCTATAGCAATTCAAAGCTTACGTGATATCATATGGTTATTAACTCCATACCTTAGATGGACTTTGATTGAATAGCAATTCTCTCAATAAAGCTTTGTCAAGATCAATAGCTGTTGGGGGGCGGTCATTTCCATTTGCATATAGAAATATCTGAGCTGATCGCATTAAATCATTTGAATCTGCCTGTAATAGCTTCGAGAGTTTATCATTATTGAGGGAAAAAAAGGTTGATCACAACAAATAAGAGCTAACAGTGTTGAAAATATTTCAAAGTTAAAGGAAAACAATTAAAAACGATAAGTGGATGAATCGCCAAAGTTACTAGTTCATTAAATTGCATGCATGCCCAAAGATCTTCTCATCACATGCACTAATTTTATGTTGTTAAATTGCCCAAGAAAGGGCTCTATATAATTAATATAAAACTAATTCTATGTCCTCATATGAACTAGCATTTGCATGATCTCAACATTTAAGGGTAGAAGGATATAAGAACCAGGAAGACTTGGAGAACACGGAACATAAAATAATGGAAAATTTGCAGAAACCCCCAAGGATTGTGACAATTTCACTATTGCCCTTGGGTTTCTGGAATGTCACTGATCACCCCTGAAGTCATGATCTCAGCATTACCAGGCCTCCTCGCCATTAGATACCCATCATTTCAGGTGACAAAAGTAACTGGTATACTAAAAACCTTTATATCCCTCATTAAGTCTAACATAAGAAGAAAAGGATGTTTTGAGTTTCTCCAAGCTTGCATTTATGTATGTATGCAAGTTTGGATATGTAGTTTAAAATTACAATAGTAAATGATAGAGATGTTAAAGGTATAATCATAACCAACCATCTGGCAATGTCTGATAGAATCCGCAAGCAAGAATTGTAATGTCAGAAACCTCAAAAATCAACATAGGATATTAAGAGAATCCCTAGATGATATACCAAATAAGGCAGTCTATTCCTGAAAAACCTATTATAAATTGACTTTAGTTTTCAGGTTAAATGTTTCAAGTTGCAAGACATGGTGCCAGAACAGTGATAATCAAAGGTCTCAAGAAGGAACCTAAAGGGGCCATGCTCCAGAGGCGTCAATTTATGACTTCCCTTTCAGGATAGTTCCATGACAACTCTATCATATGAACAGACTAAAAGTAACTTTTAACATCAGGAAAATGCCAGATCTCATCAGATACCCAAGGGTTGATACCTTCCTATTGTGGTGGCTCTCTACCTCACATCAGAAACAGGCAAACAGCAATTAGTCTTTCTACCACGTTATTTCAATTTCATTATACTCAGAGGGCGGTAGATGAGAGAGAGAAAGAGAGAGAGAGATCATCTTTAAAGGTTATCCAACACTGCAACTTTCAACAGATCATGGCTGCATATTTCCAAAAACCAATTACTGCAGTAATGCCTCCATCAAATGTCAGAGATTAAAGAATGTGGGGAAAAACCTGTTTGGAGAACATATCAAGAAAACTTTGTCCATTAGTTAACATGGCTGCAGCAACAAATACAGCCTTTGCAACCTTAAATGGAAACAGCTCCATTGCATATGATATGCATGCACCACCAAAATCGTGCCCTACCAAAATCACCTGCATAAACATTTATAGAAAAATATACTTTCAATTGATTGCAACTTTTAAATCAAGAACAAGTTTACTAAAAATCTCTATTTGTCCTAATATTAAGCAACAAATTCTAGTATAGCTACTGGCTTGCTGTTACTTTAGCAGTAATCAAATAGGATGATCTAGAGCAGAACAATATATTCCGCCACAAATCCAAGATAAACAACGCATACATGATCTGTTTGTTGTGTACATATATTATTACTTGAATGAAACTACCAATTTGACATGTACTATTACTAGTAACTTATCTCATCCTCTTAATCTAAGAGAAGAGGATCAGTGGTATCCTAAAAGCCCATTTGATTAAACAACATCAGTACTTGTTCCCCTTAATAATAAAGAAAAGATTGAACTTAGAAAAGGCACCAGTGCCCAAGAAATCATTTGCTTGTCCTACAGAACAGAATGGGGCATTGAAGGATAAAGCTAGAACACTAAGGAGACAGAATGATATAGCTAGAGCACTATGGACACAGATGATATGTTTCAGAGATCTAGACTTTTGCCATGCAAGCCCCAGGAAATGGGACATAAAGTTTTAACTTTTGATGGTTATTTGATGAGGAAGCTGGGGGCTCTCTGCTATTGGAGTGCTTTAGAAGATTCCAAGGGCAAAAAGTCTTCTCTTCCCTGCTGGCAAGGACCAAACGCATTCACTTGGTCATTGACAAGGCAAAGATTGAACACAATTCAAATCGTGTCATGGGACGGGACAAATATAGTATAATACAAATTCCATCAAGAACCCAGAAACAATCCTTTACATCCTCATGAAGGTCAACATATTACCTTCCAATTCAAACACCTCATTTGATTAGATTCCTATAACTGGAAATACCTAGGTGAATTTTATTATTTTTTTTTTGGAAAAAATGGCTAATCAGGGTAATTTGTTTCACTGATTGGAGTTTGTGCATAATGTTCATTGCACTTTTTCCTTCTTCTTTTGGGGTCATTTGTCACATCTTCCAGAAGAGTTATTTCCTTGTGCATTCTCCCCTTTGCTCTTTATCTTGTTGATATTATCTTTTTATTTCCTGTCAAACAAAGATAGTAAGCATGGAAGACCACTATCCAACTTCCACAGTGAAACCAGTAACTAAAGAAAGATCATGAGGGAGCTTAGTATGAGAACCCCTAACTATGGTTCTGTAGGAGAGGTGGCACTGACAACAACCTCAAGTTATGACTACAAATTCAATAGGAGGAGGATTATAAAAGAGTATACATTCAATTGCTTTATAATCAGCTTAAATCGAGTTTTCATTTGCTTCCTTCTCTAGGATTAGCTGTCATAATTACCAAAGAGTGGCTGTATAAGAAAATCCTATATGAACTAAACATGCATGTATTTACTCAGATGACTGTTTAGAGACATCATAGACAAGAATGAAACAAATGAAAACATATACATATGTATATGAAAATTGCAAGAACTGTACATATTGCATGGTCAACTACATACTAAAAATTTTGGGGGGGATTAAGTGTGCATACGTACAATGCTTCTAAATTAAGAGTATTAATCAAGATTTTTTTCATAAGTATAACCCAAACTCCAGAAAAAAGATTCATGATGAACATGTGAAGAATGATGAGAAGTTATTTGATTAAGCATGGAAACCCGTTCTCATCACAGTTTAAAGTTGTGAATTAATTTTCAATTTAACATCATTCTTTTGCAAAAGAGACTGCTAATGAACTTCAGTTAGGAATTTTCAACAGAAGAAAGAAAGAAACTAACCTTCTCTCCATCTTCAAGCTTTTCAAGAAAACTAGTAAGGGGTTTTACGTATTGGGAAAGACTTGTTATATTGTTTGTATCAAATGAATGTATTCCAGATCCAGTTAAGTCTATAGCATCAATTCTGAATCCACCCTCTTCTAAAAGTGCTATGGTTTTATACCAACACCAAGCGCCAAAACCACCTCCATGAACAAGAACAAAATGCTTGGTCTCTAGATCATCAATCTTTAGATCCTGTAAAACAGCTAAAAGAAACTGTTAGAAATAAAAGAAAATAAACAATGGAAAAAAAAAGATGCTTGAGATATTAACACTTCTTTTGGGTATGGTGGCCATAAGAAACTTGTATTCAATTCTTTATGCAGATTGGAAATATCAAATTGGCACACAATAATAACACATAAATAACAAGTTCCAAATTTTCAAATCCAAAGAGATAAAAAGAAAGTAAAACAACAGGCAGTATCATAGCTAAATGACCAATCAAATAAATACAGTGAATGAAGGATAATAGGTTCAAAATATCACTTTGAAATATGTATCTCTAAGATTGGCCTTCTTAATAATGAGTATTTCAAAAGTTAAGTTGTCAACGACTTTGTACACCATCTCATTTACATCCCCCCCCCCTTTTGTTTAATGAAATTGTTATCTTTCTTCAGAAGATTATGGGAAAGATGCATTCATGGCTAGCTATAAACAAACTTCTTACAAATATAGGATATAATTACTTTTTAGTACATGAAAATCTTTTTGTAAAATAGGGTTTGCTGCAGGGGCAGCTTTTGTATAGTCCCTGTGTACAGATCCTGGTTGTACATGAGTTTATTTACATCTGAATACAATACTTTACCATCAAGACCTCATTGCAACTACCAGGCTGTAAAAACTCTAAATGCAGTGAGATCATGATATCTGAACCCAAGACTAATAACCAGTAGAAGCTTTTTACAATATAAGAGATGCTGAAATGGTAGAAATGCTTAACATACTGGAGTGAATTGAAGGAGAAGACAGACTCTGTTACCAAGATAACAAGTCCGAAGAGGTATAAAATTTCGATACTATTAAACTTTTCACCATTTTTCCATTTCTAGTTAAAACTTGGAAGCGTTAAACATGTTTCAATTTTTACAAGGTATTCCAAGTACAGGAAGAATTATCAAGTAAAAAAAATTACAAATAATGTCATTCTATCCAGCCAAAAACTTAAAATAGGCTCAAAATATACATCCAAAGTGGAGGATAGAACGACTTTCAATAATATCAAGAATTCAGCTAGCACTTTGCAGGCTCTCTGATGGTTCAAGGTAACCCTCAAATGTCAACTTCAGCATAGTTCACCGAAGTTGCAGAAATACTAAATAAAATATTTAACATTGTTTAGACACAATTTTTCCGTAAAAGCTATAATAAAGCAGACAATTCATACAGTCATACTCAGATGACTCCATTATTAGTCTCGTTCCGGGGTCGATTCCCCAGCTATTATTCTCTCTCCCTCTTCATTAGCAAAGTCATGACATCAACGCATAAACAAATTCGGAGACCGAGAGAGAGAGAGAGAGAGAGAGAGAAGGCAGAAGATAAAACAGAGACCACAATTAGAATACAACTAACCAAGGAGCAAAACCAGCTCATAGATAGTCGGAAGTGCTTCATGATCTTATCGGGTTTACATCATCCATGCAATAGAGCTAACTATTAGGTTGCGTGTAAATAAAGCAAATTAAAGTCTTAAATCGTTTAAATTCGATCAAAAAAACAAACAAAACAGCAGAATCGAAAATCCTCGCTTCAATTAAAAGATCACAAATTTTGAAATTTCTGAATTGAATACACCAAGACAATACCTGATTAACGAGTTCATGAGGCTTAAGAAGCGGATCCGTGAGGGAACGAGCCCTAGAACTGGAGCTCCTAGGCAAAGACTGCTTTCTCGAACCCGGAACAGGATATTTCAAAGAAATGGACCGATCAAATGGCAGCGTACCGTTCTGCTGGTGATGCTGAAACAACAAAGCCGCGGCGATAGCTTGCTCTTGAATCAGAGAATCTTCAAGCTTCTCTTTCTTGGAGGATCGAATTCTGGAAAACCGTTTGCTCGAGGCTGTAAGGGGAGGAGGATTGGAGAAACGCTTGGACGCTTTCTTCTTCACTTCCTTGTGAGAGAAACAGGTGAATAGGTTACCCATTTCTTTTGCATGAGAAAGAGAAAAGCAAAAGGTGAACGATATCAGGGCCTTAGCAGTTGCAGAGAACAAAGAATGCAGAGTTGCAGACTAGTAAGTTCAGGTGAAACTTCCCCTGTGTCTTTTTTCTTTTCTTTCGTTCTTTCTTAGGCCGAAAACAAAGCAATTAACGAGGACCCGGACGCAACCCGCAACTCAACTTTATAGACTGCGAATCATGCAGTTTGATGAAAATGACCTTCATCTTATCGATTTATTACCAAAATGACCTTCTCTTGAATCACCTGCGGCTGCGAAAATGAAGTAGAAAAGACAGCTGATTTGGCTAACCAATAAGCGAAAACAGTTCCCACGTGTCATTGTTTGACCCTAACAACTCCCACGTGGATTTTTGTTTCCCTTTTTGTCTTTTTTCGGTGATATATTTATAGATGACGTGGACTGTTGATTAATCACATGTGGTCAATAAGGGCTCCCATGGTGTAGGTGTATGCATGGTTTGATTTTGACCTGTGAGATGTATATTATATTCTTGTTGTCGCACCCTTTCTTTGAACAAACAAACGTATATGACCATAGAAATAGGGTTACACATGGCATTACATGCAACGATGTGAAGATAAAATAATCATGACCGTCCAATGTAGGGTGATTTTTTAGATCATGGTATCTGGCATCTACCCCCCCAAAAAAAACTGTATTTTCAACCCGGTTGGTTGGACCAATGGTCCGTCACAGTCCCATTTTGGTTGGGTCAACCTCTAACTCACTATGTTGCAAAAAATTGTTGATTCGGTCATTAATCTGTTAATCTGAAAGTTGAATTGAATCATTGAGCCGTCTCTTATTTTTGAATTTTTTTTTTATAATAATGACATTTGAGGTTGATTCGTTGATCCAAACAATTGAATTGTTAAGGTTACGTTTGTTTTCGGTACAGATTGATGTAATTAAACAGTCTGATCCGTTTCGTAGGTGCTCTTAATACAGTCTTACATAAAAAAAAAAAAAAAAAAAAATTCCACTCATGATAAAGTTTAATTTCGATAACCGATGTAAATACAATATTAATAAAATTAATATAAATATTTATACCAATAAATCACACTTTTTACATTACAATGATTCACAACTTTAAACCAATCGATATTAAACTCCATTAATATATTTTTACATTTAAAAGATATTTTTCCCTTAAAATAATAATAACTATACATTTTGTTTTACTTTATTCACTTTTAATCGGTACTTAGTAACAACTAAAGTGGTTAAGTGAATGATTCATTGCCTTACTTTTCAAGTCCCGCGTCAGCTACATTACCTTCCATTATTTTAAATGTCACATCTATTAAATTAAATTAGAACCCTTAAATCATTTATTATTATCTCAATGCACGGCTCTTCTGGTCCCCTCAATTTGTAATAAAGCTCCCATGTTCATTTTAATGAATTCATTTTTTCTCCCATTCATCCAACTCAATATATGTATTTATACCACACCTCTTTGGTAGATGATCAAATATTTAAAGATATATGATAAAATATTTCAATCCAAGTTCAATTTCAACTATTAAGGAGTTCACAACAATATTAATAACCCATTCAATTCAGCCAAGTTTTCAACAGACATCCATGCATTCATGAGTACTACTATCTAAACCTACAAATTCAACATATCGATGACCCTTAAATTGATACATATAAATGAGGCGTACCCGGATGAATTGTCCTTTGAATCCTGTTATTATCATCTCCGTATGAAAAAGAGAATTGTATGATTACTTGATATGGTTGATGTGATGTTAAACTATTACATACCATACAACATGCACCTGATACATTAATTGCCATACCATGAACCTTCATGTGATCAAATTAAATGGCCTACATATATGTAGTACTAATATTTCTTGATTTTGTGTCAACTTGTTCTAACCAAACTAATAAAACATATTAATTGGAAGAGGTCTGTGAGTCGGACCGTTCAAACTCGAACTAATTAACCTAGTGTAGCTAAAACAAGCTCTTCTTTAAGGTGGCTTCCACAGGAACCCTTATGGATGCCATATGAGTAAGTCATCATTTTTTGGATAAACAAAAGGGTAATGTTATAATAATGAAAAGAGGATTATCCTTCCAATTATATGTGTATTATAATAATGAGAAGGATTATACTATAATAATGAAAACAAGCTTATTATCAAGTGAAAGAAAATAATAATGAAAGCAAGCTCTATGTGCCATCTGATGTCTTCATCTTTTTTGAGTCTCTAAGCTTGGGGCTGGGGAGATGGAAAGTGAGTGGTTTGGTTATTAGCTGCTTAGGCTGCGTTTGGAAATGATGTAAACAGATTGTAAATCCCGGTTCAGGGTAAATTTGTATTCTGATTCACTTTTGCCTGTGTTTGGTAATATTACATTTTTGTATTGATAAATGATAGATTAATGCATATTTATATTGATAATAAGATGTAAAAGTACATCAATAAAAAAAAAAAAAAGTAAATTTGCATTCAAGCGGATTTTTTATTAAAAAAAAACATACGCTTTATTGAAATTCATGTTTGCATTTATTACAGCTAAAAGTCTGTTTGGTAAGAAGGTAAATTTGTCAATGCAAAACTAACCTAACTTTGAAAGAAGATGAAGCGGATAGCTCTTCAAATGACTGGCTGACAGTTTATTTGGTGACATTAGAAGTCTGTAAGCATACCCATCACTAAGAATGGCAGTATTACAAATGGGTCTAGAGGTGCAACTTAGGTCAAGTTAAGTTGAACTTGTTAAATTTTGAAAACCCAAGCCTGATGTGGATGAAGTTCTTCGGTTTAAACAACCCAGCTTCCGTTTGACTATGATATTTGGAAAAACTTATAACCAATCAACTATTATCACAAAAGTGGTAAATAATAAGTCCAAATCTCCCAAAAACGAAAAGCTCTGAACATATGTGCGGGAGAGTTTTTGTGGAGTTATTACTAATGTGCATATATGGATGTCCGTGCTTATAGAGTTTTTGTATGCTTTAATTTCCAGTATCATGTCTTTCCGGCATCATACATTCAGCCATTAGATGAATTCCATAAAGATATATATATATATATATTTCCGTGCAAATACCAAAACGAAGAAAAGAAGAAGAAAGAGAAAAAAAAAGAAAGGCATGTGGTTGAACTATCAGTTTACTGATACAATAAAAGGTTAGTGTTTTATAAGACAGAACATGTGAATGTATGATCATGGGAGTGATGATATGCACATGATCCTAGTGATCTTATCTTTGAGTAAAGTCACACATTCAGTACTATGATTTCAAACTGTTGCACGCATGCACCTACCTGATCCACACTTTTAATTGAACGTGCCATTGCAAAGCTCTTAGGCTCTTAGCTAGATTCAACATTGTACTTCTTTCACCGTACCTCCCTATGGATTCAGCAGGTTTATGGGCAAATTTGCGGGGGAGATAAACACTTTTGCATCATTCTGTGTTGGAAGGCTTGTTTGGCAAATAGCAAATCCCCCCGTCTCTCAATTAGGTAATGGGCATACACATGTAGACAAATTAAAGGGATTCTGAAATAGAAAATGGATTTGCTCTTCACAAATTATGTTTTTGGTTCTGTTTACGTTTTTTCATTCAATGTTTATACTTCATTTACTTGCAAAATCGAGAAAGGTAACAATTACAATCGTTTATGACAATTAGGCACCACATCAGTATAACAGTGAAAAAATACCTAATCGTTTGAGGAAGTTTTAAAAAATAATTTTCCCAAACAGTAAGTGTGCACAGAAACCAAAGTCTTATTTTTTTATTCTCGATGCATACGGAAGAGCATGAGAGGGAAACTGTTGAAGTGGCACCTATGTGGCAGCGTTTATTGAATAAACGCCCACAGTTCCAAACACCCTGAAAGTTGTGTTTTTCACACCAAACTCACAGCACATTGCAATGGTGCATTGGGAACATATCTCCATAAATAACAACTTACATGTATGAGATGTTTCAGATGTGCAGTTCCAAGTGTAATGAGGTTGGTGTGAGGAATGCTCTGGAAGGAGCAAATCCGGATTCTCTGAATTACTATAGGCTGTGTTTGGTTGCAATGCAAAATCATGGCAGTACAAATGATTTGAGTGTAAATTCTGACCTTTTTTTGTTTCAAATTTTATTTTATTTTGTTTGATTGCTGTACAAATAAAATAAATTAAAACACGAAACAGGATAAAGCAAAATCCAAAACAAAATTAAACAAGAATTTGCATTTTTTTTACATTTCTAATCCCATATATTTGTACTAATGCAAATAAATTTGCACTGCAACCAAACACGGCCAATTATGTTTCTAGCTGTTGGGTGCATAATAAAAGGTTGCCGGATTTGCATTTCCCACGTTTGCACTATGAATTAGTCCTCTATAATCAATGTGTGATTCATTGTTTGCCCTTCCCTGAATAAGCACAGAAAAAAACAATAATCGGAAGAAAACGAATCATTTTCTTAATTTATTTTCCTAGCCTGGATGAAAAATATACAATTGTTGCAAGATATAAATCGAAGGATGAGAAACACTCATACGCAAATGACTTTTGAACAATTAAGGAATGGAATTTGGGCCTCATCCGTTTGTTATGCAAAACATTAATTGGAGGAATGGCACAAACACCGGTGCAAGTCTAGTACTGATTTCACGAACTTACACAGCATACATAAGGCATTGAGCCTTCATGCCCAACCCATTCAAACTTTTATCAAATGCTCGACCCGAGTCCGACCAAGTTGCAATCCTAATCAAGGTTCAAAGTATCGTTATGTATCGACTTATATAGATTGATACGTATTATATCAGGGTCTTCCCGATATACTCCTACAAAGGATATATTGGATTGGGCCATGATTCAGGTTTTAAAATAAATAAATATAAAAAATAGTACCAATACAAGCCAATACACTTCAATCACATATTTCATAGGCCGGGCTCGAGCTTAGCTTTTGTCAAAATTCTAATGGGCCCGGCCCATAAACTGGTCTAATCATATATAAAAACAAATTAAAAATAATAATTTATTATCGTAATGGAATAATACGAGTGCGGTCCTTCCAACCGATGGTGGGTATAGCCACTCGGCATCAGAAGTATGAGCATATTCAGTGGGTCGAGATTGGAATATGCTCGGGGCCTCAAGCTCCTAAGTCCAAATCTTTGGACCCTCTCTATGGGTAATGCATGATAAGGTAACACGATGTATGTTTTTTATCTAATTCTTTTTATTAGAATTTATTGGTAAGGTTCAAAATATTGATACGACTAATACCCCAATAGGGATGTATTAGCCCTGTAGGGGTATAGTTTTTTAGTTTTTTTTTTTAACTTGATTCAGAGGAGTCAGTTTAAGGCTTGTCTACCTTCTGAATTAGGTTAAACCCAAAACACTCCTGTAGGGACGTATCAAGAAGCCTCTGATACAATATATATCGACTGATATGGCCTGATATGTATCGAAATTTTGAACTTTGGTCAAAGGAGCTCTTTAAGCAATGGGAATTAAAATCAGCTGGAATGGAATTTTTATTCCCAAGGGAGAGGAAGTGAATGGTCATTCCACTCTCAATAATGGGACGGGATTCCAATTTCACCCAACCAAACAGTTGAAATCGGGAATGGCCCCTAATTCTGATTCCAGACCTCTATTCCCACAAACCAAACAGGACCTCATTCTTGATTATTCCCTTTTGTCAAACTTTTTATTATACTCCATGGGCCTAAAAATGAAGCCCAACATCAGCCTGAGACAAAATGCTTTCATTCAGAAAAACTGGGTTACACACATCTCCGGTTGAAATAGATAATCACAGCATCCAGGCAATGGAGCAAATACTAGTTATTCACGTACTTGTGCTTTCCCTTTTCACTTTTAAACACAAGTTTGCTATCCAAAATGGACCATTTCAGGATTTTAGAAAATGAATTTATTGCCAATTTCTCCAAACGATTCTCTTCAACATGGGCACATTGCTTTTAACGAAAAAGAAAAAGAAAAGATGGTGACATTACATGTTCAATTGCTAGGAAAACACAAAGTATCCAAGGACTTTCACTAAATCTAAAATCCTTGAGAACTTTCACTCAACTTTCTGCTTCTCTCTTATTTTGTATCAAAACAAACACAGCTTAAAAGTTCTCAACTTTTTGCTTCTCTCTTATTTTGTATCAAACCAAACACAGCTTAAAAGTGAAAGGGTTTTGGTTCATGTGGCATCCGACACCCCATTGCCATTTGCCAAGGCTTCTATGTTCCCATCTATTTCGGTTCAGTTATAGATGTGGCATCCGAGGCCAAAGCCCTCATCGAGAAGGCCCAACGGTGCCTCCCAACATAGGCGATGCACTCTCTTCTACCAAAGCCAAGGTCCTCAGCTCAAACCTCCACCATAGCCTCGAGAGTGGGGGGCAAATGATCTAGGTGCACATGGCCCTGACCAATAACATGCTTGTGCGTGTTTGGCGGCGACGCCCAGAGCGGATCCAATAGGGGCACGCGTGGAACAAAGGTCAGCATGCAATCCAAGACCAATGGTGCAATCGCACACGGCGACCTCGGATGATCACGCCCCTCAGGGCCAGACCACATCCTGACCGTCCGAATCCACCTACCTCCAGGCAGCCTCAAGTATAAATAGGGAGCAAACCCCTCAATGTAAGCATCTAGAATCTTGACCTAAGAACTCTTAACTTCCTTTGTGGCCTTGTCTGAGTGTTCTCACCTCGGGCCTCGGCCACCTTGCGTTGCACATATACTAATTTGACCGTCGGAGTCTCTACCTCAGGTATCAACCCAGGGCCTCTGACGTTCTCTCTCCTTTGCTCCTCGCAGGGCTCGGCCCACCAGCCCTCGGCCACTCCAAGCCTTGGACTACCCAGCCATCCCTCGGCTCGGAAGCAAATTGACAATATTGCCCTCAGCCCATTCTGACCGGCAACAATTGTCATGCATCAACTTTGGAGTCATGGTGCAATCGTACTCTTGACAGTAATGTAGAAGCCACAAATATCACTGAAAATAGCATTTTTTTTATTTGTAATATAGCTTGTGCACACTAGTATAGATGAACAATACTTGATCAGATCATGTACCTAAACGCAAAAAAAAAAAAGTGAATGAAAAGAAAAGAATGGAGTACATATGGATCTTAACTTTCTGAGGCAGATGACCCTTTTCCACCAAGGGTCTGAATTATAGCTTCCAAAACTTTAATGTCACTCTCTCTCTTGTATATTTCCTCTTGCTTAGCACGCAGCTCTTCCATGTGTAATTGGAATACCTCTGCAATGACAAAAATGCTAACTTGCTAAGCATATATGGTAGACTGGCAAATATATCATTGTAAGGTTATCTGTCATGGTCTCAATGTGCGATACAGACTGATAAATATCATTCCAAAAATCAATTTCAACATGATATATTCAAAGGTATGGTACCCAAATACCTTACAAAAATGTTGTATCTTGTTGGATACATAAATTGTTATGTATATAGAGACCTAAAGGTGCAAAGCACCCGCATCATATCCAATAGATGCAGATCTTATAATTCTGTTTTTATTTACATCTTTCCTTCTTTCATAAGAATCTCTCTCTATTCATGGAAGTATGCTGTACTGCTTACTCTTATGAATTTGCTGCTTGCCCATAGGCATTAACATTCCTAGCCACATAGAAGTGATAAACGAAACAGGCTTAATGGGCATGAGATAAAGTTCAGAATATCATACTTGTGGTGTTCTCAATCTCCCTTGTGACCTCTTGTGCATGTAATTCAGCAGCTTTCTGTGCAGCCTCAGCCTGTCGTTTTTCTGACCTAGCATGAGCAGCAGCTGTAATTGCAGCATCAAGTTCACGTTCTAATGTCTCAACCCTTTGTTCAAGTGCCTAATCCCAAAAAATGAATATTGTCTTTCACAAAAACAGTATATGGAGCTATAACAATTGGTTGCAAAAATGGCTCGACCCACATTTGAAAAATTGAACACAGGCAGACACAACATAATCTATTTCAAAAATTAGTGTCACTGCTTTACCACAAATAATGACTAGACTTGTTCACGGGTCGGGCTTTGCCCCTAATATTAACAGAATATATTCAGGCCCAAGCCCAGACTGACCATCAGGCCTAGATCTTGAGTCCAAGCCCAGCCCTCGTATAAAGCCCAAAGCCCAACTAATAAATTGGGCAAGAAGATTTTTTTCATTTTGACTCAATAACAAAATTGATTCATTTATATTAAACGACTTCAAAAGCCAAAAATTCTGAAAGATCTCAGTATGGCTTGAGAAAAGAGAAGAGGAACAAATGAAAATATATAATATATATTTTTTATTATATAAAATAGGGTAAAATACAAAAACCTCCCCTGAAGTTTCTGACAATCATAAAAACCTCCCCTTTAGTTTAATTTTAACAAATACCTCCCCTGAACTTTTGAGAAATTTGACAAAAACCTCCCTTCTGTCACTTTCTTAGACGGAAAGCATTAGACTGATGCACCAATTTCTTCTAAATACCCATTCTACCCTTTTATAAATTATTTTACATACAAAATTACTGAAATAAACCTGTTTTTTTACTTGACAAAAATCCCCTTTTAACGATCATCTTCTAATGTTTTTGTCGAATTAAAACATGGTTATTCAGTAATTTTTATGTAAAATAATTTATAAAAGGGTAGAATGGGTATTTGGAAGAAACTGCTACATCAGTCTAACATTTTCTGTCTGGGAAGGTGAAGGGAGGTTTTTGTTGAGTTTCTCAAAAGTTCAGGGGAGGTATTTGTTAAAATGAAACTATAGGGGAGGTTTTTAAGATTGTCAGAAATTTCAGGGGAGGTTTTTGTATTTTACCCTATAAAATATAATAAAAGAGTCAGGCCTAGCTTGGGCCCAGACCAGGCTTTTTTGAGAAAGCCCAAGCCCGGCCCGCAATAGAGTTGGGCCTAGTGTTTTGGGCCCCAGACCGAGCCCATAAACCTAAAATTTTGTCCAAGCCCAACCAAGAGCAGGCCAGGTCAAACCAGCCCATGAACAGGTCTAATAGACTCGTAATGACTATAAAGTCCATTACTTGTATTCTGCAAAACCTTCAATCAAGAATCATTCTGCAACCTTTTCCTAGTTACTATCAAGTTGGATGATGATGTAAACTACAGAATGGAGTTGCTTTTTGGTACAAGTATCTCTCAATTTTGAAAGCATCAGCAAGGCTAAACTGCAATACAGAAAGAACCAACCCACACTGAAAAATATATAAAAAAAAAACCTAAGAAGCAGCATCAAGTTCAATTGTCCTACTTTGATGAACTAGATATTCAGATCCCACATAGCTGGAGATGATTTGGAATTAAGTTGCTGACTCTCAACTATTTGGACTTATCTTCTTGTCTTTCCATGAAAAGTTCTTCCAGATTAGGTAATTTACCAAAGATTTTTGTAGGAATTTATTTTGTATTTTGATATGAGAAAAGATAATTAGTAGGTTAATGCCTTCTATAGCACGATAAGAAATTTTTTATAAAAGGAAGGATCCCCTGGCAGTATTTGGGACAAAGTAAAGGACTTGTGACTCATTAGCTCTAACTGGAGGTATTCACATATCCATGATAAGAAATTATTTGTTTGAAATTAAAGAGGTCTTCACATGCATGATTTTCCATCCCATCAAATACTCATGAACAATTGACAGGTTTAATAAAAAAGATCTTGCAGTAATCCCATTGAATGAAAGAAGGAAAAGCCACTTGGTGAACTGAAACTACACATGCAATCTCAAAGAACAAAGTGGTCTAGATATTGGGGAAATTAGAGACAAGGACTAAAACCTGCTTGTGAAATGATACTGGAGTTTAGAGACTGCAGGCTCAATATCAACTCAGGCAATGCTTATTTTCTATCATCATAATATGTTTGCCATGGATTATAATAGAACCATGACATTCATGGTAAGGGCCATGGTGGTTTCTTTACAGGTATGCCCATACCCCACCCCCATCAAGCACATCAGGACTGGATCCAGATACTTCGTAAGGGTTATCCACCAAGTTAGCCATACCCATGCCAGGTCCATTATTTACTTTCATCATTTAAAAAAAATCATGGGATATTCCACAAGAGCAACAGCATTCTGGAGCATTTGATGAGAAATAAACGCAAGAATATTTGAACAAAGAAGAAGTCAAACTATCATTGATCTAATCATGGTGAGAGTGGCAAATGGGTGATGACAGGGAATAAGTTCAAGAGCGTTATCATGAACTCTATCATTCCTTTTTTTTTTTTCAGTAACAATCAACTTTTATTAATTGATCAGAAAAATAGCAGATTACAGTGGATAATATGGGCAGCTAGCCTCAGCTAAACGCCTGTGAAACCCTTCAGCTACAACTCCCCCTTAGGATACAAAACCCCAAAACATCAGTTTTCTTGCTGCCCTTTGCCTTGCTAAACCATCTGCAATACAGTTAGCAGATTTGTACACCCAAATCACCTCAGCTCCCAACTCTGCATTAGAGTTCTAGTTTCCCATGACATATGTTTGTGCTTCTCCAATCCTTATTGTCATGAACTCTATCTTGAGGAATTGGCAAATGATAGCTGGTTTTCCACTGAGGAGACAGCATAGAACCGTTGAATAGGTTGGTCCAGAAATGGGCAAGATAAGATTTTAACTTTGCAGCAGCCCAGGTAGCAATTTGCCTTCTGGGATAGGTGGAATCTTTAGAGATGGTGCTGGGATATCTTACTAAGCTACTCACTGAAGGAACTTCCCTTAAGGCAGAATTGCTCACACTTCTTCAATGATGGAGAATAGCCTTAACTTCAGGCTGGGATGAGTTTGGAAGAATAGGTTGTCTATGGGTGATTAGTTGGCTGTCCTCAAATATAGATGTTCCTTGATCCCTTTGGTTCTTTTTATAGAAGCAAAGGCTTTTTTTTTTTTTTTGATAGGAAACAGTAACTTTCATTAGATAAAAGCATAAGAAACAACTGTCACCTTCCAAAGTAAAAGGTGACCCCTGAATAACAAAAATCTTACAACACTGCACAAAACAAAAACTCCCGATTCACCCCCTATTTTGTTAGGTAGTCAGCTAAAGCATTTGCTGACCTCCTAGACCAATACACTTTTGCATCCAGCTCCCTTGTGAGGCTCAATTATTCCCTTACCTATTGTCTAAGGGACCACATTCCCAAACTGTTTGATTGCAGCCATCCTACTACTAATTTTGAATCCCCCTCCACTTCCAACTGTTGGAAACCCAATTGCTTGGCCCATCTGAGCCCCTGGAGGAGCGCCAAAACTTCAGCTCTAAGTGAGTCCCCCACACCTATTGGGCCAGAATACAGAGCTAGGATTTTTCCTTCCACGTCTCTAAACACACCCCCTATTCCAGAAGGTCTGGGGTTCCCAATAGAGCTGCCATCAAAGTTCAGTTTGACATGACACTGCAAAGGTGGAGACCAAACTGCTTGTATGGTAGGTGATGAAGTAGAAGATCTTGCTAAAATATAGAAGCAAAGGCATCATGACTGCTTGTTCAGGAGAGCTCCAAACTGCAAATAGTTTATGCCTTAGCAACTAGCAATGGATGGTGATTCAACTGATATTCCTTGAGGGGGATGGATCTTGCTGTCTATCATGCTTATTTATGGTCAGCCTAGTATGGTTTGCCCTTGTCCCATTTATTCCAAACACTAAGACAATGGAGCTTTCTCAAAATCCTTTACTAGTAAAGCTAATGGTCATTATTTCTGATAAAACAATTTAAGTGTTAATGTTTATCATAATAAACTTGTGTGCATACACACAACATTTTCCAAGAAACATACTGTACTTTTTACGTGGGTCAGAAGGGTGCAAATGGGTTAAGCTGATTCCCTTGCCAAACAAGGGGCTTTTCAGGCAGCAACTATTTTGGGCTTCTGTAACTTGGGATTGAAAGTTGTACTATTTGGGGATGAAAGTTAGGAATGACACTCCCATCACCAAGTTGTACTAATTTCTGTTAATGAAATATAACAAAATAAAATATATTTCTGCTGATCATTAAAAGAAAAAAGAAACATACTGTACTTTTCAATAATATGGAAAATAGACATTCTTTTTTATATACCTCTTCTAATTCAAAATATACTTTTATTTGATATACCATAAACATATAAAATAAGCCAAGATTTATATCCCAAACTTTGTAAACGAAAGCATGTTGAACACTAATACATATTTAGCTGATTCTTTACCTTATTGTGTTTGTTCGACCCAATTTTTACTATATTCTTTGTTTTAGGTATCAAATTGTAATCGTAATTTCTTCTACCATATTTAAGTTGTTTGCATATTCACTATGGTATTTATCCTCTATAGATTTCAGAATTCGTATAATCATATATTACTAAGCTAACTAGATTAATTCCTAATAGGGTATTAGTTTGTTGGTCAAATTAAATTGGTTATTCACTGGATTGGACACTTTGTTCCCAGAATCAACTAACCAGGGGCAGGTACAATACCTAACTTGGAGCCAAGTACCCACTGACTACTAGCACCCCTAGATTTAGGCAACTTCACTAGCAAACCTTAATTGGAAGTCTTCCCTCATCTTTATGGGTCAGATTTGTCTAATATTGTTCCATCTCAACCTTGGCCATATTTTCCCTTCCTTTCCTCTCTTGGAATTTTGGATTATCAAGGGATTATGTGAGGAAGTTGCTTAGCTTCTTCTAGAATCTATAGAATGCTGATATTTCCTTTGTGTAATTAATTCAAGAATGTAGATCTTTAATCATAAGTGTTCCAATGCTCTACTTAAAGCGTTACTTTTGACTAACTCTATATTCCTAAAAAAGTAGTTTTGGAAACAAGCATTCCTTAAGTCAATAACTTGTTTAGTAGTCATCATCATCATCCAAGCCTCATCCCAACTATAAGGAGTCAGCTACATGAATCCTGTTTCACCAATCCATTCTATTTAATGTCATATCCATTGTTAAATTATCAGTGCTTAAATCATTTCTTACTACTTCTACCCATGTCCTGTTTGGTTTACCCCTATCCCTTCTAGCCCCTTCAACTTGCAGCAAATCACTTCTTCTTAAAGGTGTTGTTGATGGTCTTCTATGCACATGGCCAAACCATCTTAGTAGGGGTGTTCAAATTCGGTTGATAAACCGAAAACCGAACTGAACCAAACCGAATAAGCAAGTTCGGTTTGGTTAATTTGGATATCGGTTTGGTTTTTTCAGTTTCGGTTCGGTTTGGTTGAGATTTTCAACCGAACCGAAAACTGAATTAGTGTTTATTTAATGAAGTGTATTAAATGTTTAATGTGATCTATTTAATACTTTATGTTAATTAATTATTATATTTCCCAATGACAAATTTGGCGATTTCCCATTGGGCTTTAATTGTTTGTGAACAGCTTTTAATTAATAATTGTTAATTAAAACCTAGAATAATCATTAATTGTTCATTAATTATTAATTGTTTTTGAAAAATGCCCAATTCGCCAATTCCCCATTGGCATAGAGCTTTGGGCATAGCTTTTAATTAATAATAGCTAATTAATTAAAACCATTGGGCTTTGGGGCATTCTAACTTTTAATTAATAATAATAGTCAATTAATTAAAACCATTGGCTTTTGGGGCCACTTTAACTTTTAATTAATAACACTTATTAATTATAAATGTTATAATTCAGGTCTGCCTTAGAGTTCGGCCTGACTGAGTTCAGTTATGTAGAAGAAGAAAAAGTGATAAAGAAAGAGAGAAAGAGAGAGAGAGAAGAGAGAATTCTGGTTCGAACTGAAAGAGTCAACCTGACTTCTCCCAGTCAGCCAGCAAGTATTTATATTATTATTAAAACATAACTAAAAAGACCTATGTGCCTTTACTTAAGTTAAGAGCACATGTTTCAACACAACATTACAGATCAGCAACATCAATCAAGGTATAAAGACAGAAATACCCCTACGCTAACACTCCCCCTCAAGCTAGTGAGCATATATCATATACTCCCAGCTTGTTACATATGTAGTCCACTCTTCCCCGACTCAAGCCTTTTGTAAATAAGTCAGCCCACTGATTTCCTGTATTAACATGTGTAGTGTCTAGTTCTCCATTCAGCACCTTCTCCCTCACAAAGTGACAGTCAACCTCAATGTGCTTGGTTCTTTCATGAAACACTGGATTAGAGGAGATATGAACTGCAGCCTGATTATCACAATAGAGCTTCATTGGAGTGTTAATGTTGTACCCTACTTCCTGTAGAAGGTTCCTTAGCCACACTAATTCACAAGCGGTATGCGCCATAGCCCTATATTCTGCTTCTGCACTGCTTCTTGCCACAACCGTCTGCTTCTTACTTTTCCATGTCACCAGGTTACCTCCCAGAAACGTGCAATAGCCTGTAGTAGACCGCCTATCAGACATAGAACCGGCCCAATCAGCATCAAAATACCCTTCTATTTCAAGTTTTCCCCCACTCTTGTATATCAAACCGCGACCCGGGGCCCCTTTTAGATACTTCACAATTCTCAAAACCGCATTCCAATGAGGAATCAGAGGTTTTTGCATGAACTGGCTTACCACACTAACTGCAAATGAGATGTCTGGTCTGGTAATGGTTAGGTAGTTCAGTTTGCCCACAAGTCGCCGGTATCTGCCAGGGTCTTCAAACACTTCACCCATATCACTGCTTAGCTTGGTATTTGTGTCCATGGGTGTTTCAGCTGGTTTGGCACCCAACAAGCCTGTTTCTTCCAGCAAATTAAGCACATACTTCCTCTGGCACAGATTAATCCCATACTTGGATCTCGCTACCTCTATCCCCAAGAAGTATTTCAGTTTACCCAGATCCTTTGTCTGAAAGTGATCCTGCAGATAAGTCTTCAGCCTGTCAATACCAATGTTATCATTCCCAGTAATAACAATATCATCTACATACACCACCAACAGTATTTTTCCTCCCGGAGAGTCATGACTAAAGACAGAATGGTCAACTTTGCACTGTTTCATGCCAAACTTCTTTACCACCTCACTAAACCTACCAAACCATGCTCGAGGAGACTGTTTAAGCCCATATATAGCCTTCCTTAGTCTGCACACCTTACCATCCTCCCCCTGAGCAACAAACCTTGGAGGTTGCTCCATGTAGACCTCCTCGAGTAAGTCACCATGCAAAAAGGCATTCTTGATATCAAGCTGATATAGTGGCCACTCATACATGGCTGCAAGAGAGATCACAACATGAACTGACCCTATCTTAGCAACCAGTGAGAAGGTCTCTATGTAGTCAATGCCATAGGTTTGGGAGTACCCTTTTGCAACTAATCGTGCTTTCAGACGTTCAACACTACCATCAAGCAGATACTTAATCGTATAAACCCACTTACAACCAACAGCTTGCTTCCCAGGAGGAAGAGCAGTGAGGTCCCAAGTATGATTATGATGAAGGGCTGAGAGTTCTTCTTCCATGGCACGGCACCACCCTGGAGAGGCAAGGGCTTCCTGGACATCTTTAGGAACAATAACTGATGATAACAAGGTAACAAACTGGCGATGGAAAGCGGAAAGGTGAGTAAGAGAAACATAATTAGAAATGGGATGAAGGGTGCAAGTACGTTTACCTTTCCGCAAAGCAATGGGTAGATCAATCTCAGATGCTAAGTGGGGGTCTGGTGCCGGATCCGTCAACGGAGATGTAGCCGGAGGAGTAGTAGCTAGTGCACGTGGGCGATGTGTATACACATGACGGATAGGTGGGCGTTCAACAGGTGGTGGCACCGGAGGCAAGGATTTGGTCACGACTGGAACAAAGGGAGGAGGATCGACAACGAGAAGTGGAAGAGGAGGAGGTGATGAGGAGGAAGAAGCATCACTAGACCCCAAAAAGAACGGAGTAGACTCAAAGAAACTGACATCAGCACACACAAAGGACCGTCGAGAACCAGGATGGTAACACCTATACCCTTTCTGGGTCTGAGAATAGCCAAGGAAGATGCACTTGAGAGAACGGGCATCAAACTTGTCGTTCCCAGGACCCAGATTATGGACAAAACAGACACACCCAAAAACTCTCGGCGTAAGAGGAAACGGAGACAAAGTGGGAAACAAGACCTGAAACGGAAACTGACCATCAAGGATGAACGTGGGCATCCGATTAATCAGAAAACAAGAGGTAAGCACTGCATCACTCCAAAAAGGTTTGGGAACATGCATGTGATGCATTAGGGATCTTGCTGTTTCAAGGAGATGGCGATTCTTTCTCTCAGCCACCCCGTTTTGTTGTGGGGTGTAGGTACACGAGGTCTGATGTATAATGCCGTGTTGGTCCAGGTATTCCTAAAATGATGAGGATAAATATTCGCGGCCATTATCAGAACGAAAAACTTTGATGTGGGTACCAAATTGGTTACGAATTTCAGCATAAAATTTTTGAAAAATGGTAAACAATTCACTTCTTTCTTTCATTAAATAGAGCCACGTCATCCTTGAAAAATCATCCACAAAAATGACAAAATATCTGTATCCATTATATGACATTACTTTATAAGGACCCCAAACATCTGAATGAACTAAAGAAAAAGGACTCGACACACGGTTATCAACCCTAGAACTAAAGGGAACACAATGGTGTTTCCCAAACTGACACGACTCACAATCCAAAACAGAAAGCTGACTCAAGGACAGAACTAAGGACTTCAAGACTTTGAGCGACGGATGACCAAATCGGCAGTGCCTCTGGAGAGGAGAAAGAGATGACTGGAGAGCTGTTGAAGTTCTACCACCACCATCGTCAAGATAATACAGTCCACCTGCTTCATGCCCTCCACCAATCTTCATCCCCGTCTTGAGATCCTGAAAGACACACATAGAAGGGTAAAAGGTAATGGAGTAGTTAAGTGATTTGGTCAGCTTACTAACAGACATAAGGTTAAAAGGCAATTTAGGAACATACAGAACTGATGAGAGGGATACAGGATCTAGGTCAACATTACCAACACCACAAAATGAGGATGTGGAACCATTAGCAAGGGTAACAGATTGTGATGTTGAGCAATGAGATAAGGAGGAAAACACACCTGAAGTTCCAGTCATGTGATCGGAGGCTCCAGAGTCAATGATCCAGGGATTGGGTGTAGATGCCAGACAAGCCATACCTGAGTGAGCAAAAGTCGTCGTGTTTTGCTGTGATTGGATAAACCTCTCATATTCATCATGGGGAACACTCACCATCTCCTTCATGGGACCATCTGTGGATGTAGGAGGCAACTGGTCAGATGAATGATTCTCCTGTCTAAAGCTGGAACTTGAGTCACCGGTCGCGGCATGATTGGCCCAGGTTGAGGGAGGAACCATGTAAATCATAACAATAGTTGATGGTATGTCCATCCATACCACAATGAGTGCACTTCCTCGGGCCTGAGCTACGTCCTCTACCACGGGCTCCCCCTGAATCTCTGCTCCCAGTACGACCACCACCACGATTATAAGTAGACCCACCATTGCCACTTCAGCCATATGCAGAACCACTACCAACACCATGGCCAGACTGAGCTCCCCGAGCTCCACCTCTACCACCACGGCCTCTCGATGCAGCAAAGGCAGATCTATTTGAGATATTAGAGTTCTCAGTAGATCCGATAGAAATCCTCCGAAGTTGAGCAAATACCTCTTCTAGGGACGGAAGAGCTGATCCCCCTAATATCTGAGCCCGTACTAGTTCATATTCAGACTTTAGTCCCACCAAAAATCTAGTCACATAAGTTGCTCTCTCTGTTGTTGCTGAATCTTGACATCAGAAGTGAGAGGATGATAGACATTCAACTCATTACGTATGTTCCTCATGTTGGCATAGTACTCCTCAAGACTCTGATTGCCCTGTTGCAGATTAAAGTACTCTTGATAAAGCTGATAAACTCTGGTTGTATTGTCCTGCCCCGAATACAATTTCTTCGCATGGTCCCACACATCTTTGGCAGTTTCAAGGAACATGAAGTTCACACTAATCCTGGGTTCCATACTGTTCCACAACCATGTGATGATCTGAGCATCCTCTTGCTCCCAGTCTTCATACTCATGAGAGTCAGAGGAGGGTTTCTCCTCTCTGATGTGTTTTACCTTCTTCTTTGCCTTCAGAAAGACTTCAACGGATTTAGCCCAAGGCACATAATTCTCTCCATTTAACTTAATGGAGGTCATCTAAACATTCAGGTAGTCTGTAGGCACCATCACACTAGGTTTATAATCCTTATTGTCTCCCATTATGTTATCACCAATTCTGCACACTTGCTGAATTCTATTATCACTGAGATCTGCACACTACACACCACTAGGTCACACCTGTCACACTGATTGCAGCACTAATTGTTGCTGGAATGTGTGCTCTTTACACCACAAACCCTACTCCTACAACCTGAAATCTCACCACTATATGATCATATCTCTTCCTTCAAAATGCACAAAGAAACCAGCATAAACCCTAGCACTTACTGGCCGAAACCCTAGCAAATGGTCTGAAACACACCTCCTATTTAATCCATAACAGATATCATGCACTGAAATCCCTTACCTTATCGCTGAAGTAACACCCATGCGAGCAGGAGAGCAGTCCACACACAACAGCCACACACAGTTCGGCCCTCTATTCTTCCTCTACTAGGAGAGGGCGATCTCAGAAATCACAGCAACCGACCACATACGACCTGACTGGAGGCATAGAGACCCCCAAGGGAAGAAGGCGATCACTCCTTTTCAGCCCTTTCCCTTATCTCCAATCAAACACAGGAAAAAATAAGAAAACCCTAGATAGGGTGCGCAGAGAATGAACCCTAGGCAAGCAGAAATCTAGGCAGATTTAACCTAGCTCTGATACCATGTTATAATTCAGGTCTGCCTTAGAGTTCGGCCTGACTGAGTTCAGTTATGTAGAAGAAGAAAAAGTGATAAAGAAAGAGAGAAAGAGAGAAAGAGAGAAAGAGAGAAGAGAGAATTCTGGTTCGAACTGAAAGAGTCAACCTGACTTCTCCCAGTCGGCCAGTAAGTATTTATATTATTATTAAAACATAACTGAAAAGACCTATGTGCCCTTACTTAAGTTAAGAGCACATGTTTCAACTCAACATTACAGATCAGCAACATCAATCAAGCTATAAAGACAGAAATACCCCTACGCTAACAATAAATTATGTATTAGTTGTTGATCAGTGTTTGTCATTTATGTGGAATTAGGGCCTAACCAAACCGAACCGAACCGAACCAAATTCGGTTAGGGTCGGTTCGGTTCTGAACTCTAGTTCGGTTCGGATTGGTTGGAGAAAATGGTTAAACCGAATAGTCAGTTAGGTCCTCGGCCTAACCGAACCAAACCAAACTGACCGGTTCTACACCCCTACATCTTAGTCTACTTTCTCTCATTTAATCACCTATTGGAGCCACTTCTAGGTTCCTTCAAATGACTTCATTTCTGATCCTAGCCTCTCTAGTTTTCCCATTCATCCATCTCAGTTCTCAGCAATGCTTTTCTGCCACACTTGTTTTATGGACATGTTTCTCAACCACCCAACACTCCGATCCATACAGCATAGCTAGCTTTACAACTGTTTTATAAAATTTTTCTTTTAATCTAAGTGGTTTTGCCTATCAAATAAACTCCAGATGCACCCCTCCGTTTTGCTTTTTGGGCAGCATCCTCTCCAATCCCTCCCTTGCCCATAGAATTAGAGTAGGACAGGAAAAATGGAGAGGTGCATCCGGAGTTTTGCTTTTTGGTTTACCGCACCCCTCCATTTTGCCCATCCTACTCTGAATCTATGGGCAACATCCTCTTCAACCTCCCCCTTGCTATGAATTATCAAACCAAGGTATCAGAAAAGGTCACATTAAGTTTTCTCTTGGTCTCCAATCCCAAGTGTACCCTACTTTGCACTCCTATTACTATTAAACTTACATATCATATATTCTGTTTTAGTCCTTATTTAAAAAAAAAAAAATCTTGTTTCCAAGGCATTTGTCCACAAGATTAATTTTACATTTAATACTTTAGTAGTTCATCAATTAAAACAATGTCATCAGCAAACAAGATGCACCATGGGACCTCCTCCTGAATATGCCAATTAATCATTATGTATGATCTGGGTTTCACAACCTCAGACCTGGGATCAGATCCCATCTTCAGATTCTTTATAATGACCACTGGCTGACTTGCCCATCAAAGAGAAAAAGTAACTGCTTAGGTTTTTATGAGAAAAAGAAATAATACAAACTTGCTCCAATTTATTAAAAAAAAAAAAAAAAACTAATGCCAAATATTATGCCCAGCCCAGCAATGAAGAGTTCATCAAAGAAATACCAAGGCAGAACTCAGCAAGGAAGAAAATCAGTTTGCACATATTAGCAAGATATATTTCCTTGTTAATGTGACAACTATTGAACTTTTCTGTATATTCTATGCTTACATTTCATAGAGAAGGCTTTCATTGGAACATGAATGCATCCATATTATATGGAACTCTTTGAAACCAGGGAGGTTGAAACTTGAAACCAATTCAAGATGCAATAAGAACCCTTTCCTTAGCCAATTTTATGGCAAGTGAATTTGTAATTCTTATGCTAATATTTGGGAACCAATTGTAAATTTGTAATGCATGATAAATTCAATAAACTCAATAATAAACTACTTGTTAGTGCTGTTTATATTGGTTTATACTTCTATATTTAATGTGTTCTCTATTTGCATTGACTTATACTTCCAAATTTATTCCCCTGCACAATATCAACTATTGCACTATTTATAATATAAAACTATAACTATAAAAGTATAAAATATCAAAATTGAAAATTAAAATACATCTGCAAAGCCCCAGAAATACCATATTTGTTCAATATCACTGAATCTAACACCTTGACTAAAAAAAGGTTTAGCTCCTTGTCCAAGTCTTGAGAGAGAGAAAGAGAGAGAGGAATCTTATTCAATTCAATAAGTCAGGGAGAATCTCCACCAGTCTACTTATTGGAATGATAGATGCTTTCTTACAATTAGTATTTCCCTCAATAGACCATTTTTTTACATTGAAAATTGTTTAGCAGCACGATGAATATATTTGCAATCTTCCCTTGCAAACAACCAACAATAATTAGTATTTCCCTCAATAGACCATTTTTTTATGTTGAAAATTGTTTAGCAGCACAATGAATATATTTCCGATCTTCCCTCATAAACAACCAACAACAATTTGCATCCAGGCTTACATAGACAGCCTACCATATTGTAGATTAGCATAGATCATAACAAGGTATATCATCTGAGCAACTGCATTACAAAACTTGCATAATCTCAGATGGAGGGACAGTTAGAACTGAATCTTTATGTAGAGAAGATGGGCCAAATGGCCCAAAGGCTGTTATTCTATGTTATTTATATTCTTGTCTGTAATGGGCCTTATTCTGGGCCCATCCTCTTCTATACTGTGTTTTTGTAATTTCTTGCCCAACCAAGGGCCTCTCTTGTAATTACTCAAGAATTAACTTAATAAAATTGTATTAGAGTGTTAGAGGGAGAGTTCAGTTTTCGAACCTCTCATCCTCTAACTCTCCTTGCCGCCAGCTCTCTCTCTCTTCATCTTCACCAACCTTCTCATCTGCTTGCCTTTTCTGGTTTTCATCTAATCTTACACAGTCCCATACTTCGAAGGGTTGTTTTTCAACTTGGTATCAGAGCAGGCCTGAGCTTGGCGTGGCTCTCATGTGGGTATAGTCCAGCCGACTACATGAGGGTGTTCTAGGGCTGGAAGTTTAGACTCATTCGCCTGATTCATGGAGGTCATTGGAGGGTGCCCAAGACTCTAATCGCTTGGAGAATAGTTTGGTGACCAGTAAGAATCAGAGAGGACTGTTCGGCCTGATTTGAAGCTCAAATCAGAGATTGATAAAACTGTAAGTTGCTTCAGTTATTACTGGGTTATATTTCTGATTTGGGGGGGCTGTTAAAGAGTTCGAAACCCTCTAAATCTGGTCAGCTATTCGGCTGTTGGTGACCTGATTTAACTCAGAGATTTCTGGGTTGGTTTCTCTTCTTGTTGGATTGTCAAGTGGCCGAAACTTGTTTGGACTCAGTGGTACGAGTCTCTACTTCAGTTCAGTTGCTTCTTGGACTTATATGGACTGCTCCTGAAGTGGTTCTTACTAGGTGACAGTGGGGTGTTCACTGCTGCATACATAGTGTTCGTAAAAAGGCCTCTTAAGTGTTGTGGACTGTGTTCTTGCTCTCTTTAGGGCACTTATTGTTGGGAACCTAGAATCCCTAACTAAAAAGGTACTCCAATCGGGTACACAGTGTTTGGAGGTCTGCTGCTTATCTCTTGAAGGCTGAATCAGGGCCTTCTTCTTCTTGGAAGAGCTGCCACCAAGCTTGGTTCTCACGGCTGTCAGGTCTGAACTGGCCTTGTGAGTTGTTGTGTTTGTTGCCGATTTAACTCAATCTGAGTTCATCAACAATCAATACACTAGTGGAAGTTGACCGAAACCCTAATTGAAGCTTTTACGTGATGGACTCCTCAGATATTGAGAGTAAGGGTGTTGCTGAATATGAACATGCTTTGGGAACCCCTGTTGATTCTTTGTTGACTGTGACCACAGTTAAATTGGATGGAACCAACTATCTGGCATGGTCACAATCTGTGAAAATTTATATTTGTAGTAGAGGAAAGTGGGGGTTTATCTCCGAGAGCAAGAAGGCTCCCCTAGAGGATGATCCCTCTTATGAGAAATGGATGCAAGAGAATTACACCGTTATTGGGTGGCTCGTGAATTCAATGCAGCCACAGATTAGTCAACATTATCTGTGGATGAACTCAGCTAAGGAAATCTGGGATAGTGTCGCAGAAACTTACTCCCAAAAACTAAATGTAGCCAGAGCCTATAAACTGAGGAGTGATGTGAAGAATTTAAGACAGGGGGAGAAATCCCTTGAGGTATACTTCTCAACCTTGAAATCTCTGTGACAATAAATTGATCTAATAGAGGCTATGACTTGGGATACTTCCAATGATGCAGAAACCTACAGGAAATTAGTTGAAAGAAACAGGGTTTTTGAGTTCCTAACTGGACTAAACCCTAAATATGACATCACAAAACAAAATATTTTATCCAAGGAAAGTGTCTCATTGTCACAAGCATATGCTTTGGTCAGCAGTGAAGAAAGCAGAAGACAGGTACAGGTTCAAGGGGTTGGCACTAATGATCACTTTGCAAATATGGGGGTTAAACCCAAAGGAGTTGTAGGGGCTCCTAGTGGCTCTGGAAAGAAGGAGGTTGTATGTGAATATTGCAAAAAGCCAAAGCACACCAAAGACAAGTGCTGGAAATTACATCCCGGTCTTGTTCCTGTTCGATTCCAAAAGAAACATGATGGTAGAAAGACAGGGAGTGCAAATGCAGCCACTGGTACAGATGTTGAAGTTGAGTCTGCCTGTGTACAGTTGGCGGCCATGAAAGTTGAGTATGAAAAGTTTGGGAAGATGATCAGTCATCACGAAGGTGTAACTTCACTTCCAACCCTTCAGAAAGTCCAGCCACCTCTGCATTTGCTCACTCAAGTATAAGAGCTTATGCTAATCATGCAACCACCTCAGGTAATCTTAAGACCCCTTGGATCATAGACTCGGGTGCTTCTGATCACATGACCAACCTTTCCACTTTGTTTGTTTCATATGATTTGCTTCCTGGTCGTGATAAAATCACCTTAGTCGATGGCTCTCTTGCTTCTATTTCTGGCAAGGGAATTGTCAAGGCTACAGACTCCTTACTCCTATCTTCCACTCTTCATGTACCTAGATTAAATACAAATTTGTTATCTGTAAGTAGCTTAACCAAGTCATTAAATTGTTGTGTAACCTTCTTTCCTTCCCACTGTGTTTTTCAGGATCTGGAGTCTCGAAAGGTGATTGGGAGTGGCCATGAAACAAATGGAATACACTTGCTCGACACTCCTGGACAATGCCTTGATCAGCCTAGGAATGTTGCTTTTGGTTCTACCTCTTCAGAGTCTGCCAGTCGAATTATGTTGAGTCATTGTCGTTTGGATCATTTTCCTTTTTCTGCTTTAAGTCATCTATTCCCTGAATTGTTCAAGGGAATTAGTGTGTCCAGTCTTAATTGTGAATCGTGTCAGTTATCAAAGCATTGTAGAAACAATTACCCTTTGAGCAATAAAAGATCTTATTTTTCCTTTTAATATTGTGCACTCTGATGTGTGGGGGCCTTACCACTTATCCTCTATGGGGGGCTACAGATACTTCATCCTGTTTATTGATGATTTTTCTTGATTCACTTGGATATTCCTAATGAAATCTCGTGATGAAGTTCCAAGACTTGTGAGGCAATTTCATGAATTTGTTTTAACCCAATTTGATACCAGGATTAAAATTTTCAGATCTGACAATGCAAAAGAATATTTTGAAAAGAACTTATCCTCGTATCACTCTGACATGGGGGTTATTCATCAAAGTTCCTGTGTTAGAACCCCTGAACAAAATGGAGTTGCTAAAAGGAAAAATAGGCATATTGTTGAAATTGCAAGGAGCCTATTGTTTGCCTCACATGTTCCTACAAGATTTTGGGGTGATGTTGTTCTCACTGCTACCTACCTCATAAACTGTATGCCATCCAGGGTTTTAGGGTTTAAATCCCCCTTCAGTCTTCTTCATCCAGACAATGACCTCTTCCCTATTCCTCTTCGTGTGTTTGGTTGCACCTGTTATGTACACATTCCAAGTGCCCAGAGACATAAGTTTGAACCAAAAGCCCACAAGTGTATCTTCCTTGGTTATTCCCCCACACAGAAGGGTTATTGTTGTTTTGATCCAAAGACTGGCACTCGATATGTCTCAATGGATGTTACCTTTGATGAACTTTCTCCTTTTTATGGTTCCTCTCAGGAAGGACATTGTCCACAGGGGGAGAGTTTGTCACAAGTGTTTGCTCTTCCTCTCCCTATCCCAGTTGAGTCTCTTGATGAGCCTGTGTCCTCTCCAAATGAATCAAGGGAGGATCAGTCACTCCATTCTCCTTGTCCTAATGCTCCTATCTCTTTACCTCCTCGTCCTACCCACAATCCCAAGGTGTATCAAAGGCAAAGATCCAGGAATGAGCAGGTTGTTTCCCTTACAACAAGTGAGCCTCATGCACTTCCAATCACAGATGAAACAACAGGTGTTGTTTCAACCCCTTTGGAACCATCTTTCCTGGATCTTGATGTTCCCATTGTTGTTAGGAAAGGAAAACGGAAGTGCACTGCACACTGCATTTCCAAACACCTTTCTTATGGTCTGTTTTCTCCTTCATACTTTGCTTATCTCTCTTCAGTTGCTTCTAATCCTATTCCCAGGTCTGTGTCAAAAGCTCTTGAGATTCCAGAATGGAGAGATGCCATGAAATCTGAAATGGATGCTCTACACAAGAATGATACTTGGGAAGTGGTGGATTTGCCTGAAGGGAAGGATCCAGTTGGTTGCAAGTGGGTCTTTACCATTAAATATCGGGCTGATGGGACTATTGAGAGGTACAAGGCCAGACTATTTGCAAAAGGCTATACACAGACGTATAGAATTGATTATCTGGAGACCTTTGCACCTGTTGCTAAGATGACATCTGTGAGGGTTCTCTTATCTCTAGCAGCTCACTTTGACTGGCCCCTTTATCAGTTGGATGTAAAGAATGTGTTTCTGAATGGTGACTTACATGAGGAGGTTTATATGTCTCTCCCTCTAGGAATGTATGGAAGTGATATGCAAGGAAATGTATGCAAATTGAAGAAATCCCTTTATGGACTCAAACAGTCTCCTAGAGCATGGTTTGAGAAATTTAGAGCAACACTTGTTAAATTCGGTTATGCTCAGACACAGTATGATCATACCCTTTTTGTGAAGAGAAGTGGATCTTTGGCAGTATATCTCATTGTGTACGTTGATGATATTGTTGTGACTAGTAATGATGCCTCAGGAATTCGTGCTCTTAAGTCTTTCCTTCGTACAGAATTTGAGATTAAGGACCTGGGAGAGTTGAGATACTTCCTTGGCATAGAAGTTGCTAGATCCAAGGATGGGATTCTTATCTCCCAAAGGAAGTATGTCCTTGACTTGCTTTCTGAAACTAGGAAGATGGGTGTTAGACCATCTGCAACTCCTATTGATACGAGTAACAAACTTTCTGCTTCAGATGGAACAATGTTGGAAGACAAAGGGGTCTTTCAGAGACTTCTTGGGAAACTATTGTACCTATGCATGACTCGGCCAGATATTGCATATGCTGTCAATTGTATTAGCCAGTTCATGCATGCTCCCCGAGATACTCATATGGCAGCCGCAAAACGAATTCTGTGTTATTTGAAAGGCTCTCCAAGAAAAGGAATTCTGTTTACCAAGCATGGTCATCTGAAACTTGAAGCTTATACTGTGTTATTTGAAAAGCTCTCCAAGAAAAGGAATTCTGTTTACCAAGCATGGTCATCTGAAACTTGAAGCTTATACTAATGCTGACAGGGCTGGAAATATTGATGACAGAAGATCTACTTCAGGGTATTGCAGTCTGGTAGCTGGTAATGTTGTCTCTTGGAGGAGCAAGAAACAATCAGTTGTGGCCCGATCCTCAGCAGAAGCAGAATACAGAGCCATGGCACATGGAGTCTCTGAACTGTTGTGGCTAAGGTCATTGATGGAGGAACTTGGGATTGATCATGACAAGCCAATGATGTTGTACTGTGATAATCAGGCCGCCATCAACATTGCCCACAACCCAGTACAACATGATAGAACTAAGCATATTGAAGTTGATAGACACTTTATTCGAGAAAGAGTCTCTTCGGGTGAAGTGTGTCTCCCTTCATCACTTCTGAAGGACAATTGGCAGATTTTCTCACCAAGGGCATTCCCAAGGCAAGGCTTCAGCATGACACTGGCAAGCTGGGCATGATTAACATCTATGCTCAGCTTGAGGGGGAGTGTAGAGAAGATGGGCCGAATATAGGCTGTTATTCTATGTTATATTTATATTCTTGTCTGTAATGGGCCTTATTCTAGGCCCATCCTCTTCTATACTGTGTTTTTGTAATTTCTTGCCCAACCAAGGGCCTCTCTTGTAATTACTCAAGAATTAGCTTAATAAAATTGTATTAGAGTGTTAGAGGAGAGTTCAGTTTTCGAACCTCTCATCCTCTAACTCTCCTTGCCGCCAGCTCTCTCTCTTCATCTTCACCAACCTTCTCATTTGTTTGCCTTTTCTGGTTTTCATCTAATCTTACACAGTCCCATACTTCGAAGGGCTGTTTTTCAACTCTTTACTTGTTGTGGATCCATGAACCTTCCATTGATAATCTCTATCCAAATGGATAGGCAAGTCTAGGTTGGATTTACAGAAATTAACCTAGCGTAGTTAGATGCTTTCATGGGGAAAAGAAAACATCCCAATGGGGAGACGTTTTCCCTTGCATTCGGAGGCAGTCACATAAAGAAGAAGCAACAGCAGTCATTTAAAATTTCCAGGGGCTTGACCTTCAGGTGGAAGTTGTTCTTTCAAAGCAAATTTAAATCATTTTTTCTCAGAAGCAGAGGACAGTGGAGTCCAAGACAGGGTTAACTTTTTGCAAGCTTGCCTACTTGGATGAGTGATAATCCAACCGTTAGTGCAAGGAGCTTACAAAGATGGGTGAATAATCCTGACAGTGCCTGACAGGAGTAGGAGTCCACAAAATCGATGAGAATTTATGGCTTTTCATTCTGCAGAAGCTTGGAAAATCTTAAACATTGGCAGCAGGTACTTTCGCAGCACACTCCTTCACCTAGAACCCTGATCAGATAGCTTTGGATCATGATCAAAGGTAGAAGACATAAACGGATTTGTTTGGATCAGGGTTTCTGACCTCCCTCTGTGTTTTTAGAGCTCAGAGGTATCCAAAAAGATCGGTGACCTTTGCAGGGGATTCATAGAAGTCAATGAGTCACCCTACTACAAGTGGTCTATGGAATGTATCAAAGTCAAAGTAAGATGGATTAGTCTTCCTCCTTCATCAGTAAACCTAATTGCAAATGGAGTTATGTACATCATTACCATCTGGCCGGAAAGAATGGCTATTCTGGAAGACATTTCCTCAGCAATGGTGGTAGACAAGGATATTGTCCATAAAAGATTGGCTGGCTGGGCGATTGAAAAGGACATCAATCTAGCAATAGAGAAAGAAAGAGAAAGGGAGATCTCTTTACATGTAAAGGATGGTGTGGATTTTCAACCACTCCAGAAGCTTTCTGACAAGGAAGGGGACGATGGTTGGGTTACAGTGAAAGGGAGGAAGAAGAAAAGGCGTGGTTGTTATCACAATCATTCAAGGATTGGGAGATCGAAGGGTCATGAAGAGACCTCAAGCATAGAGAAGGGGGCTTTCAAATTTCAAAAATAAACAACTTTCTACCAGATGCTGCTTCCAGATACAGATTCTCTTTTCCTAGTAAGGATATTTGGTTGTTTGTTGGCCCCCCAAAAGTGAAGTTCTTTACCTAGGTAGCAGTGTGGTAGAAATGCCTAACCAAGCAATTGCTCATGAGAAAAGGTATAAGTCTGCCTGATACCCTTTGCCATTTGTGCTAGGAGAAGAGGAGACAGCCAGTCATATCTTTCTTCATTGCAAATTCACCTATAAGATCTGGATGTTCTTCATTAAAGCTGTTGATGTTCAGGGATGTTTACCAGCCACTGTTCAGGATTTGCTCAATGCTTGGAAGGTTGTTGGGATGAGTAGGACAGGTTGTTATCCTAGTCTGCAATTCTCTTGGCTGTTCCGTGGTTGGTTTGGTTGGAAAGAATCAAAGAAACTCAAGAACCTTTGAACAGAAGAGTAACCCGGTCGAGAAAATGATCACTGGTGTAGTGAAGGCTCTAAGACAATGGTTATCAGTCTCTCCTCTTTTCAAGGACAGTGTTCTCTCCTCCGCTTTTTTGGCTGTTAACTGTTTTGGGGAAATCTGAAATCCTATCTAAAGAAAGTAAAATGGCATAACTTTTCTTTTTTTGAACAAACTATTGCGCTATCTGTGCGCCATGGGTGGGGGGAAGCCCCATGACATGCCACCGCTCCCCCCCCCCCGAGTCATAATTTTAAGGAGCCATTTTGAAGGCATTCGGAATGAAATTAACTCACTTTGTCCTAACATGGTTTATCAATGTATAAATATAAGTTTATCATCTAAGATAGAATCATCAGCAGAAAGCTAATAATAACAAAATATAAATGAATTCATTTCCTAAAATTCTACATGACAGCAGGACCTCGCTTGTATGTTTTTTAATGCTTCCATGATGACTCCGCTCTAGATTAGCATAATGAAATGATTTCATTCCATGTAGTCTTCAAAATACCAAAAAGTTAATCACAAAGATCTGTTGTTTATGAGGAAGAAAACAATATGATCACAATATTGGTCTAACTCAAAGTTTATCACATCAACAAAAAAGAAAACATACATACCCAAGAACATAATATCCTCACTCAGAACTTCTAAAGAGGATTATTTTTTAGGGTGAATTGCTAAAACCTCCCCTGGAGTTTGGTAATTGCAATCACCTCCCCTAAACTTTTTGCCACAGTTGCAAGTAGACCCCCTATGTTAGAATCCTCTAACAAAAAGCATGCAAATGTCTAAAATACCCATGCAATTACTACCGAAGATAGTTTCTACCAAAAATAATAGAAGCTTTATAAACAACAAGAAAAAATAGAGAATTCAAAGTTGCAGCTTCACCTTTGATTGATTGATATGAAGGGTTAGAAAATAATTGAATTTCAGAAAAGAGATTGGAAGGGCTTGGGCTAGTGATTCATATGAGGAGAAAATTTGGAAAATAAACATTTTGGTCAAAAGTAACTGCATGGGTATTTTGGACATTTTCATTCCTCTTTTTAGAGAATTCTAACAAAGGGGATCTACTAACAACTCTGTCAGAAAGTTTAGGGGAGGTGGTTGCAATTATCAGACTTCAGAAAAGGTTTCAGCAGTGGTCAGAAACTTCAAGGGAGGTTTCAGCATTTTACCCTTTTTTTAAACCCGAAGTGAACAAAATAAACTATCTCAGACTCATTTCCAGTTTATACATGAACAAATACAATGGAAACCCTTGAATCAACCAATAGACAAATCAAATGATCTTAACCCATTTATAACATCTATAGCTCAGAAAAAACAAGTAAAACCCAGTAGCCCCTCCCCTAGCTACTTAAAAATAACAAAAAATAACAATAACAATAAATTATAAAAGTAAAATCAGCCAAACTTTTAAGGATGAATTCCAAGAACTCAGTATGTTACCAATCAAAAAGAAAAACATTAACCAAACTCACCCAAGCATACAAGTTATACGTAGTAGAGAAAAAGACAGATAAATAAGCATGGAGTAGAAGAAACCTATATTGTAAATGAGTATGCCCAAAACCCAAACAGAAAAATTAGAATACCTTGATGATACGAGCCTGCTCAGAGCTCAGCGATGCTTTGGCAAATGTTTCCTCGTCTACAAAAACAGCCTTCTTCATTAGGAGTTTCTGTAATGAATCAAGATTGGCTCCCATCTCTGACAAATTTACAATTGATGCACTCCATCTCTCGTTGCCCTTTTCCTTCTCTTCCATCTTTCTTGTGAACTAGTGTTGAACTCTAATCTAAGCAGCTGTCAATTTAATACATAGGAGAGTTACTTCTACAGAAGGTTCTTTTTTATCAGTAACTGTTAAATCCATTTACTGAATTTGGAAATGTATTATAAATATGTACATATGTGACAACTTACAAGAACCCCAATAAGGTGGCTAGCCTTGGCTAGCCATCTTATTCCTGGTTATACACAAGGACTACAAAATTTCCCCCTGAGGTGTGAGGTCCTATACCCCAATATATTTGCCTTCAGTTTACCCCAAATTTTTTGCTAGTCCATTGGAAACAGTGTTGGCTTCATATAGGAGTCCACCTGTATGGTGTCTTCAACTCCATTGTCAGCTTTATGGTTCCCCTCATTATATGCCTATATTTCAATGGTCATGCTTCATTATTTCTTAGTCATCCTATGATCACATGTGAGTCTCCTTCGATAAATATGTCCTTTTTTATAAGTAAAGAGAGAACATCTATTAATGATAGTCAGGAAAATTACAAGGAACCAAAGAGAGGTGCAAGGTGCAACCTCTCATAAGAAGTAAAACAATATTATAACTGTTGCAATCAATATGTCATTAAGAAGTAGATATTGCCATGTAGAACAACCAATATTTCAGCCCTATTTGAATCACCTGTCCTGATTGGACCAGAATATAGATATAGATTATTATCTTCCCAATTTCAGAACAGTCCCTCTATTCCGGATGGACCTGGATTCCCATGCTACATTCATCAAAATTTAGCTTGGTCATGTTTGGGCATGGAGGAGATCTGCAAACATCTATCTAAATACATTCTGATCCAAATAAACTGGATTAGAAGATCTGCAAACAGCATGGCTGATGGTTTAGCTAAACAAGGAATTCAGAGACAATCCATGTTCTGGGCTTAATATTGGGATGGTTTCTTCTAGGGCTTGTTGTTTCTGCCCACAACTTCTTGTTGTATTTCACCATTTTAATTTAATGAATCAATTTGTTTGTGTTGCTGATAAAAATAAAAAAAATGTTTGGGCATGGAGGAGACCATTGTGGGTTACTTCTAAAGAAGTGCTTAAAATAATGTAAGAGAAGTGCTAAATGCATGTTCTTATATTATTTTTCACTAGTACATATTGTCTTAACTTTGTTCCTCTTTATTAGTTTAGATTTTTTCCTCTTGGCAATGGCTGAGACTTTTAGATTAGTCACAAATTTAAAACTTAAAAGCACATGCATTGTGTCAACTAAGGTTAAATGCAACCAAATTTTCTCTGTGAGCTTACACTACCTGGGATTTCATTATCTATAAATTTCAAAAAAACTAACTAATAACAAAGACATTAAGAAAATAAGCCCCATAAAATTAAGATTTATGAAGGCCCTTTGAAGTTAAGGCAAACATAATTAGCTCTGGATTAATTAATACTCTGAGCTCAAAGAACCAAAAATTAGCATTTTTTAGAACATATAAGACTTGACAAGTTTTTTAGATAAGTTAAGATAAACAAAGACTTGAAAAGCAAGATGTTCGAACTACAAAGTAGAATGCTTGATCTAAAATATCAACATTTCTTCAACTTCGTTAACTGATCCACATAAAGGGGCCTGGCTTTAATAGGAATAGACATTTATATAGAGATGTAAATAAGGCATACCTAGCAATTTAGCATAGATATAACACTCTCAGTGTCTCCCTCACTCACAGCAATGTGTACACCTTCCACTCTTAGGAGTCTGAATCAAACTGCAAATTTCACATAAAATTCAGGTATTACTCTTCAATATCAAATAAATGAATGAACCTCTGCTTAATTTGGAACTTACATGTCTTACACAACTGAGATAACCTACTAGAACGAGTATAAGCTCGTAAAGAGAGCATAAGAACATAACACAGGGAACCAAGAACAAGGAAGGTATTGATAAGAAAAAAAAATGTAAATTATCCAGAAGCACAAATTGATCTGGGGGTTAGTCTCTCTGGGAAGGTCCTGACATTTAGCTGAGATAAGAACTTTAGCATCTTGTTTTCCACTAAAAATAATGAACAGATAAAAGTACCAAATTATTTATCAACAAAAAAAAGTACCAAATTGAACCAGGTATTAAAGAATGTGATTTCTTTTCGACAAGTAAAACAGTGTGTTTACCCTTTAAAAACACAACGAACCTTGTAACGCACTTGGAGGAAAAAAAAGATCAACCTACTGGAATATGATTCTAGTGCATTCAAGTAAGGGAAATAAACAATTCTTAAATTATTGGTAAGCGATACTGTATTACAAACAATTCCAACATTTTGGGCAGTAAAATAAATAGAAGGGAAAAACAACCTCTGCTAAATGAAAAAAAGAATACAGACGGCCTCTCTGAATTTCGAGGATCCTCTGCTACTCGCCACTACTGGACATAAGGAATTAAAAGGAAAGGCTTTAAATTGTTTCTTTTTTATTTTGTGAAAGCATGAAAATCGAAACTGCAATCCATCAACAAATTACATAGTTCTTATTCTTCGATAACTATTACTAGATCAATAATCAGTTTCAAACAGAATAAATTAAGCGAGGGGAATTTAAAAAAAAAAAACGTAATCTGAACAGAAGACTACATCACATCAAACAATTCAACATTTCTTAATCTACCGCCATCAAACGTAGGCAATAAAGGATAAATTGAAACTACAGATTTCTTCGATCTTCATGCTCTTTACAGGACGATACGAGATTAAAGAGGAGAAGTGCTGGGAAGAGGGTTCGTACGAGGGAAGAAGAGTGACTATGACAGTTGCTGACCGCGAGGTGGAAAACTGGACTGACTGCCGGTGCTTTTCCTTTTCTTGTTCTCTTTTTTTGGGTAAGCTACAATTTTTCCATATACCCCCACCCCCCGGGGGTTACGTCACTTCACTACCTAAACTTCTATTTACGTTTATGGCACGTGCTTATTTATCGAAATAACCCTATTTAGTCCACACGTGTAGAGCTTTTCCCAAACCCATTTAAGCATTACCGGAGCCGGAGAAGATCGGAGCAGTTTTTAACAAACCCCAGTAAACCTTATATTAGTTTTACAAACTACAAAGTCGAAAGCTCACTATGGTCATCAGCATTTATCTAGTTACTTCCATTCATTTGATAACACGTCAGGTAGGTACGAGTGTCTTTTAATAACACTCTCCGTTAATATTTTTTTATATTTTAAAATAAGTCTAAATAAATACATAAAAATAGACAAATTTTCATATTAGCATCTACTTTGAACTTAGTGTCACTTTCATCTTCAAATTTTAAAATGTCAATGACATTTGAAAAAACACAAATGTCTTTAATTATTATCTTTATTAATCATCCAAATATCCATAAAGATGAACAGTCCCAAATACTTGCCTCTTCTTGAATATTTGATAAGACATGATCCCAACTTTTTTTTAATAGAAGAGGCAATAAGTTGGGATTGTTCATTTTTTACCAATGTTTGGATAATTAATACAGAATTATGACAGTCAAAGGGCATTCATGTCTTTTCAAATTTCACTTAAAAGTTTAATGCAGGTATTGGATTGGCATATTTTAAAAATTTGGGTACTGAATTGCTATATTTTAAAGTTCAGAAACCAAAGTGACACTAGACCCAAAGTATAGGGTATTAATCGGGAATTTTCCCATAATATAGTTTGAATTATCCCATCGATGGAGAAAAAACCATCCATGTGAAAAATAAGCAGAACTTAAGATCGGAGAGTACTTTGAAACAGGGAGTTCAATTAATGAAGGATTTGCATAAGAAAAAACCATTTGTGCGAAAAATAAGCAGAGATAACTTAAGATTAGAAATATTTTTGAAACAGATAATTCTAATTATGAATGATTTGTATAAGAAGAAACGATTCAGCAAGGTAAAGCTACACTGAGTGTTGTCAACAACGCGAAATTTCAGCAAGATCTCAACCCATTGTTTTTGAATAGCATGAGTTAGGTGAGATGGCTTCGGTCGGACCCCAAAACTGAAGAATACTTGTAACTCATCCTTGACTGAAGCTAAAAAATTAGTTTCAAACAACATGAAACTTGTAGTCTTAGCTAAAGGTTGAAGACAATTAGACAAGTATATTTGCAAATGACTCCCGCTTTTGATGGAATATTTGAGAATAAAAACAATTTTCTTTGTAAAAATTCTGCTATGGAGTTGCAATCGTTAATGGCTTCTGCCCCTAGCTGAAACTTGAAGAAGAAAGAGATCTCTACAATCGTTAATGGCATCCATCCAACTATAGGGTTTGGTTGTGTTTCTTTCTCTCATTTTGAGTCAAAAAGATTGGATATTGCTTTCTTTCTTATTTCACGCTTTTTTTTGTTTTTTGTTTTAAAATTGCAACATGTAAATATAATGAAAACTTGTTATTTAATTTTCCCGCACATGTAAATCGGGTGCCCATGCGAACTGTGTGATGTGTTCACTTATGAATGGAAGTGCATCCCAACACACACCATTCTAAGTGCATAATATTGTATATTATATATTACATATTATATAATAAATTTCAGTTAATTTGATTTTTTCAGTTAACCAAATTTCTAATTCTAAAATCCGAAACTGAAAACCAAAATTCTTAAAAATCGAATTAACCGAACCATACCCAAAAACTGAATAAACCAAAATTTTCAATTCGGTATTTCGATTTTAACTAAATAATGCTCACCTCGAGCTCACATTGCTTAAGCCGCTGCAACCACAATTGCCACTAGCTTGAAGACCACCAACATTTCTCTCTATCCCCCCTTCTTTATTCTTCTCTCCCTTGCTCCTCTCTCTTCCCCTTCTCCTTTCTCCTTCAAGCTTCAACTATTGCCATCACCGCTTAAATCATTACAACATTGTTGTTTCTCTCAAGATTCTATCTCCCTTTCTTTATTCTTCTATCCCTTTATCCCATCTTTTTCCCATTCCCCATTCTCCTTCAACTATCATCGTCACCGCCACATAAACAAACCACCCTCCACTGGCCAAAAGGGCAAAAAATAAAAAATGCTTTGTTGATATTAAAATCTGTTATTTGTGATTATATTTCAAATTCAATAAGGGGTGGGAGTTTCATTTTTCAGATAAGTTACTCTTTTAGAGAAAGTTAGGAAGAAATTGTTTGTGATAATTTCAAATCGGATAAAAAAAGTTTGTAAAATTTTGGCAGGCATAAAGGTTGTTCGAACACAAAGCCTCTTCAAATTGATCAACAAAAAAAGGCCAAGCCAAAATTCTAATTCGTCGTATACTAACATAAGAAAACAGAAAAAAATATATATATATAATAAAACAAAAACAGAGACACAACATGGGCCCACTTAATAGTTCATAGCTGATTGAATGAATTTATGAAATCCTTTCAAGAACAAAATTGAGGGAAAATTTGAAAGCAATCCTCATTTTAGTTATTATTACTCCATTTGTTATATTTAGCCAACAGATGCTGAAAAAAAATAACTACTAAAAGGGATTGAGATGATTGAGAATAAATTAATCCAATGCAAAAGGTGAAAATTGTAGAGACAAGGTTCACAAAAACTATTGTCCCCACAAAACTATAAATATTTATTACCTTTTTATAATAGTGACTCAGACGATGAGCATTTGGTTGAAGGAGAACGAAGGAAGATGAAAAAAGAAAGAAGCAGATTGGGAGAGAAAATGAGGGAAAGAATTGATGAAGGATGATTTGACCCAACCTATGAAACGGTGACACGTAGATGTCAACTTAGCATGAGCGACAGCCTAGCATTGAAGCCCAGAGCGACCAAGTGACGGGCCCACGAAGCAGTCCGCTACGTTACAGCTCACGAGGGGAGGAGTCCACCGCAAGGCAAACTCCGGGTTCCCCGTGCTATCTTCGAAGAGATACCCCGAGGCAATTGTAGCTCGCGAGCTAAAGTTATTACCTCGCCCGAGATCCCTAACGAACAAGTCATTCCGATGACCAATTTTACTAAGGTAATCCTGGAGTGTTCCAAGCTCGCCACGAGATAGCTCGCAAGCGAGCCGCACTAGCGCCCTCCAGGAAGCTTCCGACTGACAAACCGTACCGGTCAGACTGCGCCATATCCTCTACTGACGGCGCAGTCCCAGTCCTTTCGACAGTCTGCGTCCACGTCTCTCGACAGGCAAAGGCGTGCCTGCCACTTTGGAAACGTGTCACTCACCCGGGCGAAGCATACACCACAACGGCCACCTGTGCGGACCTGGCAGGTAACGGCTGTGGCAGGAGCCCAGTGGCGGTTATTCCCGACCTAATGTGAGTGTCCCTATAAAAGCCCTCAGGGCAGAAGGGAAACTTCTTCTTGAATCTTCGACCTCCTGAACATAGTGATAACGCACTATCCTCACTCCTAGCCTTCGTTCTCCTTTTGCTTCTTGCACACAATACTAACTTAAGCATCAGAGCGTTCCCGTCGGGTAACCCCTCGGGAGTTCTTCCTTTTTCCCTCCTTGAAACAATCCAATGCTCATGGCTTCCTCTAGCAACGTCGGATGAAGCACGAAGATGGAAAAGCTAGCATACGCACTGATAATCGCAGCTCAGAAGCTCTGCCTGTACTTCCAAGCTCATAATGTTATCGTCCTCACTGACAAACCTCTGAGGCAAGTATTGCTTAAGCCCGAGGTCTCTGGTCGGTTGACAAAGTGGGCCATTGAGCTCAGCGAGTACAACCTCCAGTACAAGCCGCGAACTGCCATTAAGGCCCAAGCCTTAGCAGATTTCATTACCGAGTGCACGTTCAGCTCCGAAGCTCCTAGGCCGGTCGAGCGCGAGGTCCCCAGTTCGGGTGAGCTCGAAGCTCCCAGGCCGGTTCAGTCTGAGCCCCATGAGGTAGCAGCCAGTGTGGGATCTCTCCTAGCTAGGCCAAGCGCGAGCTGGGATGAGGAGCCTTGGATCCTTCATGTAGATGGCTCCTCGAACCAATAGGGCAGCGGGGCTGGAATAGTCCTGCATAGCCCAAGTGGCACGAAACTGGAGTACGCGCTACGCTTCGAGTTCACGACATCTAACAATGAAGCGGAGTACGAGGCATTGATAGTTAGACTAGCCTTAGCCAGAGAAATAAAAGCCAAGCACATCGTGATCTACAGCGACTCCCAGCTCGTGGTCAACCAGGTCATTGGCGAGTATGAAGCTCGTGAGTCGACCATGGTAGCCTACTTAACCAAAGTCAGATAAGCCCTGCTCAACTTCCAGTCACACTTTATCAGACAAATCCCTAGGTCAGAGAATGCTGAGGCCGACGCCCTGTCCAGGTTAGCCAGCACCAGCGACATCACCATGAAAACCGTGTACATAGAGGACCTGTCTCGGCCCAGCATTCTCAGGGGGGCAGAGGAGGTCGCTCCCATCATTCAAGCAGAGCCGAGCTGGATTGACCCACTCGCGAGCTTCTTGCTACACGGGACCCTCCCTGCAGACCGCAATGCAGCTAGAAGGGTGCAGCGCCAGGCAACCAAATATGTCATGATAGATGAACAATTATACCGGAGATCTTACACGCTCCCCTACTTACGTTGCTTGCGACCTACCAAAGCCAAACTCGTACTCTGCGACACCCATGAGGGTCTGTGCGGTGGGCACTTGGGGGGCAGGGCCCTTGCCCAAAGACACTTCGACAAGGGTATTATTGGCCAACAATGAAGGCAGACGCTATTGAGCTCGTCAGAAAATGTGACAAATGCTAGAGACATGCCAATATTCACCACCAACCCGCTGCCGACCTCAAGTATCTCACTAACCCGTGGCCCTTTGCGCAGTGGGGCATCGATCTACTCGGGCCATTCCCGCCAGCAATGGGTGGAAGGAAGTTCTTAGTAGTGGCAGTGGACTATTTTACCAAGTGGATAAAAGTCGAGCCCCTCGTGACGATCACAGCCCGAAATGTCCAAAACTTCTTTTGGAAGAACATCGTGTGCCGCTTCGGATTACCTCGGGTATTGATCTCCGACAACGGCAAGCAGTTCGAGGACATCAAATTTCAAGACTGGTGCCGAGACATGGGGATCCAACAAAATTTTACTTCAGTCGCACACCCTCAAGCAAACGGTCAAGCATAAGTCACGAACAGAGCCATCATCCGCGGACTAAAGGCACGGCTGGACCGAGCTAAAGGATTGTGGGCAGATGAACTACCCAGTGTCCTATGGGCCTACCGGACCACGGAGAAAACCGCCACGGGAGAAACACCCTTCAATCTCACCTACGACACCGAAGCAGTGATCCCCGCAGAGATCAAAGTACCTGCGTTGCGGCTAGGAACATACAGTGATCAGACAAACGAAGATGAGCTACGTACCAACCTCGATCTACTCAACGAAGTAAGGGACCTCGCGTACATTAGGACCGCAGCCTACCAACAGAGAGTAGCTCGGTACTATAATGCCAGGGTCAAGAAGCGGAACCTCCGCGTTGGCGACCTGGCCCTTCGTAAAGTTATGGTACCTGAGCCCGGTGCTGGCAAGCTCGGGTCCAACTGGGAAGGTCCTTACCGAGTGAAATGAGTGCTTGGGGAAGGAACATACGAGCTCGAGACCCTCAAAGGGAAACAAGTACCTCGAGCATGGGATATTGTCAACCTAAGGCAATATTATCTGTAAGAATCGAGTAGGCCACGAGCCACTCCCAAAGCCTAAGGGACAGAATACCGAGCTAATATGACATCGGCACAACAGGACCCAGTCGCCTCTATGGCATGGGCAGATTCCGAGAGTGGGCCACGAGCCACTTCTTCAACCCAAGGGCCAAAATACCAAGCTAAAAAAGACCTCGGCGTGAAGAAAGACTTAGCCATTTCAGTGCCGAAGGCAAGGTATGAAATATCAAAGGCATAAGCAACTCGGGTTTAAACCCTACAAAGCATAGCTCGTCTCAATACGTTGGTTGAACTGAGGAATAACCAACCAATGCATAGTTCGGGCATACATGGTAATCACTTTGCGGTATACCATAGAGGCCTTAAACGTTAAAGGACAAATCGGGATAACGACTACCGAAGAGTCCTACTTCGGGCATGTAGCTTTAATAGCTCAAATGATGAGATCGCTTTAGCAAAAATAAAGGGAGTTCATCATACTCAGAAGAAGGAAAGAACTTTCATTGTCACAAAAACAAAAAAAGAAAATAAAGAAGAAAAATAACAAGTGCGGTAACCGAGCTAAACAGCTCGGGAAAGGTTTGATTATCACAGGGCACAACCGCCCAATCGAAGACTTGTGAAAGACCGGGTTTACGGCACCCGGAAGCCACCAGAAGCCCAGAGAAACGCCGCCTCAAGCATCCGCCTCCTCATCCTCTGGAGAGTCAAGCTCCTCTTCATCCGCTTGGTTCGCTGTCTCAGGAGACAGACCTTTCATAGTAATGTCGTCGAGGTTGAGTCCGGAGAACTTCTTCTGAACCAGCTACCGGCAGAGCTTAAACCCCGAACGGTACGAACCCGAACCGTACTCCGCCTGGAGGTCCTGAAATTCTTAGGAGTCTTTAAAATCCCAGACCGCTTTCTCTCGCTCAGCCTCCACCATCTGATCAAAGTTTCGAGTCCGATTCAGAAGAGTGGACTCCAAGTCCCGCACCTGCTGCCTGAGGAGCTCCCTCTCCGTCGCCATCCTCGATGATTCCTCCCTGTAACGTGCGCTTTCTTCAGTAAGCCGGGCGATTTGAGCCTCTTGGTCGTGGACGAGCAGCTCCTGAGACTCGCTCCCCTTGCGGGTGTGGTGTAGCTCGCTCCGGATCCGGTCCGCTTCGAGTTCATGGCATCTAACAATGAAGCGGAGTACGAGGCGTTGATAGCTGGACTAGCCTTAGCCAAAATAAAAGCCAAGCACATTGTGATCTGCAGCGACTCCCAGCTCGTGGTCAACCAGGTCATTGGCGAGTATGAAGCTCGTGAGTCGACCATGGTAGCCTACTTAACCAAAGTCAGATAAGCCCTGCTCAACTTCCAGTCACACTTTATCAAACAAATCCCTAGGTCAGAGAATGCTGAGGCCGACGCCCTGTCCAGGTTAGCCAGCACCAGCGACATCACCATGTGAACCGTGTACATAGAGGACCTGTCTCAGCCCAACATTCTCAGGGGGGCAGAGGAGGTCGCTTCTGGTTGGTAGCCCGCTGGTCGAGGGCGTCGACACGGTGGATGCGCGTTTGGAGAGCCATGGCATGGATGGCAAAATTCACCTGTTGACGGAAAAGAAGATCAGAAGACGGCGAAAAAGGGCAAAACAAGAGAGAAAAAGGGGAAAATGTCACTTACCACCATGCAATGGGCAGAGGCAAACGCGGAGAGATCCGCAGGCTCCATGTTTCCCCACTGAGTGATCTCGTCATATGTGATCGCCTTCCGACTCCTCCGGTGAGCTACCAGATAATCATTTACCCCTTCCCAGTTTCCCACTGGGAACCGGGGGTAAGGACGGGGCTGAAGGGGATTACAGGGGGCCTCCCCCGGCTGAGGGAGCTCGTTTCCCCCAGGGTTAATCCCACTAGCCCCCTCAGGAGGGGGCATCGGAACCTCGGGCGGAGGAGTGGGTAGGACCGGCTCGGCAGACCCAAACTCAGAAATTCCTGAAGGAGGGGTCCAGTCGGGGCACGTCCTCTTCGCATGGCGCCTCTGGCTGCCCGAGAGAAGGCGGCGTGAATCGGCACTAGACATGATGGCTGCAAAAAGACCACAAGATATTAGTCCGACAAGAAACAAAATACACGTGTGCACAATAGTCACAAGGCACGCGACCTAAAAGGCCGACCTACCCGGGCTTAAGCCTGCCTGCACGAGCTTCTCCTCAGTCAAGTAGTCCAAGCAAAGGAAGCCTATCGACGCCCAGGACAGCATCATTTTCCGAATCTCAGGGTCCAGCTTGGCTCCGGGGTCCTGGATGGCACCCCTCCAAGCAGTGGGGAAGGGCCACCCCTCGAGGTTACGGACCACAAAGTAATCCCGCTTCCAGGTAGGAATCTTATTCGGCAGCTCGTACAAGATCTTATAGCTGCAGCGGGGAGAGAGGTAATAAAAGCGTCTCTCCGGAGGAACCCCAAGAGCAGCGTTCTTTATACAAAGGATAGAGACAAAAATATCAAGGTCCAAAGGAAGGCAGTACTCGTGACATAGGGATATAGTCCCAACCATGTTTCGAATGGCGTTGGGATGATGCTGGTCAATAGTGACGTTGAAGTGATTTAACACCTCCACTATCAAGGGGTGCAGGGGGAGACGCAAAGCCGGCCTCGAGTTGTTCCTGAAAGATTACTATGTCATCGGGACCATGCTCCCAAGGGAAGTTACCAGTAGGGAGGCTGTAAACCAGGTCCCCAGGGAGGCGAAAGTAGTGGATCAGAGACCTGAGTCTCTCCGCTGTCATTAAGGAAGGGCCAAAGGTATCAGGCTCCCTCCCCTAGAAGTAGACGCCATGTCACTAGAGGCCTCCCGAGCCTCCGGGATCTGCTCCCAGGCACCCCCCGAGCTCGAGGGATCATCATCATCCTGGCTATCGCCCCTGTGATAGGTATTATATGGGTAACCAGACATGGCTGACACCAATTGGGACTCACCAGAGTAGACGGAACGAAGCAAACTGAGGAACTCGGGTAGACTAGGTGAAGTGCGCAACCTCAGAATCCAAAGACAGCAAGATGGCATGGGAGAAAGTAGAGCCCGAGGGTCCCCCCTATTTATAGTCTCCACCCTTTCAAATTGACGGTCCGGATCAAAGCAGATCCAACGGTCCGCGAGCGCCCTGACCGCACGCCTTCTGAAAACCGAAAGCGATTGGCGACACGTCTTCCATAGTTAAGGTAGTCGCAACCGCACGACGTTCGGAGTTAAAGGCCACCTCAGCACGTTTTCGGAATCCGAAAAGTCATAAAAGTCAGAAAATCTCTTGATTCCCGCAAATGCATTTAATAAGGGCAATCAATCAAGTTTGAATTTCGGTCAAATCAGTCCATCGCACTTCATAAACTCCCCGCGCTAAGGCGGTACTCTTAGCTCGAGGAGTGGGGGGCAATTGATGAATGATGATTTGACCCAACCTATGAAACGGTGACACGTAGACGCCAACTTAGCAAGAACGACAACCTAGCATTGAAGCCCGGAGCGACCAAGTGACGGGCCCACGAAGCAGTCCGCTACGTTACAGCTCACGAGGGGAGAAGTCCGCCGCAAGGAGAACTCCGGGTTTCCCATGCTATCTTCGAAGAGATACCCCGAGGCAACTGTAGCTGGCGAGCTAAAGTTATTAGCTCGCCCGAGCTCCCTAACGGACAAGTCATTCCGAGGACCAATTTCACTAAAGTAATCCTGGAGTGTTCCAAGCTCGCCACGAGATAGCTCACAAACGAGTTGCACTAAAGCCCTTCAGGAAGCTTCTGACTGACAGACCGTACCGGTCAGACTGCGCCATATCCTCTACTGACGGCGCAGTCCCAGTCCTTTCGACAGTTTGCGTCCACGTCTCTCGACAGGCAAAGGCGTGCCTGCCACTTTGGAAACGTGTCACTCACCCGGGCGAAGCGTACACCACAACGACCACTTGCGCAGCCCTGGCAGGTAACGGCTGTGGCAGGATCCCAGTGGCGGTTATGCCCGACCTAATGTGAGTGTTCCTATAAAAGCCCTCGGGGCAGAAGGGAAACTTCTTCTTGAATCTTCGACCTCCTGAACATAGTGATAACGCACTATCCTCACTCCTAGCCTTCGTTCTCCTTTCGCTTCTTGCACACAATACTAAATTAAGCATCGGAGCATTCTCGTCGAGAAACCCCTCGGGAATTCTTCATTTTTCCTCTCGTCTCAGGTACCTCTCAGGAACCACGTGAGCGGCAGCTAGGAGTGATCAGATTATGTTACATCAAGAATAAAGGCATAGATTCCATTAATGGCCTAGATTTCATGTAGCACAACCTGAATGTGCCTATCCACTATAAGTTCAAAACCCCATACTTGACTCTTTATAAGGGATACATGACCAACCCAAATAGGAGTGTATTTGCTATTTAACATAAACAATATGTTTCGAAACCATCCATTGAAAATTAAAGTTGCCTTTTTTTTTTCAAGTGGCTGAAAATGAAAGACATAATTAACCATCTTAAACCCTGCATGAATTATGAAATTGAACTTAATACGTCCCAATCGTCCACACTAACTAAAAACATCATGTGTCCCACATTGGTAATTCTGCCAAACACAACGTGTAAAACAATAACAATTGCCTAACCACATGGACCATCTTGATGGGGCCATTAACACTTGCGTGCTTATCGTAGTTTAATGGGCGGGCGTGTAGGTAAAGGTGTAAATTGGGCCGGGCTGCCTCCAGCCTGGCATGGCTAGACATGATTTTGAGTTGGTCCAGCTTGATGGTTTATGGGTTGCGTCGTGACAAGACATGATTGTATGGGCCATGTCGAGCTAACACGACCTGGCCTGCAGTGGGCCAAGTACGGCCCGCCCAAAGAACTAGGTGGTGGAGCCCCCCCCCCCCCCCCCAAAAAAAAAAAAAACGACTAATTTAAACTTTTGGGGATTTTTTATAAAAATACCCCCAATAGCTATAAACAGTTATATGAGGGGTATTTATTTATTTTGGCTTTGGGGAGATAAAATGGCAATAATGCCCCCCCAACAAATATATAACAATTAGTTTAGGGGGTATTTAGGTAAAGTGATAATTGACTTTATAATGACCAAAATACCCCTCCCAACGACTAAAAAATGGGTAGTTTTTAGAGCATTTTGAAAAATTAAAAATTTTCAATTCCTATAAATAGCATTATCCTCCACCATTATCATCACACCAATTCTCACACTCTCTTATACTCTCTCAAATCTCAATATTCCATACATCATACTTTCACATATATTCTCATACTCTCTATTCTCCGAGTCTCGGCTTGATTCAAGTTTCAACAAAAAGAAGGCTTGTTCGGGTATTTCAAGTTAACAATTTCGGAGACTTTAGGCCCTGTTTGATGATTGAGTACTTGTTAAAAAAAATACTTATTTCGCAATTACTTCTTAGAAGTACTTATTTTAACAACCACTTAAGATTGTTCGGTAACCCACTTTTCAAATCACTTATTATGTTTTTAAGCACTTATTGGGGTGGAGATGTTTGGTAAGCTACTTTCCTCATAAGTGCTTATATTGACACAAATGACAATTTTAGCCCTCACTTCATTCATATATATATACAATGATTTTCACATGTTATACTATACATTTCAACTAAGAAACCACATAGACCTACACGTGAATCGCCATGTGGACCCAATTAATAATAATAATAATAATAAATAAATAATCACAATAGTAATAATAACAACTAGTATTAACAAATAATGAATAATATTGATAAATAACTACCAGAAAGTGCTTTTAATGTGCAATTTTCATAAATTACTTCTACAAAGCACTTTCAAAGCGCAATGTTCATAAAATACTTATAGAAAGTACTTTTTAAGGCGTAGTTTTCACACTTCCATAAAGTATTTTTTAAGGCGCAGTTTTCACAAAAGACTTCCAAAAAGTACTTTCAAGGCATAGTTTTTCACAAAATACTTCCAAAAAGTGCTTTTAAGGCGTAGTTTTCACAAAATACTTTAAGAAAGCACTTTCAAGGTGCAATTTTCACAAAATACTTTCAGAAAGTACTTTTAAGGCGCAGTTTTTACAAAATACTTTTAAAGCGCAATTTTCATAAAATACTTCTAGAAAGTGCTTTTCAGGCGCAGTTTTCATAAAATACTTTTAGAAAGTGCTTTTAAGGCATATTTTTCACAAAATACTTCCAAAAAGTGCTTTTAAGGCATAGTTTTCACAAATTCCTTATAGAAGATGTAATTAAAGATCAATTTTCACAAACAAATTCCATGTTCATATTTGTTTAATGTGCCCTAAAGTAATATAAAAGTGCAGATATTTGTAAAATTGCATCTCATTTGGACATGTACAACATGCCCAGTGTAATAACTCCAACTACCCCAATCTCCATTTCATTTTCCTTATCAGTAGCCATCTCTTACACTATTATGCAATTTAGTAAAGACAAACAAAATTAATAATCATAGAATGAAGACATAAATGTAGAAAAAAAAAACACATTTAATTAACATTAAAATATAAATCAATTCCAACAATAATAATCCTACAAAATACTTGTCAAAATGAAGAGTACTCAAGTTCTCAAGTCTATATGACAAAAAAAAGTAAAACACAAAGTGATGCAAACAAGTTTCACACACTATCGGAACATTCATACAAATCTTTAATCATCTTCAATCATAAGGCAGGAGACCCGATCACAATAAACAAGTCACGGAAATCACCCTTCATGAACTGGAGATTTGCAAACATGAATAAAAGACTCCCTCCTCAATGCAAGGGATCTCTTTTAAAATGTTAAAGCAATGTTCCATAAAACTTAGCCTCGTGTCCTTGCCAACTTTATGGGCAGTTGATAGATCAAATGCAGAGGCAAGTCTGTCAGATTCTTGCCAATCTGTATAGCACCCCACATCTTTTTTTTCCTAGTAGAGTTGCTACTCTCCCCTATGTCTTTGTTGACAACTCTATATGAGTGTATGAGTTAGTGCTTGTTGGGACCCTTCTAGCATCCTGCATTGTTTTAGATGCAAACATGGGTGTCTCTGGTTCATGTTGTAATTCCTCATCCATCCGGTCATCATCTAGAGTCGGTTGGGTTAACGACACCACCTCCGGTAGTGTACCCTCATTCGGTGCCCAGCTATCGTATCTATGGGCAATTGTGCCACCAAATATGATGTCCAAATATGTCGCATAGGGAAGACCCTTATATCTAAATTGAGCCGCATCAAGGTATCACACAAGTACATAACTATATAAGGTTCTTCCTAACAAAATGATTAACATACATGTTTATTGTATTAAAATGCTAAATTACACCATTCCTTCAGATAGTCATTCCCAGCAGTGAATGTTTCGTTCACTCAATCCCAACCCGATCCGATATAAGTTGACAGTTTATGGAATATCTTCCACTCATTCTTTACTGCACCCCAATGATTCTTCATTTGTTTAATATTGACAATAAAATGGCCAAAAGAATAATATACCGGAAGCCAAGTATATGAATTATGATAAGAAATTTCTGGGATTTTTGTTTATCTTTCTTGATTTAACTTTAGACACTACGAAGCTCCATTTTGATATAAATTATTTGTGTTTGTGATGAAATTCTAGATAAGTTAGGAACTTTTCGTATATAATTCTAGATAAGTTCCATTTGTGTTTGTGATTAAATATGTGTTCGTGGGTTTTAGTGATTTAATGCTTGCGCATTAAACACTAGTAATGCTTTTAATAATCCACTACGAGTATGGTTATCTAAAATACCTCAGAGGAACAGAGAATCGACCAACCAGCTCTTCTTGACACTCCACTTCCCCATTCTTCCAGACTGTAAGTATGCCACCTAAGGCACCCCTTGAAGGGGCATAAACCCAACTTATGTCTCATCATATGAGACTCCACTAACATGGAAAGTCATAATTCATAATTCATAATTGCTATGTTTTGTTTAAAAATGCATATCATAAAGTTGGTGCATTTAGAATTAAAAACAATAAAGTAAATAGAAAAAAGAAAATTACAAAACAGACCAATGCACACCCACGGCTTGTTACTAATTCTCAAGACTTGGAGAAAATATTAGATAATCCATAACTAATGTATTTTGTGCTAGGCCTATATCTAAAGTGCAAACAGGTGCATCTCTTTTTTTTATCTGCATTGTTCAGTGAACAGAAACATTCCAATTGAAAATTTATGCCAAATTTCAGTCTCAACCATACAATTAATTTAATGTTATCAACCCTTCCCTGCTTTAAATCATATCAAACAGCCCTACAAGTTCGGTATTCTCTTGCTACAATCTCGTGAAATCACCCCAAACAACCTTTCGGTTTAAAATACAGCATACACTCTATTGAGATAACACGACAAACATCATGTCTGAGTGAAACTACTGTTAATGAACAGACCAAATTTCATACACATACCAATCTCAAATCATCAAGTTCAGCAAACAAGAAATAATGGAGCAGTTACGCAAGAATAAAGATCGCTCAAATTTGAAATTCATTCACATTCCCATTAAAACTAAATTTCATCCTTAAAAAAAGAAGAAGAAGAAGAAGAAACCACAGCACAGTGAAAGTGGGCAAAACAATCAAAGCAAACGTCTCTTACATAAGGAAAAAAAATCAATAAATAGTTTCTACAGCATAGAGAGATATGCTATGACAAATCTGGGCCAGTTTCAGATTTCATGGAACCAGTTCGACCGGAGATTCATCATCAGCTTTGGCAACCCAACTTTGTCACCCCATATCAGAGCGAGTGGAAAAAAAAAGCAATGCATGGAGCATCCTTCCTATTGAAAATTTCCTGAATATATGTCCACGCTGTTACAAAGGAATGCAAACTCTAGCAAGTTATGAATTAAGATCAGCCCTCTGGTATTAACCCAGAACACTCGTATCAGACCTGCAATTTGGTGGGTTCAAAATCCTCAGCCCACCAGCCTCCTATCCTTTTTTTTTTGGTAGAAACCTCCTATCCGTTTGAGTATATATACTTAATAAAAGCAATTACTGGCTACCGGAGGATCTCAAAGGATTGGAAGTTGTGCTACCAATACTGATCCACGGCAACTTAAACCCACTCTGTGGTTGCACTTTCATTGTGCCCTTCACCAATTACATCTGTTGAACTCTGCAATGCTGAAGCACCCTGCATCCTGATATTGACTTGATTCGAAGTCAGAAGCGCTAATCCCTGCAAATACTCAGAAGTTAATAAGATCCTGACATCAAAGGGCTGACACTTGTACCGGTCCTCTAATATAGAATCAGAAGATAAGGATATGACCCAAGGAGGCAGCTCGGGACAGGGGATTTTCTCAGAAATGAAATTGTATATCTGAGTTGAGTTGGAAGCTCATATTTATAATGGGGCTTCCATCACTCAACGGTACAAAAATAGATAAGGGAAAGACCCCTTCTTATCCAAGATTCTTCTAACCACCTAGACTCTTTATGCCTCTTGGATCAAGGGACAAGTGTCCCACAAGGTAGGATTAGTTGCCCAGTTTTCTCAACTACCTTGCCAAACTTTGACCACACCAAGCAAGAGTCTTGCTGACATGGCTTTAGTTTGATTAATTATAAATAGGCCTAGAAAGGGAGACTAGTCAAAGATATTTACCCATTGGGCTATGCCATCGGCCGTAGGATTTGTCCATACACCGAGGTTATTCTGAATCGAGGGCATCTGGCCACTCAGATCAACATCTCCCACTTGGCCAAGTATGTCTGAGATTACAACTAGCACTTAAGACCCATATTGTATTTATGCCTTTTGAAGTTTTCACCTGTAATAGGCTTAGTAAAAGGGTCAGCCAACATATCTCTAGAAGTGACATACTCTACCTGTATCTCTTTCCTTTGGTAGATATCAAATAAATACTTGCATTGAAGCTCTATATGTCTTCCCTTGGGGCCAATTTCCCCATTCTTTATGGTTTGAATGGCAGCTTCATTGTCATTGTAAATTAGAGCTGAGTTGCAGTTCAGGTCTTCCACCTTAAGTTATTCTAGGAACCTTCTGATCCATACACCTTCAGAGGCTGCCTTACTGCATGCAATGAACTCCACTTCCATTGTAAATTTAGCAACACAGCCTTGCTTTTTACTGGCCCACGAAACTGCTCCTCCTCCTAAGAGGAAGATATAGCCAGTTGTTGATTTTCTATCATCAACATCTCCTGCAAATTCAGCACCACTGTATCCTACTAGTTCCAATTCATCACAAGAGTATGTTAGCTTAGTATTTTTAGTTCCCTAGAGATATCTAAAAATTCTTTTTATTGCATTCCAATGAGATAATCCTGGGTTACTTTGAAATTTGCTAACCAAGCTAACAGCAAAACTTAAATCAGGCCGAGTACAGAGCATGGCATACATAAGACTGCCTACAGCTTGAGCATAAGGTTTCTTAGACATTTCTTCCTTTTCTTATTCATTTGATGGGCACATTTCTTTTGTTAGTTTTGTTCCCATAATTATTGGACTGTCAACCGGTTTGCATTCATCCATTCTAAATCTCTTAAGGATGGAGTCTATGTATTTTTCTTGTGATAGGGTCAAAGTTATTGTTATCCTATCTCTCTTTATCTTTATCCCAAGAACAAAAGAAGCATCACATAAATCTTTCATTTCAAATTGAGAGTTTAAGAAGCTTTTTGTCTTTTCTATTAGATACATATCGTTTCCAGCAATCAAGATATCATCAACATAAAGAGATAATAACACAATGGAACTCCCACTATTTAGGACATAAACACAGTGATCAAAAGTATTAGGAACAAAACCAAGTTTTGTAATTGCATTGTAAAATGTATAATACCACATACGAGGAGATTCTTTTAATCCATACAAGGATCTTTTCAAATTGTATACTTTTTCTTCTTGTCCCTTTATTGCATATCCTTCTGGTTGTTGCCTATAAATTTCTTCATTAAGTTACTCCATTTAAGAAGGCAGTTTTTACATCCATTTGGAATAGTTCCCAATCAAAATAAGTTACTAAAGCAAGTAATATTCTAATAGAGGTGAATCTAGCAACTGGAGAATATGTTTCTTCAAAGTCAACTCCCTCTTTTTGGGTGTAGCCCTTAGCTACGAATCTAGCTTTGTACTTTTCTATTGACCCATCTGATTTTAATTTCCTTTTAAGTACCCATTTACAGCCTATAATTTTCCTACCCTTAGGGGGTTCAACTAAATCCCACACTTGATTTCTAACCATTGAATCAAACTCTTCATTCATGGTTGTTTTTCATTTTTCATGATCAGTAGAAGTCATTACTTCAGTAAAATTTAAAGGATCAGTTTCATAATCAATTACGTAGCAGTTTGGAAAGTAAAAAAGTCTTTGTATCTACTAGAGGGAACTCTTTCTCTTTGAATTCTAATGATCGTACCAACTTTAGGTGGTTCACTAGTATTAGGACTATCAACAGCCTTTTCTTTTTCTATTTCAAAGACGTCAATTAGTTTCTTTGGATCGTTTGGGTCAACTTCGTCTTCTAGGAATTCAGCATCTCTGCTTTCAACTAGTTCAATTAATCCATCATATTTGTGTCTCACAAATCTATATCCCTTTGATGTTTCAGAGTATCCTATGAAAGTTGCTCTAAAGCTTTTGGGGTCTAACTTATTTCTAAGTTGATTTGGATCCAAGAGAACTCCTTAAATAAAAGTTCCCAAAACCCAAATCTTATCATAAACTGATACCTTGCAAGTAAAAATGCTATAATTTGTTCAAATTATGTCAGATTCACAAGATTGGTCTCATTGTATAACTAACTGAGAAACATTTCTAACATTATATCATATTCACATTGATAAAAAAAAGGGGTCAGATTCACAACCACGGTTTGAGGCTGCTTCAAGTTTTCTTTTCCATGAGAAGAATTAAATTTATTTTATAGTTGTATTTAGGGTTAAGGTGGATAATACTTTTCTTTTTCCTTTATGGTTTCCTTGTTCCTTTTCTTCGTTTTTTCATCAACAATTTTGTGCAATAGAACAAACTTTACAGTTTTCGTGGATGCATGTAAAAACAAATATTTTTTGTTAAAGGCTTGCATCTGAAATCCCAAATAAAAAACCAAAAACTTTTCTAAATGCTTTAAACATTGGTGAAAAAGCAGAGTTCGATCTCTGTGAAGTTTCAAGTTAAAAAAAAAATGAGGAAGAAAAACAAAGATCAATCTCTGTGGAGTTTCAAGTTAAAAAAAAAAGAAGAAAAAACAAATAGTCAAGTGTAGATCTTCGAACTAACCTCTTGTTGCCAGTGGCTGGACGATGAATCTGTCGTCGTTTGAACAAGGGAGTTCAAGTATAGATCTGCAAAGAACAGGGAGTTCAAGTTAGAAAAAAAAAACAAAAAATGATTAAATGAAAAAAAAACTTTAGAAAATAGAAGAAAGTGGCCAAACGATAGGTCCGCTGGCCACTTTTCCTCATCGCCGGTGGACCTGCAATTGGTGCGCCACTACCTAGGTTTGATGTTTGAATGAATGGAGAAAGATGAGGTATAACCCTCGCGGGGGTATTTTAGGCATTACAACAAAATTCTTAGGGACTGGTTTCGTCCCATTTTTTTTATAAGTACTTCTTCAAGAAATACTTAAAAAAAAGGCAACTTGAAGTCACTTTTTTAAAGTACTTCTTTAAAAAAAAATACTTCTTCCCCACTTTTTTACCAAACATACAAAACCACTTAATGTGTGGTCCCATCTTTTAAAAGAAGTACTTCTTTTAAGTGTTCTCAAACACTACCTTAGAGGCTTCAACCGTTGAAACCAAGTTGAAATTCCAAATCGACAATCTAAGTAAGTGCAATTAAATTAATTCTTAATTTTTTATAATTAAAAAAAATGGTGTCAATGATGTCAATGTTCAGTCACAATATGATAGTGTTAGTGCCGATATGTATGTTGTTGATATTGTCAATGTTCCCACCCCTAGTACTGGTACTAGAGGTAGGATGAAGAAAAATGAGAACATTAGGTTGATTAGCTCGGTTTGGACAATATTTAAAATAGAGGAGGTTGGGGGAAGGAAAAGAGAGCCGTTTGTCAAAAATGTATGAGTGACTTTAGCTGCAGTAATGGTGGTGGTAATGGCCACTTGGGCAAACATTTGAGGCATCATATCACAAACACAAATAGGAAGTGGGATTTTTGATACTTTTAAATATTCCCAAGAAAAAAATGAGTTCAGAGTTAGCAAAATATATTGTACATGCTAAACATCCATTTTTATTAGCTGAAAATACTAAACTTGACAAATTTTTACATAAATCTGTAAATCCACAATTTAAAAAGCTTATAGAAATACTATTAGAAATGATACTTTGATTTTTGTATTCATATAAACAAAAATTAATTTCTATGTTATCAAATCTTAATTCTAAAATTGCAATTACGTCTGATATTTGGACATCTATATTTTAATATAAGTTATAATTGTGTTATCAGCCATTTTATTGATGAAAAATGGTTTGTAAATAAAAGAATTTTAAGTTTTACTAAGCTTGAATGGCCACATATTGACCCAATTGTTGCTGCAAGTATTTTAAATACTTTACATGTTTATGGAATTGAAAATAAACTTTTTTCTATTAATTTTGACAATGATAATAATAATAATTCAACAATAAACAGTTTAAAATTCAAATTAAAACCACGATTAAATGGTAAATTATTTCAGATTAAATGTGCACGTCACATCTTAAATTCATGTATTCAATATGCTTTAAATATTATTTCTCATCATATTTCTAAATTTATAAATTGTATAATATATATTAAAAGTTACGGAGCAAGAAAAAAAAACATAAATATTTACGTCAAAATTATTGTTTAAAATGTAAACGTTTTGTATTAGATGTTCAACATATATGGAATTATACCTATTCTATCTTAGAAAGATGTATTACTTATAAACAAATTCTTACTAATTTTTATAATGAAAAAATGCTATACTATATTATACTCGAGGAAGACTGAGAAATGGCAAATTGTATAAAATGTTTTTTTGCAAATTTTTTATGATGCAACTAATGAATTTTCAGGTGATTATTACTCAACTAGTTGTCTTTTAGTTAATCAATTATTTATGATTAGTGAATGTTTTGCAAAATATAGAAAATCCATAATTTCATAGTATTATTGAAATAATGGAAAATAAATTTAAAAAAATATTGGGAGAAAATTTCTCCCCTTTATTGCTTAGCTACAATATTATATCATATGATTAGGAAAGATGTTTTAAAAGTTTTACTTGAATCATATTGTGAAAATATGAATATTTAAATTAGAAATAAAAAAGAAGTTAATAGTTTATTATTTGAAATGAATAATCTATATGAATCTCAAGTGGTAGGGCATAGAAAATCTTGTACAGGTGCAAGTTTCACTTCTGAAATAGCTAGTTCCAATAGTCAAAAAGACAAAATTTATTCTCTAATAAATAAGAGGCAGAAATCTACTATCACTTCATTAACAAGTTCATTTACTAAACTTAATTTTTATTTACAATCAAGTTTTTTCTACTTTAGTTGGTTCCTTTGACTAAGAGGAATGAGATAGTTTTGATATTTTAGCTTGGTGAAAATGATATGAAAAAAAGAATATCCAGTCCTTGTCGTCGTGGCATGTGATCTACTAATCCCTCTGATGTCTACAGTTCCATCGGAATCTTGTTTTAGTGTAGTTCCATGGACATGAATGATGAAAGTTTGGAGATGTGCACATGCCTTAAAAATTGGTTGGATTCTGATGATAGATTACAAGACAAATGAGGGCATGACATTATACCTGATGTTTCACCTAAAGCAAATGATGAAAATCAATGAGATGAAGATGCACATGGAGGTGGAACTTGAAGAATAAATGATGAAGTCAATATTTTGTATACTCAATATTTCAATTATTGTATTTTTTATTTTTAAAATCATTGTATTTTTTCAAATTTATTTGAATTAGTTCTTATTTTTTTCAAAAGCATGATTTTTTTTTTATTTTCAATTTATAATTGTATTATATTATTTTATATTTTATTGTATTGTTCAAATTCGAGAAATAAAATTCCTATTTTTTTCAATTTGTTGTCCATTTTGTATTTTGTAAGTATTTAAGTATTTTATTTTCATTTATTTGTTAGATTTTTTATTTTTCCAATTTGTTCCCAAAGCTTGAAGGAATTAAGGAAACTGGAATATTTTAGTTTTAGTGTTTACTTAACAAAAAAAAATCAAGATGTCAAAAAAAGTTTGGCTTGGTTCGCCCTAGGCTTAAGGCCCAGCCCGTAGCCTGACATGGCCTACAACCTGCTTGGCCCAAGCCTGCGGCACAGGCAAGCACAAGCCCAGGCCGTAGGCCATGCCATGCTGCCCCCCAAAGTATCCCAGGGGAGGGAAGAACGACCTGCACGCAGACCATGTTGTGCTAGCCAAACACAGCTCGATTTACACCTCTACATGTAAGCTCATCTTTAGCATTATGGATGGAGAAAACATATGGGGAGCCAATATAGGATATACTACTCCTGTTCCCAACGATTCATCCATATGAATAGATGATTCACCAAATGTAATCTTTCCTGTAACTCCCTCGTCCCCCCTTTGGTTGCTTTCTTTTGCCTTGCATACGGCATACTTCGCACATCATCATACTCACTAGGCTCCTTAATTCGTCCTTATGCCCTTATTGTAGTTTACCAACACAATTTTTCAGTTGTAACCTCATCGTGGGATAACATCAACAAAATTGCTTTTACAGAATTGGCAACTATCATTTTGTTTATTTGTCTCATTTGAATCACTTTACTTCCACGTTTGTTTTTGTAAAACAAATAAGTTTATTTTATCTTAAAATATCCCTGATCATTTTCTTTCCTTGAACCCTAATTTGGCAATTTCATTCAATTTATGAGAAAAAAAATCCATAGTAATGCAATTAGCCAATAACTTGGAGATTCTAGCCCAAGTTTATTAGCAAAAAATCAAAAGGGCATACTATGTTTTATCAATTGGCGGTTGTTTGGTTGATAAATTATCTTATTAGTTATAGTGGAGACTTGGGATCAAATCTCGTTGTCACCTAGTTTGAAGATTATGGCTTATGGGTGTAGGGGATGGGAGCCGATTAGCTAGAGACAAAAACATACACGCTGGCCCGATTGAACTACCTATCACGGTTGAACACACCAATGCTCATGTGAACCCCATCTAGGATGGGCAAAACTCACTACCCCACGTCATTGATAAGAGATAAGCTTTGCATATTGCTAAAGTTACGCTAGTTTGGTCTAGTTGTATCAATTTTAACATTGACTTGTGATCAATTTAGACCCTAGCCTAGTATAAAACACACTATTAAGATTGCTCCAAGAACAAATACAAGCAGCTGGTAGAGTTGATCCATGATGGTTATCAAGCTTAACCTATTCATCCAACCAATGTATAAAATCATACTCGTCACACAAAGTATGTTTAAAACCCATTGAGGTGGCTAACTATACTAGCTTAACCGTTGGACATGAAAAAAAAAAGAGAGAGAGATGGGTTAAAGGCTATGTGCTTTCATTGCACACGTGGCAAATTGGGTCAATAATAAAACTCCTCTTAGCCATCCCCTCAACCCCCAACCTTGGTGGTAGCAATATTTGATCATGTCTTTATTAGAAGGAACCCGATATCCTACCAATTAAGAGACCATCAAGTTGTCATCTGAGAGCAACGTAGATTTAATTAAAACACAACGGGAAATTTTTGACCCCCTTGCGAATATAACAATCCGTTTGGTTCACGCACCCTAGATGATTTCCTCATGTTTGTTTTGGGAGAAATGTTGTGATGCGATGAGAATAACATTCTCAAAAATATGGGATGTGGGGTCTCACCAAATAGGTGCAACCCCACTGAGAAATGAAAGATGTGTGACAAGAGTGATAAAATTTTATCGAGGGGTGGACTGTTCTCATCTCCCACCTATGCAACAGTCCGAACTCCGACCACCTACATCCTTCATCTCCAACAAAGGTAACATTTCCGACGGTTATTGTCTTCATCTTCTCCAGTGAATACAACAAGGATAGCAAGGACATGTTATTGTCTTTGTTTTCGACGGTTATTGTCTTCAGATCTCATACAGCAAGGACATGTTATTGTCTTCATCTTCTCCAGCAAAGGTAACGTTTTCGGTAGTTTCATGCGATAGTTGTTTATATGCAAAGTGTTCAAGAGCATGGTCGGCCCTCAAACTCAATGATTTGCCCCTCCAACCATGGTCGGTCGGACTAGTTTTTCCTCGCCAACAAGCTGAAACACAACACTAGTGTTCTAGATTTGCTACTATTGTACTATGGTTTAACTTTGGCACACTAGATCTAGCCAGAAACATGTGGTTGTTCCAGATCTGGAGTTTTTCCTGTTGATTTGTTCAAATCTGTTGCTAGCCCCATGGATTTGTTCCAGTTATGTGGTATTTCTTCATCCTTTTGCCTCATCAACCAAATGCTATAAGCATATTCTATAAAATAGTAGGTCTCAACAAACAAACACATAGACCGAAAAATGAGAAAATAAATTATCCCATCACTTATCATCTCATCCCTTTTCATATAGCCCTGTAAACGGATTGAATTCGAATCGAATCAGGCTAGATTTGAATTCGAAACCGATTAGAAATACTGATATTTGAATTCGACTCGATATCCGATGGATATCAAATCTATCAATTCGAATTTGATTTCGATTATTAAATCGAATATTCAATTCGATTCGAATTCGACCTATTGGCTGAAAAACCAGTATTGATTGCAAAGAAGGGGAAAAAAGCTGAAAAAAAATAGCTCATAACCAGAAGCCAAAAAACCAATAAATCATCTAAATCACTATCAGAAATTTGTAATATATTCTATCTCCTTAGAAATTTAGCATACGAAAATGAGCTAAAAAATATAGCTCATAAATAAATCAATAAACCAATATGTAATCTATGAAAATCTAAATCTAATTACCTTGAGAAAAGAGGCAGGGGATTGATGGCGATGGGCCAAGTGTGAGTGTGTGATGGCGTGGGTTCCCGGCAGTGTTAATGCACTGGGTTCCCAGCGACAGTCGTGGGTTGCAGCACAAGGCCGGTGATGCTGGACGGTTGAGGGTTGCTTGAGCTTGAGTAGTGGAGAAGGAGACGACGCTTTGAGCTTAAGCTATGGCCGGTGATCGGTACTCGACTGCTATCACTGATGTTGCCGTCAATGATGGTGGTTGCTTGGGCGTCGGATCACTGTCTCACTATGACTCCGAGAGAAGAGAGATAGAGGTAAGAGGAAAGATGACTAAATGAGTGACGACGACATCCGGCGAAGGGCTGGTGGTTGCTCGAATGATGAGGAGCGGTGACTGGTGATGGACTGATGGTGGTTGCTCGGGCGGCGTCCAACGACGACGAAGGGAGTGACGGAGGGTTAGGGTTTTGAAAGTTGAAACTTGAGAGAGAGAGGTAAGGAAGTAAGGCTTGAACTTCGAACTCAAAAGACTGAAATGAGTTCGATAACTCATTTCTTATTTTCTTGTTTATTCTTTTTCAACCTTTATATTATATTATATTATATTATATTGTATGTATATATATATATATATATATATATATATATATATATATATATATATATAATCGGTTCAGATATTTATTGGATCGGATCAATGTATATATGAATATTCGATTCGATTATACTGAATCTCATATTCGAATTCGGATTTTTGAATACCGTTTCTCATCCCATTGTTTCTCAGAAACCAAACGGACCCTAAATGAAGCAAAATTGGATTTACATTTTTACACATGCCCGATTTAATCAAATCCATTTTTGCAGCCACATGGAATCTAATTTGATAATCCAAAATTGATTATTGATATTTGAATTCAAATAGAATCGTGTGCATTAATTTATATAAAATAAATAATCAACTTTGCACTTTTAAGTATTATTAGCTAAAATTTAGGTGGCCTTTTAATTGGATAGGATTCAATTTCAAATCGGGGCAAATGAATACAACTTGTCAAAACTAATAGTGCAACTTATGCTTAACGTGAGCAGGCTAGCCAAATGACTTTGGTCTTATCTAAACTTGGGTTGGATTAAGTTGAGGCCTCGTATAAAATTCGTATATGTACATATAGATGAAATTATATACACATTTTCAATGAATTATACTTTTAAATTGGGCCATAAAGCCTAAAAAAAAAGATGATTATATAAAAAATATACACATTATTATTTTTTAAACTCGACCAACTTGTTAAAAGCCCAACCAGAGCATAAAGCCAACCTAAGTTGTATTTGGGTTCGAATGGGATACCAGAAAGATATTCAAAAAACTTATGACCAATCAACTCGTACCATAAACATGGTAACCAATTAGGTGGTATTTATCAAAATTAATGGGTGGTGTCTTGATTGATAAAATCTCTTTTGGTACCATATCTTTCTAGCGTCATGAATTTTCCCATTGGGTTAAGCTAAAATTGGGAGCTGATAAAGATGGACTTTAACTTGAGTTGGGTAAGGTGCAAATCGTTGGTTGGTAAGGTCTCCTGTTGGTTGTGGCGGAGACTTGGGGTCGAATTAGGTTGCATCTGAGTTGAGGGGTATTTAGGTTTGGGGGATGGGTTACTCACGTTGTGTAGCCCCTTGGAACTTGAGTTGGGCCAACTTGAATCCGAGGTTTGCACCTAACTTGCGCAAGTTGCACCCCTACTTGTCGAAACTTGTTGAACACACAGTTTCGACAAGTAAGGGTGCAACTTGCGCAAGTTAGGTGCAAACCTCGGATTCAGGTTAGCCCAACTCAAGTTGGACGATCCATGTCAGCATGCCTCTCATTTGAGAGAAGCTATTTATCTATTTTTTCCATTTCTGCATTTTTTATTTTCTTTTGTTTTAAAATATAAAAAATAACCATTGCACTAGATTAATAAAGCTAAACAATATTAGAGAGAGGCCTTTGGGTTTTCAAAGGCATCTTATTTTAATGCATGTTATTATTACATTTAAAAGAGAGAGAAGAGAGGGAGTATTAACAATAATTACTATATTTTAAAATTTATAGTATTAATAATAATTACAATATTTTTAATAATTAACAATATTAACTATATTATTAAAAATACTTTTAATTACAATTTAAAATTTAATTATATTATGTACAGTTTCAAATTAATATATTTTATTAATAAATTCAATATTTTAATAAACATTATTAATAATAATTACAATATCTTTAATAATTAACACTATAAACCATATTTATTAAAATAATGTATTTATTAATTAATATAATGTACGTTATAATTTATTAAAAACCACTATTAACAATTATAGTATTTATTATTTAATAGTAATTAAATAATTGTATTATTTTATTAATTAACAATGTTAATTGTTCTTTTAATTAATACACCATTTTTAATAGTTATAGTATTATAAATTAATTAAAAGTATTTATTAAAACACTGAATTTATTAATTAACAATATTTTTAATTAGTATAATACTATTAATAATTACAGTATTTTAATTAATTAACATTATTTATTAAAAATAATGCATTTCTTATTAACAATAGTTTTAATAATTACAGTATTAATAAATAACTATATTTTACAGTATTATTAATTACAGTATTTATTAAAATACTCTATTTATTAATAAGAAATATTAATTTGAAACTATAAGTAATATAATTAAATTTAAAACTATAATTAAAATTAATTATATATAAATACAATTTAAGCTGTGAATATTATAAAATTACATTTAATGAACATAAATTAGCCAAGAAAATAACCAAAAATAAAGTACCAATGATTAAAAAATATCCAAGAAATTACCAAAAATGGATTAACATGATTTCTAATAAATATGATAAATTACCAATGATTTAAAAATATAACATTAAATTTCTTTTTGAGATAAGCTATTTATCTATATATTCTTTGCTTTTTTGTTTTAAAAATATAAAAAAATAATTATTTTTTATCATTATTAGATTAATAAAGGTGCACACTATTAGAGAGAGAGAGAGAGGAAGGGAAAGTTAGGGAAACATTAAGGGTCCATACACATCGAGTACACCTGCCACGGCAGCTTCACCGTACACGGCAAGCCTATACATGTTCATGGGTCGAGTAGCCCGATGGGCCGGCTCGGCCCCCCCAGACGGGCTTGAGCATGCATTTTAGCTCACGGGCTTGACCTCGAGCCTAAAAGCCCGAGCCCGACTATTTTATGTATGGGTTGGGCTCGGGATTTGTTAAAAAAGCCCGACTTGACTTTTGTATAAAACCCTAAATATTCTAATCGGCTAACCTCTCTCTTCTCACTCATCTCTTTCTCTTAGTCGAACGAACTCAACTCTCACAAGTCAAAGCCTCGCACAGCTAAACACTCTAAAGAAGACAGAACTGGCGAGCATTCTCACTGGTGCAACCAATGAACTCCGATGGTGACTAGCAAGTCCCTCTCTCTCTCTCTCTCATTCCTCTTCTCACTTATCCTTCTCTCTCTGAATCTTAGTAGCTCATTTATCAGACGCGAGTCATGCGAACTCAAGCACCGACGAACATAGGCACCGATGGTGAGTCCTCTCTTTCTCTCCCTCTTCATTGTTCGGTTGTTCCTCTTCTCACTTATCCTTTTCACTCTCTGAATTCAGTTCATCTCATTTATTATATGCGAACTCAAACACTGGTGGTGAGTCCTTTCTCTTTGCCCTTTTGTTATATTCCTCTCTTATTGTTTGCCCGACGGCAAACACGGACACAAACACAGGCACCGACGGCGAACACAGACATAGGCACCGGCGACGAACACAGACACATGCGCCGACCTATCTTTTTGTTAGGTCGGGCTTCGAGCTTGGGCCCGGGCTTTGGATTTTTTATTAGGGCCAGGCTCGGGCCTAACAAAATCCTGTTTATGAAGAGTAAATGCCTAGCCTAGCTCGACCCATGAACAGGTCTAGGCAAACCCAAGTTTGCGAAGCGGCTCGCAATGCTGGCCGGAGGGATTGGAATCACACCCATCTATCAAGTGATCCAAGCAATCTTGAGAGACCCAGAAGATGATACGGAGATGTACGTCGTGTATGCGAATCACACCGAAGATGATATATTGTTCATAAGGGAGCTTGATGGATGGGCGATTAAAACCATCTTCATATAAAATTACTAGGAGTTACCGGAATGGGAGAGTTGTTCGCTCTTCTTCCTCTCAGTTCCTCTTCTTTTATTTTCTCGGTCGGCGGGTGTTACGGCCTACGGGGATCGATGAAGTAAAAATGAAGGGAGTGACCTCTCCCACATCGATGAGATTCACATTGTATCAAAGAAGGTGAAAGGGTGGTGGAGAGGGAGGGGAAGAGGTGGAACGGTGATGAAACAAGGTACTCTTCTTCTCCTTCCTCCACCTTCATCTTTGTTAATTGTCTTCGTAACGGTGAACAGAGAATTACCATCGGCGAAGGGCTTTCTCATTTGAACTAAATGCCCGAAGACTAAACACTATCGTTGTTGCAGGCGACAACGGCTATTGCAACTTTCAAACAATAAGGGTATTTTATGAATTTTAAAATAATTACCACTCACATGATGTCGTATGTAGACTTGTTCATTGGCCGGGCCAGGCTTTTACTTTGTATTAACAAATTTTTCTAAGGCCCGAACCCGAGCTCGGCCCTCATAAAAAGCCCGGGCCTGGGCCCGAGCCCGAAATTTAGCCCATACTGTTACTACTGCTAAGCGGCTGAATAGAGAGAGAGAGAGATTATAAAGAAAAGAATAAAAAATGTATATATTAAATTATAAATATATATTTTAATAAATATTATATTATTTATACATTTTATATAATATATAAAATACATATTATATATTTTATAAAATATATAATGTTGAGTCGGGCCGGGCATTTTTGACAAATCTCGAGCCCGGCCCGAAACATAGTCGGGCTTACTGTGTTAGGCCTGAGGGCCTAATTACATGACCAAGCCCGACCGAGGTGCGGACCAGGCCATCGGGCTACCCGACCCATGAACAAGTCTAGTCATATGTGAAGTGTGATGGAAAATTAACGACAAGGGAGGTTTTAGACAATTGTCATAAAACTTAAGTACCACAAGACAATATCTAAACAATAAGAATACTGTTTATCAATTTCGTAAACAGTAGGTTAGTTTAAGAGATTTACCCTTAATTTAATTATGACTATAAAATTAATACATGAATTAATTTAATTATTAACGAAGTAATTTTTATTTAATTACTAATTTATTTTAATTAAAAATTATTAATATAATTAATTTAAATGATTAAATTATTTTTTGTAATAAATTACTAAAATTATTAATATAATAATCAGTTTTTATTATTTTACTTTTCCTTCATAAATTCCGTACATCGCACGGATCTCTGTTCAAACAAGTTCGACTATGATACCGGAAAGGCATCATGCCGAAAAACTTATTATGTTTTTCCCATTAAAATATCGAGGATGTATTAAAGGGTTGTTCGATCGTGCGGTGCTTACTTGTTGGAATCGGAATCTCACACTGCGCCAGAAAGCAACAGCGTATGTTAGCACCACTTTGCTTTTCATTTTTTCATTTTTGTTTGTAAAATTCCCACAAATTATTTTCGTCACCTCGTTTTTGTTACCCTTCACTCTCCATAACACTTCTTCGAATCCGAATGAACAAACAGAAAGAAATGAAAATAACTTATTAGGGTTTATCTCCGTCTCTCTTATATCCCGCGAATCTGAAACCCTAAAAGGCTGAAGCTTTTTCGATTCTTTAATCTTCGGTTTCTCACTCAATTGGCCTAATTGCTTCAGCGGAGCTCTCTGCAACATTGGTATTGGATTTCTGCAGCATTCCCACATTGAAAGGCAGCGGCGATTTCATATCTTTGCGTCTATTTATCGTCGAGATTTTCCATTTGAGGGTTTTCCGTATCCTGGTATCCGTCACAGTCTCCGCTTGCATGTATATAACTTATTTATTTATTTTTGTTTTCATTACTTCTTTGTACATGTAACGAGGTCTGTTGCCTGGGGAGGGAGGGGTGATGGTAGTTCTCGCCAAGGGGTATGCAGTTTGGTGCATTGCGAGTGTTAGCCTCTATATTTGTAATTAGTTATCAAAGAGTGCTTTTAATGGACACAGAAGGAACCAAATTTATGAAATTTTAGTAGTCTTTTCTCTGTTCGAAGGATAGACCCAGTTTAACTTTGAAGATTTGCTAAATTAAATGTTTTCAGAGGCCTTCGAAGGTTAGGAATGGGAGTTGATTAAGTCTTAAGAAGGAAGCACGTGTTGGAGGCACTAGGGTTGCAGTTGGATTCGTCTGGTATTGGCTAAATTGGTTGGTTTAAAAGAAATCATTACTCCTTTATTTATTTATTTTTGAAATATTTCATTTGATTGGAAAGGTGCAATTGGACGTTCTGAATTGAAATTTATCTTCCTTTTGCATTGGAACTGCCTATAAATATGCATATGCTTTGCTTCATTTATTGCAAGAGATGCTTTACGAGGCTCCATGCTATATTTCTTTTTCTGGATTTTACTAGAAATGAACGTTTTCCGAATGAATATACTAAGAAACTTCATGCTTCATGTTCTGCAGGGAATTCCCCAGTGCGTTGATCTGGACAGAGTCTAGGGCGATTGTAGTATACTGTGGCCATAAGATATAGTTGACGATACAAACACGCTGCCCCTTTGAGGTGGTTTTAGTATAGGGATTTTGGACAGTCTGATGACTCATTCCTTGTTTATATGTTAGGTTTTAGAAGTTGAAATGTACGGACAAGAGAACTATGCTCCTCAGTTCAGGCCTGGTCCTGCAACAAACCCACAGTTTCAACAAGGTCCTGCCCCTCCCCCTTACCAACAAAGTCTTCCAGCCCTACCACCTACTGTAATTCAGCAAGGCCATTTGGCTCCACCACCTCATGTGGTTCAGCCAGGCCCCCCTCCAGTGTATGGCTCACCTGCCCTAGCTCCTCCAATTCAGCAAGGCAGATCACAACCACCTTTGCTTCAGCAAGTTTCATCTATGCAAGTTCCACCACCTGCAACAGTAAACATTGGTCAATCTTTCCTGCATCCTCCATCATCAGTCCATGGAAGTTCCCCCATGATGCCTACCAGTTCAACTGCTCCACAGAGTTCCCAGTATTCTTCAACCTTAACAAGTACAAACATGCATCATGTGCCCCCACCAGTTCCTCCACCTATAGGTCCATCTCTTACAGGAACAAGCCATCTGGAGATGGTACGGGGCCCAATTCTTCCTAGAGTGCTACCTCCTCCCCCTTCACAAGGACAAATGTTGTATAGAACTCCTATTCATCCACCACTAGCTGGTAATTCCCAGGGTCCTCAAAACATACAACTATTACGCCCCCCACCTCCTTCAAGCTTTGTTCCTGTCACTCCTGCTCCATTTGCATCTTTTGGACATTCTCCAATTGAAGATGCTCATCCACCTTCTATGCCACCTCCACCACCTCCGCCGCCACCCTCTTCACCCCCACCTCTTCCACCATCACCACCTCCATCATCCTCTCCTCCAAATCATTCAGTCAGGACCAACAATGTACAGTGTTCTGATAAATGTATCGATTCTTCTGTGGGTCCAGTTGATTATTATGTTGACAAAACCATGTGTCCTTCCCAAACCACAGATGATATGCTCACACTGGATAGCCATCTAAATGGTAAGGGCGCAACTGGTGCGACGATGGAATCTGTGGCAGAAGATGGATTGTCATCTGAGGAGCAAATAACGTTGGATCTTCCTACACCTCCACCTAAACCGGAAAATGAAGAAGTTGTACGGAGGATTGAGGTTTTATGCCAGTTTATTGCTAAAAACGGTCATCATTTTGAAGAGATGGCTCGCAAAAATGAATCAGGGAATCCAGATTTTGCTTTCTTGTTTGGTGGTGATTCTGGAAGTGAAGCTGCAATTGCACACGAGTATTTTCAGTGGGTCAAAAGGAAACTTCATTTAGAATCAAGATCATGTAATGAGTCTGAGCAATGTGATTCGTCATTCAGGCATTCAGAGTGTGAGTCTTCAATGAGAGCCATAGATGAGGGTGCATCTCATTCACCTGCAGATTCTGACATGGATATGGAAGGTTGGTGTAGTTAATACTTAACACTGTATGCCAACGTTATTTTTATTTGTTCTTTGCACACCCGTACTTTCTAGTTCTGTACTTTCTCGCTTATATTTGAGTGGACTCATGAAAGCCATGCTTTCTTTTTTACCTCAACTATATTTTAATGCTTTTGTTTTGCCTTGGAGATGCTCAGAGATTGAAGCTTGCTATTAATCTTTGATTTGTTGATGGCATTTATACTCTCTATAGTTATTTATGACGCTTGGAGTTCTATCTTTAGCCCTTTTCTTTTTTCACCATCAGTCGTCTGTCTAGTTTAGTCATGTGATAAGTTTAGTTGGTTGTTCCCTGAACAATTATAACATGGTTGAGCCATAATATGAAAACAAGAGTTCATTGCTCATTATCTAAGTGTTCTCCCAACTATATGGGGTCAGCTACATGAATCCTGTTTCACTATTCCATTTTGTTTAGTGCCATATCCACTGTTAAACATAAACGCTTTCTTACTACTTGAACCCATGCCCTTTTTGATTTGTCTCTAGCCCTTCTAACCCCTTCCACTTGCAGCAGATCACTCTGGGGGTCATTGTATACTATAAGGATCTGTTATCATACATCCATATTTCTATTTCCTAAAGCATTTTTGTTCAACTTTAGGTTGATCTCAATCTTAATTGAGCTTTCAATTACTGAACTTCCACACAAACAAGTTATCTTTTGCTGAACAAGTGGAAGAATATAGGAATACTGGTGCACGGAATGTAAGAAAATCTAGGGAATGCCACTCCAAAGATTAAGTAGTATGATTTATGGGTGTTGTACACTTGTAATTGAGGTGTAACTCTTTGTCATTAGTGATAATATACCTTTCCTATGAGGGGAAAAGGATTGCAGATTGCAGCAGGGAAGTTTCTAGTTGGATTCCTATATTGTCTGTCTTCTCATTGAAAATGAACATGCAATTATTTTACCATGGACCTTTCAACAAGATTCCTCCAAAATCAAGTTGGTAGGTAACTATAACCAAGTCGGTAGATTGTTTTTCCTTCATTTTATCTGAAGCTATTTCTTAAGTACTGAAGAAGTCCTTATAGCGTAAAGCTTTTCTTGTCATTGAGGACACACCTTAGGAGTTTCATAATCCACTCTTTCATGGTTAATAATGTGGTGACTTCTTGGCTGATGAGTCCTTGTTTTTTTTTTTTTTGGTGAATGTGGAAAAGGCAAAGAAAAGCAGAAAACCTTAAGCAATCCATTGGTGGGAATTTAAAATTAGTAAATCTCATACTAAGCCTTAAGCAATCCTTAATTTCTGATATTTACCCTATTAAAAGCATTTAGATGAATAATTTCTCATTTTATGCTTTATCTGCACTGCATTTTGTGTTAAGGTGATTATGATGCATTATATTTCTATTATATCATATTAAGAAAGGTTGTACAACATATACAAAATAATAGAAATGAAAGGCCATAACCATAACACCGAGTAATAAAAAGGAAAAAAAAGCCATGTTGACGTTGATATTTTAATCAACATTTCCCAGTCTAAATCTAACTAACTGAACCATGATTGAGATCCCTAGATATCCATCTCAGCTTGGCAGATGGGGATGCATACAACCCCCTTATCTCAGAAGCATGGTTAACCAATTTCCATGAACTGGTTTCTCTGATCTGAAAAAAAATTCTCTTATAACACAGACTGATGGAATCATGGAACCTAATGAATTCCTAGTTATTTGAGAAATGCAGTTCATCCATGCCGATGGATCCAGGACGTTAGAGAATCTTCTGCAATTAATTTATGATTGCCTAATGAAATTCCTTTTTCTAGGCTTGCTGACCAATGGATCGTTATGGTTGGAAGGCTAAAGTTTTTCTTTTCTGTTGGTTGTCTTGTAGATGATGTCAACCAATCTGACAAAGAGCAGGAGTTTGGTAACATGAATGAAGGACTAAATGGTGAGCCTATTTCTCTGTATGATGTAACACCTGTTGTAAAGGAGCAATTGCATGCACCTCAGTGTTCAATAGAATGCCCAACAGCTAGGGCATCTGTATTGGATGAAGAACAAAAAGGTTTGGATTTTGTATTTCTTCTCTGTACATGTCTTTTCTTTATTTTGGGTATTTCAAAGTTAAGATTGGAATTTTAACATATCACTCTGGCTCAAAATTATAGTGTATGTGGTGATCAATTAAGCATTTAAATTAGGGGTTGTAAGAGAAGATAGGGAATGGGGATAACCAGGCTGTGAATTAACTTGTAGGTTTTTGAAATGTGAATGTTCTTTTTAAGCCATAGTTGGTTTTATATTTGTTGCCCGTTTGGGAAGGCTTTCACACAGTTGCTTCTGGCTTTGTGAGGTGGGTCCTACATGGACAGCCTATAAGCTATGTTTGGTGAAAAACCTGGAAGGCCCAAATCTGCTGTCACTCGGTCAAAAAAAGGGTTTCTGGTGAAGCTTGTTTTAGTAGCTACTAGCTTCTTCAGTGGCTCAGTGAAATCTGCTCAATCAAAGCTTCATCCCTCTCAAACAGGCCCTTATTTGGCTTGCTACCCATGTTCTTTGGGCAGTAAGGAGTGTTTTAATGAAACTACTATGGTTATTTATCAAAAAATCAATTGAACACTTAAAGTTTAGTGTTAGAAAAGTCTTTTAGTGGGGAGGGAATATGTAGCCAGACCTGGTTCAAACGCTCCCTTTTGTATTTCAAGGACAGACAGTTGATCTACTTGTCTTGTGGCTCAAAAACATAGACTTAGTTATGCAAATTTTGAGGCAGTCCAAGATTTATTAGCATTTGTGAAATGAAGAGTCAACAGTTTTGTATCAGAAAGTTTCCTTTTTTTGGAGGGGGGGTCATGTGGGTGGGAGAACCTCTAATGAGGTAGAGTTTCTTATATTGTTTTGAGGTTCAATATGTTTTTCATTTTCTGGAAGCCCTCTGTCTAGGAAGGGTGATTACAGAACCTTTGAAATGATGCGTATCTTCATGTTTGAAGCAGCTCTTTTGTATATCCGTTTATGCTACACAAGAAGTCCTGCAAGGGGCAATTTCGTCTTGTGGTTGGGGGTTTATTTTACTTCTGTTTAGCCACTTTGGTACCCCCACACGTTCCTGCATCCCTAACAAGTTTATGTGTTAACTTATTAATACACAAATGTTAGATACAAGAAGAATGACATTTTCTGAAATTCTCACTTCGTTTTCTTGTCTTGGTTTATCGCTTCTTCATATTTACTTTTGTGTTCTACTTTTTTTATTAGTTTTTGTGTCATCTTATTTTATCTGCAGTGGTAATAAGAATTTAGTATATTAGTTGAACAGAGAATGAGGTTGAGCGAGATCACCAAGCTTGTTGAGACATAGGGAACAGCCCCTCTGGTTATGTACTCTCCCATTGTACAGCCTCTGGTTGCATATGGGTCTTTTATTTTTTTTTATTTTAATGAATTGATACTCTACCTCTCCTAAAAAAAAAGAATCAAGTTGAGTGAGATCACCAAGCTTGTTGAGACATAGAGAATTTCTTTAAGTTTTATATTCCTTTTACCCCTAATTTTTTTCACCAATCTGAAAGCAAGTGCTTTCTTTAGGTTTCCCCTTTTCCCCATTGAAGTTTATTTATGATTTATCATATACTAGTAGAAGGGTATGTGCTAAGCATGTGTATCTAATGTGAAAAAAATATACAATAACAAAGATGTCAAGGAATTGAAATTATTACCTATAACTTAGTCACCATTTATTTTTAAAATGAGGCTTTAAATGCATTAATTTACAATTGATCTCTTGGACCATGCCTATATGGATGATATAAGATGATTGGCCTTTAAGATCCTAAAAATAATTAGGAAGGATGTTGCCCATAAAGAATTGTTGAAATACAAAGACAGGTGATCAATGGAGGTTCAAGTTAACTTCCTGTTAAATATAGGGTTAGACTCTCCTTGAACATATAATTCATCCATAGAGGCTGGTTTTGCATGGGTTATGTTCTTAATTCTCTAAATGTATGGATTCTATATACTGATTGTAAGCAACCTAAAGAAAAAAATAATAAGAAAGGACCAAACCTTTTAGATTCGAAAATAAGTGGCTTACCCATCCAGATTTTGTGAAAAAAGTGAAGGAATGGTGGGGTGAGGAGGAGAGGGGGGTAAGATGGAAGGGGATCAAGTTTCATAAGAAATTAAAAAGGTTGAGAGCCAAAATAAAAGAGTGGAATAGAGATCATTTTGGTAGAATTGAGGAGCAAAAATTGTGCCTAATCTCTCGAATATAGAACTTGGATGTAAAGGAATCTCAAAATGGGTTGACAGAGGAGGACAAAGTGTTAAGGAGACAGTTGAAAAAGGATTTGGAAGAGGTGTTACTGAGGGAAGAAATCAGTTGGAGACAAAAATCTAGACACAAGTGGATTAAGGAAGGCGATGGGAACACTAGATTCTTCCATGATTTGGCAAATGGGAGGCGAAGAAAGAATCTTGTGACCAAGCTAGAGATAGGAGAGGAGGTGATTACCAACCAGGATGACATAGCCAAAAAATTTGTGGACCACTTCAAATCGATTTATAGAAGACCTTTGAGTGAGAGAGCAGTTGTGGAAGGGGTGGATTGGCCAAGAATTGATGACGGAGTGGCAAGGTGGCTGGAAAGGGATTTCGAGGAAGAAGAGATTAAGAAAGCTGTCTTTCTAATGGATAGATCCAAGGCTCCAGGTCCAGATGGCTTTACAATGGTTTTTTATCAAGACTGTTGGGAGGTGTTGAAAGAGGATTTAGTTGAAGTCTTTAAGGAATTTGCAGACAATCACACTATAAGCCCTGGAATTAATGCCACCTTTTTGGCCTTGATACCTAAGAAGAATGATGCCAACCACCCAAAAGATTATAGGCCTATTAGTCTGGTGACAAGCATCTATAAAATTTTGGCTAAAGTGCTCTCGTTGAGGATCAAAACAATCCTCCTTTTTATCATTAGTGAAACCCAGGGGGCTTTCATTCAAGGGCGACAAATAACAGATTAGATCTTAATTGCAAATGAGTGTGTGGAGGAAATGAAAAGGTCTAGTAAGAGAGGTTTCATTTGTAAATTGGATCTTGAAAAGGCCTATGATTTGGTGGACTGGAAGTTTCTATTAGAGGTTATGCAAAACTGTGGATTTGGGGACAAGTGGTGTAGTTGGATTTTTGGGTGTATCAGTACTTGTCACTACTCTATTCTGGTAAATGGTATGGCGAGGGACTTTTTTCTAGCTTGCAGGGGTGTCAGGCAAGGGGATCCACTCTCACCCTTCCTTTTTACCTTAGTAGCTGATGTGATTAGTAGGGTCATTACTAAGGCTGACAGTGAAGATGCCATTAGGGATTGGAGAATAGGGAGACACCAAGTCCCTGTCACCCACCTTCAGTTTGCAGATGACCTAATGATCTTTTGTGAAGGAGGTTGCGAAAAGGTAGCAAACCTAAAGGAGCTAATCAAAGGATTTGAAAGTATTTCTAATTTAAGAATAAATTTGGAAAAGAGCTGCATAGCGGGTATAAATTTGGAGGTAGGGGAGGTCGAGGCTATTGCGGAGTGTCTTGAGTGTTCCACCTCTGCTTGACGTATGTCATATTTAGGGCTTCCTTTAGGGGCAAATCCTAGGGAGAGTAGATTTTGGACCCCAGTGATAGAAAAGTTTGAGAAGAGATTAACCTCATGGAAGAGGAATTATATCTCTTTAGGAGGGAGAATTACCCTAATAAGAGCCACCTTGGCTAACTTACCTACCTATTTTTTGTCTGTTTTTAGGATACCAGTTAGGGAAGCTAGGAAACTGGAGAAGTTGATGAGAGATTTCTTATGGGAGCCGGGACAAGAAAAAAAGGATCACTTGGTTAATTGGGAAATTGTGTGCAGAAGTAAAGAAGAGGGGGGTTTGGGACTTGGGAGGGTAACTAGAAAAAATCAAGCTCTGTTAGGGAAATGGTTGTGGCAATGGCCATTGGAAAGAGAGAGATTGTGGCATGAGGTGGTGGGAAGCATTCATGGGAGGTCAGAGAATGGATGGGATGCTGGTGTATCAAGGCAAGCTAACCTAGCAGAACCTTGGAAGGCTATTCACAACACCCTTCCTCAATTCCTCAATTTTATTAGTTATGAAGTTTGTTCTGGCAACTCTGTCCATTTTTGGGAGGATATTTGGGTAGGAGACACACCTTTAAAGGATTTGTTCCCTTCGCTATTTTCTGTTTCTTTGTACAAAAAAGAGGTGGTCTCAAAATTTGTCTGACCTTTGGGAACACCCTTAGATCCTACTTGGGATTTTGGGTTTCGTAGAGGACTTAGGGATGATGAAATTGATTCTCTTTCTGTTTTGCTTGGTTGTCTTAATCAGGTTTGTTTGGATCCCTCCAAGACAGATAAGAGGGTTTGGACTCCTATACCCAATGGAACCTTCACTTGTGCTTCTTTCTTCAAGTCCATCTCTCAACTTTCTACTCACCAACCCTTTCCGTCAAAAGAAATTTGGTGCAGGCCAGTTCCCTCAAAAATTATGGCGTTTTGTTGGGAAGTATTCCATGGGAAAGTAAACACTCTAGATAACTTACAAAAGAGAGGACCTTTCCTCTGTATTTCTCCTAATTGGTGTATCCTCTGTAGAGCTCACGGTGAGGATTGTTACCACCTATTAATATCTTGTCCTTTTTCTGCAAACCTTTGGGCTTGGCTACTTTTGTTGTTTGGGGGTAGTTGGAGTCTATTAGCAGAAGTTCCCATGCTCTTCAACCATTCTACCTTTTATTGGCCTACAACAATAGGGAGAATTCTGTGGAGATGTGCTCGTGCTGCCTTGATTTGGACTCTTTGGGAAGAAATGAATATTAGAATTTTTCATGAAAAGGAAAGGAGCAGTCAGGATTTGAAAGACTGTGTGTTAAATAGGGCAATACCTTGGCTGAAGACCTTGGAAATCTTTCATCAATTCTCCTTTAATGACCTTTGGAGAAATTGGTCAGCAGTAGCGAGGTGTTCATCTCTAAAGGACAAATCAATTACAAACTGGTCTCCTCCATCCGAAGGCTCACTAAAGTTGAACTTTGATGGAAGTAGCATGTGTAATACATGATTATCCAGAATGGGGGGTGCTTTGAGAAATGAGAAGGGAGAGATTTTGTTGCTCTACTCAGGTCCCTTGGGAATTGGGGACTCCATCAAGGCAGAACTTTTAGCTGCTGTACAAGGGGTGCAATTTGCAAACCAGCTGGGGGTACAACACCTAATAATCGAGGGGGATTCCAAAGTGGTGGTGGGTTGGTTGAAAAATCCTGAAGAGGCTATGTGGCGTTACGAGAATGAATTGAAGAAATTTAGTTGGTTGACAAGGAATATGTTGGTCATTGTACAGTGGGTGGGGAGATCAGCAAATACTTTGTCAGATGTGTTAGCTAAGCAAGGGGTAAATAGGGAAGAATTATTTTGGGCTCAGTTGTGACTCTTGCTTTTCTTTCCTAGTTTACTTGTAAGATTCAAGGAGGGGCTGCAGCTCGCGCCTCTCGCTGGGATGTTGTATGAACTCACTTTAAATTTGCTTCTGAATTAATAAATTTATTATCATTCATAAAAAAAAATAAGAGGAAATTTTCATAGATCATTTATATATTTTTTTAAAAGGTATAGCAACTAATAGGAAATTGAGATTTTTGCAATGAGGTTATATGTCTCTTCGTCTAAAAGAGGATTTTCAAATGAATAGCTAAAGAATTATCAAAAAGAAAAAAACATGATGGTAGTGCTTAGTTCACAGACAGGCTGACAAGTATGGAACTGTGGTCATGCAGCTACATCATTTAGAATTTTATATTGATATAAATAGCTTAAAAGATGGATGGTAATATTCACCTTGATAGAAAAAAAATGAAACCTTTATCTTTATAGGATCTTCTATGTAAGTTGCGTGATTGATGGAACTTTTGAGCATATCCATGATGTGTTGACTTTCAATCTTTTAACAATTTGATAAGAAATGAACTGTCAACAAATAAGTTGTTGAGAATTCTTCCTTTTTGTTGTGCTGAACTCCCATCAACGTAAAGCTTCTATCTCAAAGATGCTATTAGGCCACATAGAGAAGAAATCCTAAAAAATCTGGGCAGTCTGTTCTTAGTGGTTGTAGATCAGTGGATGATTGCAGAAGGTGCTTCTGCAATGCGATGTATCCAACTGTTTATGGATCCAGATACTTGACCATCAACAATAATATGGCCCCTCTGACAAGTAAAGGTTTAGTTCCCAATAATTCAGTTAAGAACCAGAATTTATTCTGGGAGTCTCAAGTACAAAATTTGGATGAGGGAGAAAATCAGGATCTCAAATTTTAAGAAATAAAAAACACAGATAAAATCAGTATTCCGAAATTTAAGAAAATAAAGAAGTCATTAAAGTAAGATAAGAATATATTATATATCAAGAAAATATACAAATAAAGAAAGAAAACTACCTGATTAAAAAATAGGTTGAGGTTGGTTTCGGGAATTAGTACACAGATGGTAGGTAGATCTCAGTGGTTGATGTTCTGTTTCCACCCCTAATCCTTGAAAACAGTTGACTATTATCGAATCCAAAACAGACTATTGACAACCATAACTGTTACTGTAACATGAATGGTTTTTTCTTGTTTAATCTTAACTCAGAAAAGAGAGATTCAATAACAAAGAAATGCCCATATGAAACAAGTTTTAATTGGGAAGAAAATTTTGAGAAGAAACACATGCATGCCAAACAAAAACCAAGTTGAAACATCAGTAACAGCAATTTAGAAGAACTCCGGGATTGTATTTCAATTTTGTTTTAGTAACAAGGAAACCAACAAAAAAAAACGATAAAACAGTACCGTGCTGTTTTGGGTACCATAGTGGGACTCAAAGGAAAAAAAGGCCCTCCCTATGACCCTGTCCAAAATACTTACTGGTTGTAAGGAATGAGATCTCGTCAGAGTGCATGCAAAACAAGTACAAATGCAAATCGATCAATCAACATCCTGAGAGTTTAGAACCTTGGCAGAACCATATGTTAAGGGGGGGGTGTTCTACAATGTGAATTGTTTTTTCTTGTTGCTGGTCCCAAAAACAAATCAAAAGCATTTGAGTTGAAAACAGATTGTTTCTTAAAACAAAAACACAAAAACATGTTCTTGGTTGTGTGTGTTCTTTGTTTTCGAAACTGAAACCAAAATCATGTTCTTGAATCTGGTTTTAAAGGCATGTTTTCATTTGGTTATTTAACATTATATTCCAAAAATCATATACTTTCTATGCTAGAAAATTTGTTTTTGTTTTAAAAACCATTATTTTGTTGGTTCCAAAAACATTTTTTGTTTTTCCCTTTGAAAACAAAAACATAGTTCAAGAACATGTTTTTGTTTTTTTTTGCTGATGTGGCAATTCCAAAAACAAATGAAAACAAAAACATTCATGCTGTAGAACACCCCCTAAAAAATTGCAAATTGACTATTCTCTACCATTTTGTTTTAAATAGTCTAGCTCAGAAGAGCAAAACCAAGCCCTACAAATCTAAAATATGTCTAAATACAAAAGGAGCCTTGTATAATTTTGCACAATTGATTCACAAAGAGAAATTCTAAGAGAAGTAGGGGGGAGTTGTGAGGAGAAAGAGGAATTGGATGAAACACCTGCTCGCTAAATGTTTTGGCACATGGATGCATATGATCCATGTGAAACACCACTGCCACCTTTGGCAAAGAAATAGAGAGAACGAAGAATGAGAGTGAGAGAGAGAATAGGGGTATTATTGGAATAAAAAATTAATCATCAACAAAAAACAGCTGAGTGTAATTCTCTCTTTTATACATAGGTTATAGATAAATTTTCAAGTGACCTTTTGGTTAGTAAGCAACTTACCAATTTTTGGTTCATCTATGATATTTTTTTGGTTAAAGGGATCATGGTAATATCAGTATGATGAATTAAACTATCAAGGTGGTTGTTGCAATTTTTGAAAATTTACATTAAACTAACATGGTGCCAGTGTCAGGAGCAAACTCCATTTTGTTTCTATGATTTTAGGCAACAAAATAGTTGTGACGTTTCTTGGTGCGAACTTGGGCTGAAAAGTGTGAAATCATAAGTTTGTGTCTGAGAGCAGCCACTGTGCAAAAATGGTAGTGGTTATGACCATGCCCACTCAACCCCTCCCAGGACCCCTGATAGCCAGGACCAGCATTGGGTAGTGAGTAGTGGCCTATTTAGAATATCTAATGAATAGGTTGATCATTGATGAAGTTGAGTTGTAGTACAGTGGTACACCCAATTCCACCTTTTTTTATTTGATTATCTGCATGAACTTAAGAGGTATGTGGCGTGCACCATTTTGACCTAAAATCCATTCATGTCCTTAATGTCATCTACACATACATTGCTAGGAGCAAATACATGCATTAATTGTTTTGATTAATTTTTTATACATGGACCAGAGGTTTTTATTGAACTATTACTAAAAATTAAAGCAAACTACAAAGAGTAAAACTTAGTTCTTGAAAAGAAAAGGGTAAAGCTAGCCCAAAATGCTAGTCTCCTACATCATAGGTTTTCAAAAAACAAATCAGCAGCATCCTTATCTTGGGGATTAGGTCCATAATACATCTTGTCTGTAAGCCTCTTCCATAGCAAGTGAATTATTATTGTGCCAAAAGCTGAGATGCCATTGTCATGGACGAGTCTACCCTGTTACAGGAGTAATGATGGTGTGTTGGTGTTGAAACCAATTCCATCAAAACTTGAATTACACCTTTGTAATGTCAAATTTTTATACAGGCCCCCATTTTGTGCAAAACTGTAGGTGCTAGCTGTTGGGATGGCTTGGAAAGAAAATATTACTGCTAGTGATGGAATTTTTTCTTTTTGAGAAAATATTATTGTGTTGGTTATTCTGATGTTGGATCTGCAATGATAGAAGGCATTTAGAATTAGGATGCATTGATATCCACGGCTTGTCTATTGCATTTGATTAAGTTGCAATAGCCCACGTTATGAAAACTGTTGTCAATTCAGGTGACAGCTCTCATGTTTCAGAAAGTTCGCAATCAATTACTTTTTAGAAAAATGGGAAAATTCTCCCGTTGATATTATGTCATTTCTTAAAATACAGTCAATAAATTATTCATAAAAAAAAGTCAATAAGTTAAATGATGTAAGATTTGAACTTGGTTTGTCCTTTTGAATATTGATCTTGCATTCTCTCTTACATTTGCATAAAAATTATTTTCATTTCTTACTCTGATTGGAAGACAACTTTTTTCCAGAACATGATTCCTCTGCATCTGGAAGGCCATCAACCAAACATCATGGCATTGGCATGGATTCAGATGGAGCAGCTAAATGCACTCCAGACACTAGTTTACAGAAATCGGCTAGTACTGTTCTTGAGATGTGTCCAACAAGGGCTTCACCTGCTACTTCAGGAATTGGTCATAAGGAGGTTCCAGGCTTACTTATTAAAGGTGGAAGTCCATTCAGACTCATACAAGACTATGCTTCTGATGATAGTCCTGATGATGATGATAATGGACCATGTCTTGAGGATGTTAGCCCAGTAAGGGTCTCACCATCTGCTACTATGGATGCTAAAAGTTTGCACAATGATGCAGAGACCAATTTGGATACAGCTGGTGTCTCAGGGAATGTTTCTGTGACTACAATGGAGTTCACATCAGTTAATGAGTCAGTTGTGGTATCTCCTGTTAGCATGCCTGTTGGGATACTGGATGTTTCTCCAGAACCACTGAAAGTATCAGAGGCAATTTTAATAGTTTCTTCTCCACCAGATGTGACCCCAGTAATTGATGAACTTAGTATTAGTAAACATGGAAAACAAACATCTAGTGATCAAGCCGTTCCTCCTGAACCATTCAAGCAGAAGGATGCTTTACATGATGATCGTGCTGATATTGATCCTCAGGAAGGAAAGTTACATAAAGAAGATACTCAACAGGCTTCAACTCCGTTGAAAGTTGATGAGTTTGGGAGATTGGTAAGAGAAGGTGCCAGTGATAGTGACTCTGATGGGTCACGCTATGATGGCAGGCGTAAGAGAGGCAGGAGCAGAAGTCGAAGCCGATCTCCCCCAGGTAGGAGGAGGAGGAGGAGGAGCCGCAGTCCATGGAGGAGAAGGGAGAAGCGAAGTCGATCTCGCAGGTATATGTTGTACTATTTTATATAGATTGTGGTTCTGATAAAAAAAATAATTTATTGTGAAAAGGTGGGGGCATTATGCTTTTATGAATTTTCTCTTCTATGTCAACTATTAATGTGTAGTTATTAGCTATGTTGCTTTCTTAAAAGCATTAGTGGCCATTGAGAGATTTTAAAATTCTTGAATTGTTGTGTTTCAGCTGGTCTCCTAAGAAACAAAGAAGCAGGAGCAGGTCTCCTGCTTTCAGGCGCATGACTGAGTTTGGTGGTGAGAAAATGAGAAGGGATAGGGGTCAGGTTCCAGAGTGCTTTGACTTCCTCCGAGGTAGGTGCTACCGTGGAGCATCTTGTCGCTATTTGCACCATGATTCTGCCATTGGTGATGGACCAAGGCACCATAGGACTAGACAGCAGCATCTGGAAATTTCACTGGATTCAAGGCGTGGAGAGGTTATAGATGTTCAGGCAAAAACATCAATCTATGACCATGATGATGTCACGGGCCAGGAGTCACAATCTTTCCGGGATTCATCTGTGCTTAGCACTGGTGCATCAAAAGAAGAGGGTTTTAATGGAAAAACTGAAACAGTGTCTGAAAGTGATTGTATTCAACTCATGACTTCCAATGAAATTGGCCAATTAGAAACTCTTACTGGTGCAGTGGGTCAGTCTGAGAGTTCTGAAGAGGTGAAAGTACAGGAACAGCAAGTTCAACGTGGACAGGTGGAATTATCTGCTCAGCAGCCTGTTGAGACCCTTGAGCCTTTGAAGGTTGACAACTTTACAAAAGAATATTCAACTGATGCTGAAATCCAAAATTTGCCTCTTGATGTTTCTGAGGTGAAACCTTCAATGGAGGAAAGTTCAATGCCTCAGACACCTAAAACCAGCATTTCTGTTTCTGCTGCCCTTCCAGTGCTTGAAGATGTTGCTAACAATTCTCAACAAAACAGTAGCTCCTTGATACCTCATCCTTTACCTGCTCCAAGTTCCACATCTTTACCATGCCAGCTGCCTATGGATGAGCTGCAGCCGAATATGACATCAACTCAACCATATCCAAATCCAACTTCAATGAGCCAGCCTTGTCCACCTGAGGATTTTGCACCTCAATATTTGGCTCCTAAGGAATTCCAACCACCTAGCTCTCTGGATGGAGAACATCAGCTTCCACCTTTCAATCTACCGCCTCCCCCTCCTCTTCCTCAAGATTTAAACACAGTAGGAGCAAGCTTTCAGTCTCAGACTGCTCCCCCAGTTGAAAGTTTTCCTCCCTATCAAGCTGCAATCCATGACCCTCATTCTCATTTACCACCTCCACCAAGAGCCCCTTGGACATCTCTTCCAGGGCCACCTTCATATGTTAATGAATCAACTCCAAGCCTTGCTATTCAGACACCTGCCTTCCGTCCAGTGCTATTTCAGCAGAATTCCCCTCGTCCAAGGAATGACTTTCCTTCTCAGGCCTTGACGAGACCTTATCCACATGAGGAGAATACACAGCTCCATCCTCGAATTTTTCCTCCAATAGGGGATCCTCATCGACCTCCCTTGCATACGGAGGATTTTAGATCAAAGCCACTGCCCGTGGATGGTCTGCAGGATCAACCACTGAGAGGCCCCATTTTTGGCAGAGAAGAGCGGTATATACATTCTGCAATTTCTGAAGCCAGTCAGTTTCATCCTCCACCTCAGCCAGAATATCATTTGCATGCTCGGCCTCAGCTCAGACAAGTGCACCATGTTGTCCAACCTGTTCGGGATGATGTACCAAGCTATCGGGTGCTTCAGAATCAAAGGTTTAGTTCCCAGTTCCCTGTGCAGGGTTCTCAGCTTGTATCTTTCCCAGCTGAAAATCTACCTCCTAGGCCATTCTCCAGGGACGAATTTGGTGCCTTGTCTACAGGGAACCTATCTTACTCAGAACACCGACAGCCATCCTATGGCCTGCAACCTTCTGTTACAGATGCCTTTTCTTCACAATTGGGTGCACCTGGGAAGGTTGATCCTTCTATTTCAAGATATTCAAGCTTTTTGGACAGCAGTCGACTATCTTGTTTATCTGAGGTTGGAGGTTCTAGAATCTCTAAGCCAAGCCACTACAATCCATTTGCTTCTACTTTTGAACAGTCAGTTGGGAGCTCAAAATTTAGTTCTAATTTTGTGCGAGACATTGACACAAACTACACCAGGAAATATGATTTTCCTTATGGTTTGAGCCATGTTTCAATGGATGGGCAACACATTAGTGATCTTGGATCTAGACAGACAACTTCATCACCAGATTCTAATAGGCTGGCTGGGCAGATTTTACCTAGGTCTGGTAGTTCATTGCCTGCCCCACTGGGGGAGTTGAATGATAGAGTGCGCTCACGGGGGGTGTCTGCAGAAGTCTTTCCAGGTACCCAGACTCCGCTCATAAGGGAGTCAACAACTGACCAGTATGATCCACTTTTTGATAGCATTGAACCATCTTCAAGTTCAATTAAGAAGCTTGATCATCTTCAAGAAAGAGATTCAACAACCAATGTTGTAAAGCCTCTCCCATCCATAGTTAATGATTCAGAAGCCATGTTGAGACTCAGCAGCTCACATAAGCTTCCAACTGCAGAAGAGGACACTAAACTGAAAAAGGATTCAGCTTCTACTGCTGCTAAGTCTCCAGAGAATGATGAATTTGGTGAGACAGCGATGGATGCGGAAGTGGGAGTTGTGGAGAATGAAAGCCCTGAGCCAGGGGATGGGAAGAATTGGAGCCCAGGGAATCCAAATGATCAAGCAAACCCAGGCACAGGAGAGATTGAGATCGATCAGGTTCAGACATCGGGAAAGAGCAAGAAGAGCAAGGATTCCAGATCAATGAGACTTTTCAAGATTGCCCTTGCAAATTTTGTAAAGGAGGTTTTAAAGCCATCATGGCGTCAAGGTAACATGAGCAAGGAGGCATTCAAGACCATTGTCAAGAAAACTGTTGATAAAGTATCTGGAGCTATGAAGAGTCATCAGATACCGAAGTCTCAGGCAAAAATAGATCGATATGTTGAGTCATCACAGCGCAAACTGACTAAACTTGTGATGGTAAGTTCCCTTTTTCCTAGCCACCTTTTCTTTCCTCGTTAAATTCTGAACTGTAACTGACAAACTTGAAATGTGCTACAACATACTTGCATGCAATATCTCGCATGTGCTCTCTAGCAGTGTTATTAAGGCTCTGTTTGTTTGCAGTGTAAACCTGAATCGGATATAAACTTTGTATCCGGTTTAGTTTCATATGTGCTTGTTTGTCATAATGATTTGCTCTCCTAGATAATGCAAAATTTACACTCATTGACAGTGCAAATTTTGCATATAAAAACTGATACAAAATTTCACCACCTTTCCTCCCATATTGGTTCTCTTTTATGAAATGGGGACCACATCATTTTGCTTCCTACATTGTTCCTCCCAAACAAATAACCTTCCTCTTACCTCCATTGTTTTCCAAATGATGTGCGGACCACATCATTTTACTTATTGCAAACAAGCAAGACAACGCTAAACTTAAGCAACAGTAAACCAGAATTTACACTCTGTCCATTTGCACTCTCCTGCATTTATACTATAGTTCAGATGAAATTCGCACTGTGAACAAACAGAGCCTGAAGGTAGTCACCTCCTCCCTCTCTGGTGATTACCGTAATCTAGTAGAATAATTGGGGATGACTGTTTAGGGCAGTCTAGTAGTAATTTAGTTGTCCATCTGGTAAGTAAACTGGTTGCATATGTCCACATGTATGCCCAGGCAATATGGACATCTGCATGTTGTTTTTCTTATTATCAGCTATCCGTTTGTTATAGGAACTTGGTGCAAAATCCGACCAGTTTATGTTGACACTAGACAGCAATAGTTATTTATTTAGTTCTACATTCTTCTGGCGGATATTTACGAACTTGTTCTACAGGGTTATGTCGATAAGTATGTCAAAGTATAAAAGTTTCGATGTCATTCACTATACGGGAATCTCTTGTGGACAGTGGTGGTAAGAATTTGCTTGATATTTTTTGGTGCATTGATAGAACTGGTTTTATCCAAAAAATGGTTATAGTACTGGTGCATAGGTTGCAGATAAACCCAGTGAAAGGTCGTGCACACATGATGAGATCAAGTTTTTGAGATGTTTTACGAGGTTGCTCTGGGCAACAAGGAAGATAATTGGCCTCAAACAAGGAGATATTAGCATGGCAGATTACTAAAGAGCTTAAACCTGATGAGTTCTTAGAGCTCAAAAAATGTATGTAATTCACTCAGAATGTTGTTCTCTCTCTCTCTCTCTCTAATTGATATCATAATTTGTGTAAAATAATTGATTCCCATAATCTTTGCTCAGTAGTGTCTTCACGCAATCTCTTACTACCAAAGTGATTTTTTGACAAGGCATCAAGAAATTGCAAAAAGAAAATTCATTTCCTGTGTTGCGAATTTGGTCACCTGCTCATGTTCCTTTGAGAAATTTTGATCGTGTATGCAGTATTTTAAAAGTGAGAGACAAGAGCTTCCGAATGCTTGAGAATGTAAGAAACGCGTCCAATTCATCTGCCATTCTAATAGACGGACTTTTAGAATTGTGAATAGAAAGAAAAGAATTGCAATCAGTTAAAAGAAAAAGAACTTCAAATAAAGGATGGTGGCAATCGGTTTTGCACTTTTGCTGCGATATGGATTGATGGTGGTGGTTGCAGTTTTGGATATTTGAGTCCTATGGTAGGTCCAATATATTAAATCGATTCTAGAGCTGTGGGGGATTTAATTCGGGATCAGTGGCTCCCATGTTCTCGAACTGTTGTCGACCTGGATGGTCAGGCTGTTTGGCCTGGAAACCATTTAGGCAACTAGTTCTGTTTCACCCTTAACCCATATTTACTTGGTCAGTGACTCACTGATCCGGTTGGTTGAACTCTCAACCCAAACAATAGTTTTGGTTGTTTTTTTATTTTAATTAATTTTTATATTTTTAAATTGGAAAGGGCCATTCGTTTAAAAAAATCGGTGGCCAAAGCGGCTCTGCTTTTAGATCGATTTTTAATACATAGATGAAGAGTTTTATGTCAAACTTGGAGTTTTGTGATGCGGCTGAGGACAGAGGATGGCGTGAATACCGAATAGTTTTGTAATATTAATAAAAATCTATTGAATGCAAAAAGTGCAAAACTAGCTACATAATTAGCTGATCTCTCTGCCCCCATTTTGTCAAATATGCTCATGGTTTCATTCATGAAGCTAAGTTTTTTTTTTTTTTTTAATTCTTTCACTTGGATATTTTTGGCTTTATAATGTAGAACCCACTCGAAAAGCTTATAAGCAATTTTGATGAAACACTAGCGTTGAAATTGACAATGTTTTAAAAACCGACTTGGAGGGTGAATGGTTTTTGCATATTCGGCCATTTGGGTCAAATGAATTAACCTGCGATTGTTGGCCCATAAATTAGTTTTTTTCCTTTGTTTTTATGTTAAAGGTCGCAGAACCAGCTGAAGGAGCTAAGCTAATTGTCATCTTTGTTTGCCCAATGAACCAGCTAAATAGGATTGTAATCCTTCCCATGATTGATTAATGCAATCTATCCTTATCTATATTTATATTTTTACTATTATTAAAATTACAAATGAGGGTGTGGAACTTTTTTTTACTAAAATGCCTATATTTGTGTGTTTAATCCATCTTTAATTATGAGGGTGTGGTACTATTATTAAAAGTACCAGTGGAAGGATTATATTAAGGTTGCATTTGGCATTTCTTATTTTAAGGACTTGTCTCCTTTTTACTGTTAAAATGCCCTTATGAATACTGAGTTTTTAATTGCAAAAAGAAGATGCGTAAGTCTTATATTTAAGGTGTTAGCTCCCATTATCTCTTTTAAAATATTATATTTTAAGTTATTTTTTCACTAATAAATGCTACTAAGTAGATTTATGTTTGATACTTTTAACAATAAACTCATATATTTTAAAACTAACTGCAAAACAAAATCATTCTTTATCCAAGTGATGACTAAGCAATTCAACCATCTAAATCAAATTGGTCAACCCATGAAGTCATAATCGAATAATAAAATTTTTAAATAGAAATAAATATATAAAATTATAAAAATGTGAAAAAATTACACACATTTATGATATTTTTATTAATCAAATTAAAAATAAGTTTAATAAACATGAATTATTTTTATTGATGATGAAAATGAAATAAATAATCTAAAATTAACAAAAAATGAAATTATTTTCTTGTTCGATGGAGATCAATAGTTCAACTTTTGGGTCAAATGTGTCAACCTTTAATGCTATAATTAAATAATAAAAATTAATAAAATATAAAAACACAAAAAAAATAAGTATGGCATATCAGAATTATTTTCACACATAGAAGTAAAAAATTTACAGGAAAATTGAGCACATTTATAAATTTATATTTACACAATTATTAAAAATATGAATAAGATCGTGAAACTTTCTTTTAACTAAGATACCAAATTTTTTTAATGTAATCTTTATTTAATTGTGTAGTTTAAGATGTAATTCGAACTACTATTTTCCACCTCATTCAATTCTCTCTCTCTCTCTCTCCCTCTCTCTAAATTTTACATATTTTTTGATAATTGAACAGAAAAATATACATTAAGAAGATAAAATATTATAAAAGGAAGAGTCCAGGTTGGCATGTAGGCCTATCGATGCATTTGAAACTTTGTAATATAATATGAAGTGTTTACGTAATTTGATTTGGATTTTGTAATATGCATTTGATTAATAATATAGAACAAAAAATAAAAAAAACATGAATTTTATAAAAAACTTTGGACACATTATTACTATCATTCTCATTATCTAGAATTGCCACATACAAAGCATGTACACACTTACAAGTTAAAAGAAAAGCTTATATTTAGTGTATATCTATATCTACGTTATTCTTAGAAACCAGTTTCAGGCCACAAGTTTCTATCTCCTTATTGTTGTGCTGATCCTCTTAAAATTTTTGAAAAATAAAAAACCATAAATGCGGTTAATTGTTTCTTTCACTTTGGAAAGTGAAATGTGGTGTACCCATTATTATTATTATTATTATTATTATTATTATTATTATTATTTTGTCATGATTTCATTGACTATTAAATTCCTAAGTTCCACTGTTTCGTTAAATTCATTCTTAATTTTCTCCTGATCAAGGGCCTTTAACTAGAGCATCAAATGGAGTTACTCAACCCAAGATCCAAACTTATATTTATCCATTTTTAATTGGTTATTTTGCTTATGGGACTACACAAATGAGGGTGGTAACCCATTCCCTCCCTTAACCCCCAACGCTGGTGGCAGAAGGATGTGATCTTAGATCTCTAGGAGTCAAAGATCCTACCAACAAATATAAAAATTAGTTGGACTTATATTTGCTTCCATGAATCTTATCAGAATCCAGGATGGACATGGACTTGGGTGTCTGACCTATTCAGATCCTAATACCTTTATGGAAGATGATAGGGCTGTTCACGGGTCGGGTTGGGTCGGTTTATTGTGGTTTTTCCAACCGACCCGACCTGGTCGGGTTACCCGACATAGAAATCGAAACCGACCTAGTGTTAAAAAAAATCAACCTGATCGGTTTGAGTCGGGTTGGGTCGGTTTCGGTTCTAAGTTCATCCCTGTGATAAAATCTTGCTAATTTTAAAAGCAGTCATAAAATTGAACATCATTTCAGCCATCTCCTATGATAAAATTTAAATGAAAAGTTAATCACAAAAGTTGTTCATTAATTACTATTCACTAATTCCAAGTTTCTTGCAACCATTCAAAAACTAGGTGAACTAATGGACTTTGGAACTTCATATTTAAACTAGGAACTAAGTCGGTTCGGGTGAGGTTGATTTCAGTTTTCTTGTGTGAAAACCGAAACCGACCTGAATCATCGGTTTAGGAAGTTACACAACCCGAAACCGACCCGTGCTAATGACAACCCGACCGACTCAGGTTGGGTCGGTCCGGATTGGTCGGTTGGGTTGGGTTGGGCTATCTTATGAACAGCCCTAGAAGATGATATTTTATGAATCGTATTTACATGTTTACAACTTGACTAAATTCAATTGTGTAAAAGTGGGTCATGGGTCATCCATGTCTGGATCCGGTCTGTATTTGTGCTATAAGATGGTCTTTTTTTAGTTTGGGTTGTATTAAAATGGACTGCATACGGACACTACCGATGGATCCATTTGGATCTTAATCTAAATCCAAACCTGATGAAGCGATAAAAGATAGGAGTTTTTGGGGTTTGAATATAGATTTTACTAGATGTTACAATTTTTTTACACTTTCTACTGTGTTAAATTCTGTATTTTTTAAATTTAAAAATAAAATCATTATACAAGGAACTGTTTAAACTTTTTTTTTTGATATGCGGACCTTTTTTTTTTCCGCTTCCAGGCGGATGAGGACCAGGGCTATCAACGGGATGTAAAAACCGTTTAGTCGGGGGTGCGACTTGGGCGGGACCAATCCAAGCCCGAATTTAAACGGCTAGGTTTGGATTTTTGGGCCTCGGGCTGAATCGATTGGCAATATTAAACGGGCTAGGCCGAGTTCAGGTCTAGCTCTTGGATAGTCCAAATTCGGCTTAAACTCATGCTGCCTATGTAGTATGTAAGTGTAAACTGATTGAATTTGAATCAAATCAAACAATGTTTGAATCGAATTTGATTAAAAGATCAGTATTCTATATCTAACGGATATTGAAAATTGATGCTCGAATTTGATTAAATATTCAAATATTTGATTCGATTCAAATTCGACCAATTAATTATTTTAGGTAATTAATAAATATATAAAATAAATAATTTATTATATAAAGTATATAAATATATAAATTATTTATATAATTTAATTACTATATATAAAATGTATAAAACATTTAAATATTTTCTATAGTATATATAAGAATTAAATAATCGATCGAGTTCAGATATTTATAGAATTGAATAAGGTAATATCCAAATTTGAATATGATTAGTTATTCGGTATGAATAGGATATCCGAATTTGACTGGTTAAATATTCAAATAATCCAAATTTGATTCGATTATGTAGAATCTTGAATTCAAAATCGAATTTTCAAATACTGTTGACACCCCTATATGTAAATACATACATGGATTTTTTTTTCTTGGTGAATCATTACATACATACTAAGCCAACTGAGTGGTCGCTTAGTTGGCACGTAAACTGGGTAGTCTTAGGTGAGATGCAATTTCGATTCATGCTATCGGCTCTCACCACCTTTGAGAAGAGTTAATAATCTTGTTAGAAAAAGTACCGTACTATGCCAATGAAGATTGAATTACGACCCCTATGGGGCAAAGGCAAATGATTCAACACAAAAAAGAAAAACATACATACAAACATACCTTTTATATTAAATTTTAGTGTGAACTGATTGATCAACCCGAACCCTACCCAAATGTATCAAATTTTAGAATTTTAGTCCAGGCCCATGTTGGACAATTTGGACTTGACTTCGGGCTTGGGCAAGTCTCGGGCCTTGGGCCCAATCTTAGGGTTGGGCTTAAACCTGGCCCAGTATTCCCAACTTGTATCCCTACCATTTATTAATTGGGCCTAGATCCTGGCAATTGGGTTTGGTGGGTCGGGTTTGGGTTGGGTTAATACACTTCGGGTTGGGTTATCAAATGCTTGACCCAAAACCTAAATGTTCGGGTTAGGGTTGACCCATGGGTCAATTCAGGTCATCCCAAAAAATAACTAGAATTAAAAAAAAAAACTACATGAAAAATGTCAAAGTTAAAGGAATTAACCTTGAAATTTCAAATATAAAATTAAGAAAAAAACGTCAACATTTAAGAATTTAAAGAGTAAAGACTAAATAGAAAAAAATTAAAGAGTGCAAACTTCTAACAATGCATAAATAGTCCCAATTATACTTGACAATCGGGTCAGTGGGGTGACCCATGACCCAATTTAACCCAACCTTTTTTTTTTGGGTCGGGTCATTCTCACAACCAGGTAGCTAAATATGAGACCCTAACCCTGTTTTTTTCGGGTTGGGTCGGGTTCGTGGGTTGGCTTAACTTTTTACCATGCTTAATTGGACCCAATGTGGATTTGGCCCTACCGGATCCAATAAAAAATCTGAATCCAATTATATATAATATAACAATACAAATATATATTATATATATTCCATATTTATTTACATTTTGCATATCAACAAATTTAAAAATGATTATTTTTAATCTTTTATTTATTTTAGTGTCGACTAGTGGGGAACCGTGCGATGCACGGGATTTATTAAGTGAAAGCTAAATAATAAAAGGGTCATTTACTAAAATACCCCTTATAGTTTCATGGATTTACTAAAATCTATCATATAGTTAGCATTTTATTAAAAGACTACTTATAATTTGCAATGGATTTAATCAATCTTCCATTAGATGATAGTGGAAAATGATAGTGTTGACCTTAATGTTAATTTAAATAATTTTAATCAAAATAAAATAAAAATAAAAATACCAATTTTGCCCTTACTAAGACACTGACAACCACTCTATTGGTTATATTTGGTCAATTTTGTTTTTTGTACAAAAAAAGTGTCAAGTGTATATTTTGAATAAAAAAACATGGGCCTAATGGCAAAACGAACACTCCTTAATGAAAGGTTGATTAAGTAAATAAATTGCAAAATATATGGTATGTTTTAGCAAAATGAAAACTATAAGATAGGCTTAAGTAAATATGTAAAACTATAAAGTGTGTTCTAGTAAATGACCCTAACAGAAACACATAAGAGTAGGGCTGTTCATAAGAAGGCCCAACCCGACCAAACTGACCAACCCGGACCGACCCAACCCGAGTCGGCCGGGTTTTCATCAGCACGGGTCGGTTTCGGGTTGTTCAAATTCCTAAACCGATGATTCGGGTTGGTTTCGGTTTTCACACAAGAAAACCGAAATCGACCCGAACCGAACCGACTTAGTTCAAACATGAAGTTCCAAAGCCCATTAGGTCACCTAGTTTTTGAATGGTTGCAAGAAATTTTGGATTAGTGAATAGTGATTAATGAACAACTTTTGTGATTAACTTTTCATTTAAATTTTATCATAGGAGATGGTTGAAATGATGTTCAATTTATGACTGTTTTTAAAATTAGCAAGATTTTATCACAGGGCTGAACTTAGAACCGAAACCGATCGAAACTGACCCAACCCAACTCAAATCGACCAGGTCGGTTTTGCTTAACACTGGGTCGATTTCGGTTTCTATGTCAGGTAACCCGACCAAGTCGGGTCGGTTAGAAAAATCGTAGTAAACCGACCCAACTCGACCCGTGAACAGCCCTACATAAGAGTATACACTTGTTTTATATTTTTAACTTTTTAAATAATTAATAATTCTTCATATTTTATATACTACTTTTAATAATTTTTTTATAATACAAAAATAACAATAATTAATTTCAGTTAGGTTTATTCATCAAGCTGATGAAACCGACCAACCCGATCAACTCGAACCAAGTTGGTTGATTTTCTAGTATTTTAGGTCGGCTTTGGTTCAAAATTTTCCCAATTCGACCAAGTTGGATTAGTTTTACTTTGACCATTTGTAAACCGAGCAAAATTGAACAACCTAACCATGGATATATGTTAATTTGTTATATATTAGATATAATTTTTAATATGGAAAAAGTGGGAAATTTCCCATATTTCTTAGTCTAAAATGTTTTATATCATAAATTTAATTTTTAAACTTATTTTTAACAATCACACTATATTTTTTAAAATTAAATTAAATTTTTAAATTTAAATCTTTTGAACCGACTGACCAAACAAAAAAATCGACCCAAACCGATACAACTTAAGTGGGTCAGTTTTCACAAAAGATCACTCGGTTTTAGCTGACCCATTCCCCAACCTAACTAGGTCAATTTGGTTGGCCAAATAGCATACGACTGAACCGAACCAACTCATGAACACTTATAATTTCAACTAAATTAATAGTCTTATCTCTGATAAATAGCAATAGTTTAATCTCCAATAATTATTGAAAATTTATAGCAAAGATACACAATTATTGAAAACATATTGATAATGAAAAAATACAATAATTACAAAAATACAATAAGTACTAAAAATATGTTAACTTGGTCAATAAATAGTATAATCTCAAATAATAGTTTATCTCTAATAAACATTAATCAATAAGTTATAACAAAAATACAATAAATATAATAAGTACAACAAATTAAATTTAAAAGTTTCAATAATAGTAGTTTAATATCCAATAATCATTGAAAGTTTTTTGTTAAATAACAAAACAAAATAAATTTATACATAGTCATTGAAAATGCATTTATCACAAAAAGCAAAAAATAATTACTGAAATATAATAAATATTAATTTTAGTATACATAATTATATAATAAATATATATTAAGAGTTTAAAATTATTATTAATAAATATTAATTTTTTTGAAAGCTATTTTCTCGAGTTATTATTTGATATAAGTGAAATTAGTTATTTACAATATTATGTAAAAATATCAAATCATTATTAATTTCAATATTATGTTATAATTATTTTTCTACTTTTCAGATTTTTTTAAAATTTATTACATATTTTCTTTATTTTAAATATTTGAAATCTAGTTATGTTAGATATTTTGTTATTTAAATACTTAAATAACATGTAAAATATTTAAACTTTAAAATATTAATTCTTTATTGACTTTAATTATCCATAAAATCATAATTTATACTATTACTACATAAATTCATTATCAATTTGTAATATATTAAATTATTATTAATTTCCATATTATGTTGTAATTATTTTTCTATTTTGAAGATTTTTTTTTAAATTTATTACATAATTTTGTTATCTTAACTATTTAAAATCTAGTTATGATAAATATTTAGTTATTTAAATAATCTATAAAATATTTATTATTTTTGTTATTTGAATTTTATTTATTTAAAGCTATTACATATTATTAAATATTTGAAAACATTTAAATTGTTAACCCAGAAAAATATAATTTAAATTGTTAGTATATAATTTTGTAGTATATTTTGTAAAAATATAAAATTATTTTTTATGTTTTTAATAAATATTAAAAATTATTATATAATTTTATTAGAATATTTAAATAATCTTAAATTTTTAATCCAAACTTTTTTAGATAGTGATGAAGGGAAATTTGACCCGACCTCGCGATCGCCCGACACGTGGCAAAGGCAAGCAGCTCGGGACAGTAGAGCACCCAAAGCGAACATCAGAAGCAAGTCCAAACTCACTACCGAGCCCGAACTCCAGACCGCTGTACTTAGTCCGAGCTCCTTGTTAAGAGTGAGCTCCCTGTCAAAGGTCCGAGCTCCCTAAGTCTGAGCTCGGTACTAGGAGCCCGAGCTCCCTGATTAAGAGCGAGCTCCCTGTCAAAGGTCCGAGCTCCCTAAAACCTGAGCTCCCAAGTCCGAGCTCGGTACTAGGAGCCCAAGCTCCCTAGGAACCCGAGTTCCCTACTAGGAGCCCGAGCTCCCTGTTAAGAGTGAGCTCCCTGTTAAGGGTCCGAGCTCCCCAAGAACCCGAGCTCCCTAAAAACCGAGCTCCCTATTAAGAACAAACTCCCTACTGGGAGTCCGAGCTCGCTATTAAGAGCGAGCTCCCTACCGAGAACCCGAGCTCCCTGCAAGGAGCACGAACTATACTGGGCCCCAAGCCTCACAAAGCTGACCCGAGCTGACCCGTGACAGCTCGGAACACTCCAAACCGAACTCAAGGCACCTCGCTCGCCACTCCAACACTTCACTTCCAAAGCACCAGGCTAGCCAAACGTTCTCGACACCAAGGACGTCTTTATCCAAGGGCGACGTACCTGACTGATTTGGGATCTGACGCCTGACAGCCGCATTTCAAACGGCTTCCTGCCACCGCCACCTACAACCGTCATCACTAGCCGCAGAGACGGCTCCGACAAAAGGAACAGTGGCGGTTCTGTCCGAATAGAGGAAATGACACCCGAACTGGCAGGAGTTCAGAAGTAATCATGCCCGACCTAACGGAGGCCTGGAAGTGAGTGCGCGAGGTGGTTATAAAAGGCTTCTACCCCCCCAGGGACGAGGTATGCTAACTTTTGCGCTATCTGGTTATTCTTGCCTTTGACGGATTCTAACTTGAGCTTCGGAGCCCTTACGCCGGGTTCTCCCCGGAGCTTCTCTTCTCCTCCCGTTTCAGGTCCCTGTTACTCAGTTCAGAGGCAAGATCATCGACAGCTAAGACCGGCCAGATTGTGCTTCATCAATTGGCGCCGTCTGTGGGAAACGCTTCAAAAAGCCTCCCTCCAAAACTTCCATACCCTTTCCTTCTTCTCTGAAAAACTCATTACTCATGGCCTCATCCAGCAACGCCGGACGCGGCACAGAGACAAACACCACCGGGGAACAGCTCCAAGTTCCCGTGGTGTGTGTTGGGCAATTCACCATCCCCCTCACGGTGGATGGAATCCCCAATCTGACTACGCCACAAGCAGTGGCACCTGTAAGCCTACCTTCCGCAAACATCCCCTTCCCTCTTCCCATCGAGACTACCTTCACTGAACCAACCGCCGTCCCCCTGGCAGCTAGCCAAAATCGGTTGGACGACTTAATGCAATGCATGCGGACAATGCAAGCCCAGATGCAGCAGTTCCAGCAACACCAGGTTCACCAGCACCAAGTGTTGCACAACCTCTCCCAATACCACTATCAGCAGCAGTTTCCCCAACTGACACCGAACCAACCACTACTTCCACCTCGCCACCCTGCCCCGAAGCTAGTAAAGGCCTCTCCACAGGATGGGCGCCTCCACCAAGGAAAGGCCTCCAGGCCCCAGAATCCCCCAAACAGCCAGGCCTCGTCCCCAGGCCGGAGAGAAAGAAAAGTCATCCCCGCCTCGCGGCTCGCAGGCGGATCAGGAACCTCGCCCGCGAGGTCGGCACCTCGGGTCTCCAAACCGGAGTCCCCACTGGTGGGAAACCGATTCGGCGCACTGGCAACAGTGGACTACCAGCACTCCGAGCCCATCGAGCTCGGCAACACGGAGGCCAGCAACGCCAGCACAAGGCCCACTCAGCAGCGAAGACGCCGTCGAAGTCGACGAACCGCCACCCTCGTCTTATCCGAGCTCAGAGGCAAAGGCGAGACGAGCTCGGACGAGGTAGGAGTCGCCTCGATTCTCTCAGTTCCTTTCCCCCTCGCCTCAGAACTCCTGACAGTCCCCTTGCCTAGAGATTTCAAGCTCCCGCCCCTAGACAAGTACGACGGATCCTTCGACCCTAATGACCACGTGGACGCTTTCCAGTCCCAAATGCACCTCGCCAGGGCCAGCGAATCATGCATGTGCGTGGCCTTCACCACCACCCTCAAGGGGGTAGCCCGCACTTGGTACAGGAACCTGGCCCCCGGATCAATAAAGTGTTGGGCTCAGTTCGTGCAGGTCTTCACTGCACACTTTGTCACCAGCAAACGGTGCCCAGAGCAGAGGAAAACATCTTCGGAGTAGTCCAAAGGGAAGGAGAACCCATACGGGGCTACATCAAACGATTCAACGAGGCATGCTTACAGATACCACGGTTAGACCCCGCGGTACAGCTCGCCGCAGCAAAAAGATGGGTGACGCACAAGGAATTCAAGTGGCACATGGTAGCTAACCAGCCCGCGACCGTGGCCAAGTTCCTCAAGCTCGCGGACAAGTTCATGAGGGCGGAGGAGGAAATCAACCAAAGAACCGAGGGCGGAAACGAGAAAAGAAAGAGGGACGGCGAGCCCTCTAGCTCGGCCGACCGAAAAAACCCGGCCCGGGACCCAAAACTGAACCAGTCGTTCCGAGCTCCCCTGCCAGCTCGGGCGGATTACACGCCACTGAACACGAGGCGGACTGAGATCCTAATGACGATCAAGGACGCCCCCTTCGTGAAATGGCCACCTCGCCTAAAGGGAAATCCGAACGAAAGAAACAAGAATTTGTATTGTTGTTTCCATAGGGACCACGGTCACAGTACCGAGCAATGTAATAACCTCCGAGACGAGATAGAGGGGCTCATCCGTCGCGGATACTTAAGAAACTTTGTACAACACAACAATAATAGCAATAAAGCGGATCAGCCGGGCGAACACTTAAAAGACGCCCCAGAGACTAGCAGCAGGCCTGCCGAACCGATGCAGCGACAGCCTCCGGTAGAAAGGCCAGTTCGGGGAACCATCCATGTAATTGTGGGAGGTTCAGTGGTGGCGAGGTGCACATCAGCGGCAGCTCAGACCTCAGTTCGTGAAGCGGTCCTCGAGGAGCGGAACCCCCCGAAGAGGCCGAAGACCGAGGAGCCGATCCTCTTCACAGAAGACGACGCGCGGGGAGTTCGCTACCCTCACGACGACGCACTTGTCATTAAACTCAGGATCAGCGACTTCGAAGTTAGGCGCGTGCTCGTAGATTCAGGCAGCTCGGCGGACATCCTCTTCAAGTCGGCATTTGATCGGCTACAGCTGCCAAGGAGCGAACTAAAACCTGCAAACACTCCCCTGGTGGGCTTCAGCGGGGAGGAAGTCAGGCCCCTTGGAAAGATAACGGTGCCCGTGGAAGTCGGCACGTGGCCTTGTGCGGTCAGACTCAACCACGATTTTCTGGTGGTCGCGACCCCCTCCCCATACAACGCCATAATAGGATGGCCAATCACGCATATCCTCCGGGCGGTGGTCTCTACCTACTATTTGGCAATGAAATTCCCTACGGACTTCGGTGTGGGGGTAGTGCGGGGCGACCAGCTCGAGTCCCGCAAGTGCTACGTCGCCGCCCTAAAGGGCAAGTCCAAGCCGGCCGGCGACCTCGATTTGGAGCGGCCTACGGAGCAAGGCGAAGAACGAGCCTCGCCAACAGAAGAAACAGTCGTGATCCCGACCTCACCTACGGACCCAGCTCGCGCACTCCAGATTGGTGCTTCTGTCAAGGAACCCCTACGGACCGAACTGGTAAGTTTTTTACTCCAAAATTTAGATATTTTTGCATGGTCCGCGACCGATATGCCCGGTATTGACCCTAGTCTTATAACTCACAAACTTAACACTGACCCTTTAGTCAGACCCGTTAGACAGAAGAAACGGAACTTAGCCTCGGAGTGCTGGAAAGCGGTCGACGAGGAAGTCGAAAAGCTCCTCGCGGCAGACTTCATAAGGGAAGTCCATTACCCGAGCTGGGTGGCCAACCCTGTGCTGGTGAAAAAGGCGAACGGCAAGTGGCGCATGTGCGTCGACTACACCGACCTGAACTGAGCTTGCCCGAAAGACTGCTTCCCCCTTCCTAGGATCGACCGTCTAGTGGACGCGACCTCGGGACACGAATTGCTAAGCTTCCTGGATGCCTACTCAGGCTACAACCAAATCCGGATGGACCAGTCCGACGAGGAAAAAACCAGCTTCATAACCGAGTTCGGTCTATACTGTTACAAGGTCATGCCCTTCGGGTTAAAAAACGCCGGGGCGACCTTCCAAAGACTTGTAAATTGGCTGTTTCGGCCCCTGATCGGCACAAAGATAGAGTGCTATGTAGACGACATGGTCGTCAAAACACAGTTTTCGCAAGAATTAATACAAGACTTAGATTCTGTCTTCCAAATCCTGCGTCAGTATAACATGAAATTAAACCCCAACAAATGTGTCTTTGGCATCACCTCGGGCAAGTTCCTGGGCTACGTTGTCAATCGACGTGGCATCGAGGCCAACCCAGACAAAATACAAGCCATCCTAGATATGAGACCACCTCGGAAAATAAAAGAAGTCCAAAGGCTAAACGGCCGCATAGCCGCCCTAAGCCGCTTCATGTCCAAGTCGGCAGATCGCTGCCTACCCTTCTTCAAAGCAATCAAAGGTAAAGGGTTCGAATGGACCCAAGACTGTCAGCTCGCGTTTGACGAGCTCAAAGGCTACCTCGCCAATGTGCCAACCTTAGCTCGGCCCGAGGAAGGCGAAGTCTTAGAGCGGTACCTCTCGGCTAGCGACGAGGTGGTCAGTTCGGTACTAGTAAAGGAGGCAGACCGGGTCCAACGACCCATATATTATGTTAGTAAAATCTTGCAGGGAGCAGAGACAAGGTACCCGCAGATAGAAAAGCTAGCGTATGCCCTGGTGGTAGCAGCACGGAAACTCCGCCCGTACTTCCAGGCCCACACCGTCATCGTCCTGACCGACAAACCTCTGAGGCAAGTTTTACTCAAACCCGAGGTTTCCGGCCGGCTGACGAAGTGGTCCATCGAACTCAGCGAGTACGATCTCCAGTACAAGCCGAGAACTGCCATCAAGGCCCAAGCCTTGGCAGATTTTATCGCAGAGTGCACGTTCAACCCCGAAGCCCCTGAGCTGGTCGAGCCCGAGGTCCCCAGTTCGGGCGAACTCGGAGCTCCCAAGCCAAACGAGTCCGAACCCCGTGAAGTAGCAGCCAGCGTGGCTTCCCTCCTGGTTAGGCCAAGCACGAACTGGGATGAGGAGCCCTGGATCCTTCACGTAGATGGCTCCTCGAACCAACAAGGCAGCGGGGCTGGAATAGTGCTACCGGCCCGGGCGGAACAAAACTGGAATACGCACTACGCTTTGAGTTCGCGGCATCCAACAACGAGGCGGAGTACGAGGCACTGATAGCCGGGCTAAACCTAGCGCGCAAGGTTGGAGCAAAGCACATGGTTATCTGCAGTGATTCCCAGCTCGTGGTCAACCAAGTTACAGGCGAGTACGAAGCACGCGAACTCACTATGATTGCGTACTTAGCAAAAGTAAAGGAAGCTCTGCTCAACTTCCAATCACACTTCATCAAGAAAATCCCGAGGTCAGAGAACGCTGAGGCCGACGACCTGTCCCGACTGGCTAGCACGAGCCACAACGCCAGGAGAACCGTGTACGTAGAGGACTTGCCTCGGCCCAGCATTCTCGGTGGGGTAGAAGAGGTCGCTCCCGTCACCGAAGCGGAGCCGAGCTGGATCGACCCACTCGCGAGCTTCCTGTTAGACGGAACCCTCCCCGCGGACCGCAACCCAGCCAAGAGGGTGCAGCGCCAGGCAGCCAAATACGTCATGATAGACGAACGGTTGTACCGACGATCCTACACGCTCCCCTATCTGCGATGCTTGCGCCCAGCCGAAGCCGAGTTGGTACTCCGCGACATCCATGAAGGCTTGTGCGGCGGACACCTGGGGGGCAGAGCCCTCGCCTAAAAGGCACTTCGACAAGGATACTACTGGCCAGCGATGAAGACAGAGGCAATCGAGCTCGTCAGAAAATGCGGCAAGTGTCAGAAGCATGCCAGCATCCACCATCAGCCCGCTGCCGACCTCAAATACCTCACCAATCCATGGCCCTTCGCCCAATGGGGCATCGACCTCCTGGGGCCATTCCCACCAGCGACAGGCGGGAGAAAATTCCTAGTGGTGGCAGTAGATTGTTTCACAAAGTGGATAGAAGCCGAACCCCTGGCAATAGTTACAGCCCGAAACATACAAAACTTCTTTTGGAAGAACATCGTATGTTGCTTCGGGCTACCTCGGGTACTGATCTCCGACAATGGCAAACAGTTTGAAGACATCAAGTTCCAAAAATGGTGCCGAAGTATGGGAATTAGTCAGAACTTCACATCGGTCGCACACTCGCAGGCAAATGGCCAAACAGAAGTAATGAACAGAGCCATCCTCCGCGGACTGAAAGCGCGATTGGACCGAGCCAAAGGTTTGTGGGCAGACGAACTACCAAGTGTTTTATGGGCACACCGAACCACGGAAAAGACCGCCACGGGTGAGACTCCCTTTAACCTCACCTATGGCACCGAAGTAGTGATCCCGGCGGAAATCGAAGTGCCTACGTTGCGACTAGAAGCGTACGACGAACGGACAAACGAGGGCGAGTTACGCACCAACCTCGACCTACTGGACGAAGTGAGAGACCTCGCGCACATCCGAACTGCGGCTTACCAACAAAAGGTAGCTCGGTACTACAATGCGCGAGTAAAAAAGAGGAACTTCCGCGTCGGCGACCTGGTTCTCCGTAAGGTCATGGTGCCCGAACCCGGCATAGGGAAACTTGGACCAAACTGGGAAGGACCCTATAGAGTAATGAAAACACTCGGTGGGGGAGCGTACGAGCTCGGAACCCTAGAAGGGAAACAAGTACCCCGAGCATGGAACGTTGTCAACTTGAAAAGGTACTATCTATAGGCCACCAAGGCAAGTACGCCGAAGTCATTTCATAAAACGAATTGAAGGACCGAAATGGTCAGTTCGGCAAAAAATATAGCTCGAAGACACTAGTACATGAACAAAAAGACATTTCATTTCAAAACAGATGTGTACATAAAAAAAAAGGAGACATTTCATTTCATTTCACAAGCCCGGGGCTACTTCATCGTTATTAGAAGCCACTCCGACAACGCCTGAAGGACCTGCCTCCCCCTCGGAGTCTGGTTCGGCATCCGCAGCATTAGCCATCTCCGGAGTGATGCGCGAAGTGGATATGGCGCTGGTATCGAGGTCGGGGTACGTATTCCGGATCATCCACCGACTTAGCTTGAAACCCCTCCTGTAGGAGTCTACCATCAGGTCATCGAAATCCGGCGAAGCAATGTAATCGCTGACAGCCTTCTTCTTCGCGTCTTCGATGCCTTGAGAGAAGATCTGAGTCCTCTCCCTGATATCCTCCTGAAGATACTCGACCTGGTGCTCCAGGTCCAGCTTCATTTCCGCCATGCGCTGCACCACCACTCCCATGGCCTCGGCATCCCTCTGAGACCTCGCCTGCCTAGACCGTGCACGGCGAGCAGCAGCAACAGCATCAGTAGCACGAGCATTCTCCTTGGCAGCTCGCGCCTGCCGCGAGCATTTCTCCACCTGGTTCGCCAAGGCGTGAATGGAGGAGTTCACCTATCAAAGGAAAACGAGATCAGAGAAACGAATAAGAGAATAGAAGCCGAGCTCTAAAGAAGGGATCACTTACCACCATGGCATGAGTAACGGCACGGCAGGCCACTTGGTGCAGAGGGAGATCGGTCCACGCCGCAACTTCCTCAGGAAACATCGCCTCCTTACTCCGTTGAAGAGCATGAACAGGCGACAGCACGCTCCTGAAGTCCCCCGGGGCCTCCGAGCCCGACGGACCAGCTCGCATATGAGCGGACTCGGAATAGGCGGGAGCCCCCGTGTGTGTGGTTTCGGCATAAGGAGCCCCCGCCGGCCCCTGCATAGGAGGAACCATCTCAGGCTCCTCTGCCGGATAATCCGGCACCTCGGGCTCCGTAGCTCGGGATGGCTTGACGCGAGCTCGCTTGGCCACCCGCTTTCTCCTCTTCATGCCCTCGAACAAGTGCCCACCTCGGGTCCCTCGAGAATCCATTGTACCTGCGAAAAGGAGTTCGGCATCAGTAAGACGTAAAAGAAGAGCAAGACAAGATCACTAGGGAAAGAACCTACCCGAACTCAGGCTCGCAGCAATAAGCTTGGCCTTTGTCAGATACCATTGGCAATCCAGCCCAAGCCGCGCCCATTGCCGGAGGCCCTTCGCCGTCTCCTCATCAAGTGTGATGCCGGAATCAGGAGCGGCCACCCCCCAGCCGGTCTGAAACGGCTACCCCATCGCACTTTGCACCCCGAAATAGTCCCGCTTCCACGTCGGGACCTTATTGGGGAGTCCGTGTAAGAGCTTGAAGCCCGGGCGAGGGGACAGGTAGTATGCCCGCCTACGCCCAGGAAGGGGACCCACTTGCTTTTTCAACATTAAGATAGAAGAAAAAATCTCCAGATCTAGAGGGAAGTTCTCGTCGCAAAATAAAGAGATCGTTCCCACTAAGTTCCTAATAGAGTTCAGGTGAAGCTGACCAACCGTCACACCGAAGTGGTTTAGGACCTCGACAAGAAGAGGGTGGAAGGGCAGTCGCAACCCCGCGGCGAGCTGTTCCCGGAAAATCACCATCTCATCAGGACCGTGTTCCCAAGGAAAGCTCCCCGTAGGGATAAAGTAACCGTACTCACTGGGCAAATTATAGTAGTCTACGAGGGTTTGAAGTTCCTCAAGCGTCATAGTCGAAGGGCCGAACTGATCTACAACCCGGCCACGACGGGAGGTGGATGCCGACCTACCCGAAGCACCTCGGGTGGTAGGCCCGACCCCTTCCTCAGGACCTACATCAGGCTCACTTGAACTACCGTGGGACGCAAACTGGTTCGTAGAACCCACATCAGACCTGCTTGAACAGTCTGAACCCTCCAAACCAGACATCGTGAAACGGAACGGGATTCCAAAAAACACTCACCCGGGAAGAAGACTGAAGCAGACCGCGAGAACTCGAACGAGCAAGAAGACCTGGGACGCGAGCTGAAAAGCCTGGACGCGAGCTGAAACTTAAGGCACGAGCTCAAGATGTATAACAGTAGCTAGGACGGGTCCCCCCCCCCGCGCACTATTTATATCCACAGCGTACGGAAAGCGACGGCCCAGATCGAAGCCAATCCAACGGCCCACAGCCGCGCTAAGCCGCACGTCTTCCAAGACCAATCGGCGCACGTCTTTCCGAAACTGATGGAACGTCGCGCACGTCTTGTCAGAGGACAGGTGTCGGCACGCGTCTTCCCGAAACTGACGGGGTAACGGCACATGTCTCCTCGCAATAAAAGCGTCTGCAGCGCAACTCCCGAACAACTGCCGTCACGACTCCCAAACGCGCGCCCTTTTTTGAAAATCAAATTAGAGCAAGCGCGCTCAGCACGGACCAAAACCCTCTTGCTACCTTGCAAACTCCCCGCGCCAAGACGGAACCGTTGTCGCAGGGAGTGGGGGGCAATTGATGAAGGGAAATTTGGCCCGACCTCGCGATCGCCCGACACGTGGCAAAGGCAAGCAGCTCGGACCGAGCCCGACAGTAGAGCACCCAAAGCGAACATCGGAAGCAAGTCCAAACTCACTACCGAGCCCGAACTCCAGACCGCTGTACTTAGTCCGAGCTCCTTGTTAAGAGCGAGCTCCCTGTCAAAGGTCCGAGCTCCCTAAAACCCGAGCTCCCTAAGTCCGAGCTCGGTACTAGGAGCCCGAGCTCCCTGATTAAGAGCGAGCTCCCTGTCAAAGGTCCGAGCTCCCTAAAACCTGAGCTCCCAAGTCCGAGCTCGGTACTAGGAGCCCAAGCTCCCTAGGAATCCGAGCTCCCTACTAGGAGCCCGAGCTCCCTGTTAAGAGCGAGCTCCCTGTTAAGGGTCCGAGCTCCCCAAGAACCCGAGCTCCCTAAAAACCGAGCTCCCTATTAAGAACAAACTCCTTATTGGGAGTCCGAGCTCCCCAAGAACCCGAGCTCCCTAAAAACCGAGCTCCCTATTAAGAACAAACTCCCTATTGGGAGTCCGAGCTCGCTATTAAGAGCGAGCTCCCTACCGAGAACCTGAGCTCCCTGCAAGGAGCACGAACTATACTGGGCCCCAAGCCTCACAAAGCTGACCCGTGACAGCTCGGAACACTCCAAACCGAACTCAAGGCACCTCGCTCGCCACTCCAACACTTCACTTCCAAAGCACCAGGCCAGCCAAACGTACCCGACACCAAGGACGTCTTTATCCAAGGGCGACGTACCTGACTGATTTGGGATCTGACGCCTGACAGCCGCATTTCAAACGGCTTCCTGCCACCGCCACCTACAACCGTCGTCACTAGCCGCAGAGACGGCTCCGACAAAAGGAACAGTGGCGGTTCTGTCCGAACAGAGGAAATGACACCCGAACTGGCAGGAGTTCAGAAGTAATCATGCCCGACCTGACGGAGGCCTGGAAGTGAGTGCGCGAGGTGGTTATAAAAGGCTTCTACCCCCCCAGGGATGAGGTATGCTAACTTTTGCGCTATCTGGTTATTCTTGCCTTTGACGGATTCTAACTTGAGCTTCGGAGCCCTTACGCCGGGTTCTCCCCGGAGCTTCTCTTCTCCTCCCGTTTCAGGTCCCTGTTACTCAGTTCAGAGGCAAGATCATCGACAGCTAAGACCGGTCAGATTGTGCATCATCAGATAGATATAGATAAAAAGTAAGGGAGAGGATAAATATGAATTAGAGATAATTTAGGAGAGAAACCCTCTACTAAATTAAAGATAATTTTGATGATAAATAGGAATTAAAAATAATTTTGGAGAAAGTGGGGAATAGTGGGGAAGATAGTTTAGGAGAAGAGGTTATTTAAGTTATTGGGAAAGTGCATTTCATTGGTTGTTTCGAAGATGACATGAATAAAAAATTCAATAAAGGAAAAAATTTTCTAGACTTCCTTATATATATTGGAATCGGATTAAATTCGATTTAATCTGAAAACCAAAATATTGGATTCGGATCATATTTGGACTTGGAATTTCAATAATCGGATCGGATTCGGAGGTAGCCGATTCCGATCCGAACCCTAATGAGAATAAAGGATATCTTTCAACTTCAAACCCAATTCTAGCCACCAGAGTCCCTCTCTCGCGCCATTCTATTCCATGGAGGCCCAACTTCAGGTTGAGGCATATGGGCTCGGGCCAGCCCATCCCAATTTCGTTGCTGCCCTACTGCTCCTTATATTGAGCCATTGAGGGAGACGAAACGACGACGAAGATTCGACATTCTTACGAGTTACGAAGGCGGAAGAGCGGTCCAGTCGTTTAAGGTTTTTTTTTTTTTTGGGCTTCAACTCGTCAAATCCATGGCGACAGCAGAATCCTTCAGAAAGTACAAGGAAGGTCAGGAACAAGTAACGGAGCGTCGTCCTATTATGCAGTGAGCCGAAGTGCTCACATCAGGTACGCTTCTCAAAAACAACAGAAATTCCTCCCACTTGACTACGACGTATTCTCTTTTTCCTCTTCTCCTGCTTTTGGATCGATCTTATTTCGTCGACTGTAAATTTTCATTGCTAATTTTGGAATGCTTCTAAACTGGGATCGTTGTTTACTTTGAGAAATTACTTTGGTTCGAAAGTTGGATCCGCATCTTGGGAATTGAAGAAGAAACATGCTAGTTGTTACTTGGTAGTACTGATGTATCTATCAATGCGTTGTTAGAGATGAGTTAGATGTTCAATTCTTTTCTTTATTCCTTTCGTCCTCCTACGCGGCTGGAGTTTGGAAAATAAATTAAAAAGAAAAGGAAGAGAGAATTGCAGGATTTATAGTTTTAGTGACTAGAGGAGAACATGCAAAATACCATTATATCATGTACGAATGTTATAAAACAGGTGAATAATTTGTTGTTTTTGTTTGCCTGTTTTCTTAGCACTGGCTGCAGTATCGGCGGCAAGATTTTCCCCAGTTTGTTAATTTAAGCCGGGATTTTGTAGTTTTTTTTTTTCTTTCTTTCTGAAATTGGCCAGTTTGGATATGGGTGCAACCTGGAAATCTAACAAAGTGATTCCTTTAATGCCATATTCAGTTTATCAAAGCATTTTATGAGCCTACTGCATATTTCAAGATGCTCACAGGCTCGGCCATTTTATGAAATTTAATTTTGGTATCTACATAGGATCGGATCTTCTAGTCAGATGGTTCAGTGAAAAAGGCTTAGTTACCAAGAAATCTTCCTCGTGGAAATTTGGTTTAGCGCCATGCTCCACACGTTTCTCTAGTTATTCTGTCAATAGACAGAATTTGATCTTAAAAAGCTCTGGTCATGTCCTTAGAATAAAACCTTCCTTTTGGAAAGTTTGAAATTAAAATATTGAATCAGCAGCTACCGTTGCTTACATAAAACACAAATAAAAAGTGGGGTACAGGGATGATTTTGAGTGGAGTTTGGAGAATTGAATAGGTGGCGAATCCAGAGTCTCCTACTTGGTGGACAGCTTGGATAGGTGATGTCATGCCTTCATGTGACAGAAATATGATAAATTGTATGGGGAAGTCCCCTACTTGGCTCAACTAGTGAGCCTTTTCCCATATACCTGCACACAATTTAATATGCTTGCACTAACATGAATTATTTGAGATAAGTATGTGGAAATGGATGAGTGGCAAGATTATAAAGGACAAAATCAGATGAGTGCATTAGTGAAGATTTAGGAGTAACTCCAGTTACTGACATGATGAGAAAGAGTTGACAGATGGTTTGTCATTTGCATAGATGACAAGTGATTGCACCAATGAGGTGAATTGTTGTGGTTTGAAGTGATAAAAGATATTTAAGGACTTGTAATTTGATGGAAAACATATTTATCAAAAAAAAAATTTGATGGAAAACATGGCTCTTGATAGAGCACCGGTACAGGATTCATGTTGCCTACCCTAGATAGTTGGGAATAAAGCTAGTTGAGCTTAGCACTAACATGAATTATTGAATTTAACTTAATTTTTATCATGCATAAAGAGAGACCAAAGCTTTGTTGCTTTTGCTACTTTCTTTTTTCCATGTGTATTTTTCTTCATTTCAGTTTTCTAAGAGTAAGAGAAAATTGTTCATAAAAATAAAAAAGAGATTACAATAAAAGGTGATAAGAAATCACTGAGAAAAGATTACAACAATAAATTACTATCACCCCACCCAAAAAGGTTTTGTTATCATTTATTGCAATTGTAGGTTGATTGTTTAACTATTTGTTAACACTGATAAAAAAAAACTATTTGTGGTTGACTATGATGTTGTTTGTCGTTATACTTCTTTTTTTTCAAGAAATGTTATAAAGTATAAACAATAAACAAATTATTCTCAAGGTTGAGTTTGGGAGTGGGAGAGTGTCAGAAAAAAGGTTAGTATGTAGGTTTTCTTGTTGATCCAAGATATGGACCCCTCTTTTGCCAAAAAGGACCCCTAAAAAATTAAAGAAATTTATATGCTCCTTTGATAAAAAAACTGATGTAACCGTTTTTGGTCACGCCGCATTTTTTCGTGATGTGTCAATTTTTTGGCTGAGTACCTCGTCATCTCGTCTGCTCCCAAGTGGCCTGTGACTCAAAGGCTGAAGTGGAGCTCCCTGGTGGCGAGCTGCCTGGTGGCGAGCTGCCTGTTGGCGAGCTACCTAGTGGCGAGCTGCCTGGTGCCGAGCTGCCTGGTGGTGAACTACCTTGATGAGCTACCTTGATGAGCTGCCTGGTGGTGAGCTACCTTGATGAGCTGCCTGGTAGTGAGCTACCTTGATGAGCTTCCTGGAGGTGAGCTACCTTGATGAGCTTTGTTGCTCTTTTAGAGGCCTGCAAGGAACCAAATGTCAGAGGACCCGGGGTGGCTAACCCGACGAGGTCACTTCGATGCCTAAGTTAGCACTTAGTGGAGAGCTGAGAATGATATTAGAGAATGAGAGAGCTAGAGAGCAGAGGTTACCCATCATCTTTCGCATACCTTCTCCCTTGGGGTGTGAGGTCTTTATATACTGGAGTCCTCGTGGGTTAGGTGGAGCAGTTCCTGGATTCCTGCTGTGATGGGACTTGCTTTCGTGTTAGGTGGGGATAAAGCCACCAACCGGTAAGGTTGCCCATTTCCGCCTGACTCGGGGAGTGGGTGAGCTAATATAGCCGTTACAAGTCACAATCTCGTAAAATGCGGGGTACGATGGTGAGCCCCTCGGGGTTGTCAGGTTGGCGCCTGTGTCAGGCCGCCAGGTCAGTGCCTGGGCCAGGTCGCGCTTGGGCCAGGCCGCCAGCTCGTGCCAGGGCCAGGTCGCGCCAGGGCCAGGCTGCCAACTCGTGCCAAGGCCAGTTCACGCCAGGGCCAGGCTGCCAACTCGTGCCAGGGCCAGGCTGCCAGCTCGTGCCAGGGCCAGGCTGCCAGCTCGTGCCAGGCTACGCCTGGTGGGACACCATCAACTTAGCAAAGGCAAGTTGTTGCCAAAGTGGTCTCGGGTGTCACCTAGTTGTTCTGAGGTGCCAGGCTACATAAGGGCGAGCTGCCTATAGCGAGCTGCCTGTGGCGAGCTGCCTGTGGCGAGCTGCCTGTGGCGAGCTGCCTGTGGCGAGCTGTCTGTAGCGAGCTGTCTGTGGCGAGCTGTCTGTGGCGAGCTGCCTGGTGGCGAGCTGCCTAGTTGTCAAGAGGCTGCACTTAGTTGTCATGAGGTGCCAGGTGCCATAATGTCATTGGAGGGCCAAATCCGCCCTCATCAAAAACCAATTTAAGAAATTTTGTAAAAAGGACCCTAAAAAATTAAAGAAATTTATATGCTCCTTGAGAAAAAAAACCAATTTAAGAAATTTAGTAAGACCCTTCCTAAATTTCCAAGAGCTATAATTATCTTTTCTAAAATTTTAGGAAGATATCATGTGGTACACATTTTCTTTTTCCATTTGTAATCTGTTAGTTACCAAAGAAGAAAAAGAAAAAACAACAGCTCACCCTCCATTTAAGCCTTTAGGCCAAGTGGCTGGATCACTGATTTCATCTCATTTAGATTTATTTTTTTGATCATTGCCTCTTTTAGATTTATTACTAAAGGAAAAGGTAGAAATTTAATCATCATCATTATCCAAGACCTATCCCAACCATATGGGTTTGGCTACATAAATCCTGTTTTGCCAGTCTGTTCTGTTTAATGCCATATCCATTGTTAAGAAAGATAAAAACTTAGTAGTCCATTAAAAACCAACTCTCTCAATATTACTACTAAAGAGCAAAATATAAAACTTGGAACTTGCCAAATAGACCCATGAATTCTCTTCCCTTTTGTACCTCTCTCCCCCTGGTATTTATCTTTCTTTTCTCAAAAAGAAAATGGATAAAAAAAAAAGAAAAAAATGGACACTTTCTTTCAATAATCATCACCATCACATCCCTTTTTCCCTCTTTAAAGAAGCATTGAGGCTTTCTTTGATATGGGGTGAAAAGGATAGTGGTTTTACTATTTCCTAGATTTTGTTGTTTGTTTCTGAAAATGGAGCCACATGGAAAATGTAGATTAATGGATCTTTTGCCACATTTTTTTGCTATATTCAAGCATTCTCTAATCTGCCGCGTGTGCAGGGGGGGGGAGCTGTTTAGGATTATAACTACTAGATAGTTAAGAGTACATATTCTACATACAGGTCGAAGTTAGACTTTTTACCAAATTTATGATTATATCTTTTAAGGAGAGACTCTACTATTGTATAAATTGCCTTATTTTCCTTTTTCTTCTTTACAGGCATTTGACTTTTTCTTTTATGAGATTTTCATTGATCCAATATTAAATTTTGAATCGTATTTGAGTTGAAAACTAGTAAAAAGAAAAATATAGATTGGTGGAAGCATGGCTGAGTACAGAAATTAAGTGGAATACAAAATGGGCCAAAAACAAAATTTAACTTTTAATTTTTTATTTACCACTACTTTTGGGTGGTTTTTCTGATTTTGTGGTGTTTCATTTTTTGATATACTGTGAATGATATAAACATGAAATATCTAGTATGATTTTGATAAGTGTTTTCTTACAATATCCCATTTAGTCAGTTACTTTCACTCTAAGAGAAATTCTGGTTCAGCCCTTATTTATACTTGCCATTTATTTGTTTTCTATGCTGTTGAATGATAAAAAAATGCTTTTCCTGTGTTGTATAAATAATTTGTGTTTGTCCATCTTTTACATTTTATCTTTTTTTTTTTTTTAATTTTTCAGCCAGTAGTTAGTGAATCAGAAGGCGGCTTGGATTCTAGAGTATGGGGTCCTAATTCTGATGGGGAGTTCTCTTGCAAGTTCTCCTTTCGTTCTCTGGTTGCCACCTCTTCTTATTCTTTCCCAGTCAAGGAAATCTGGTGTTCTCCCATTCCCCCTAAAATTAGTGCCTTCTGTTGGGAAGTGTTTCATGGAAGCATTAATACCTTTGATCTACTTCAAAGGAAGAGACCAAATTGGTGTTTGTCTCCCAACTGGTGTCTTCTTTGCAAGTTGAATGGTGAGACTGTGTTTCATCTTCTTATCTCTTGCCCATTTATTAGCTTTCTTTGGGATTGGTTTGCTTCTCTCTTTGGATGCAATTGGTTTTCTCCTGATAGGTTGGAGGGTTTGTTTAGCCCTACTACCATTAGCTGTACAAAAAAGAGAGGTAGGACTTTGTGGAGATGCACTAGAGCAGCACTAATTTGGACTATGTGGGAGGAAAGAAATGCAAGAGTTTTTGAAGGAACAAAGTAAGGAAGCCTTGGTTGAAATTATAACATTGAGAGTAGCTCATTGGGCAAAAAGTCTGAAGCTGTTTTTGAATTTCAAGATTGAAGATTTCTTCAGAGCTTGGGGTATCATTGCTGCATCCTCAACTACAAAACAAAGATCTATTGAGGTGTGGTCTCCTCCAATAAATGGTTGGAAGAAACTGAATTTTGATGGGAGCTGTTTGGGTAACCCAGGCCCCTCAGGTATTGGGGGAGTCATTAGGGATGAAGAAGGGAACATACTTGCTTATACTCCGGCCCTGTGGAGCAGGGTGATGTGGTAAGATCAGAGTTTTTGGCTTCAGTTTTTGGGGTTGAGAAGGCAAAACAACTGGGTATTAGTAGGTTGATTATTGAGGGAGATTCTAAAACTGTGGTTAAGTGGCTGGTTAAAGGGGAAGGGGTGGCATGGCATTTGAGGAATGAATTCAGAAAATTCAAATGACTGTCACAGGACATATTAACCCAAGTGAAATGGGTGAGGAGGACTGCTAATAGCTTGGCAGATAGCTTAGCCAAGCAAGGGGTACATAGAACACATATGTTTTGGGCTCAAATGTAGTACTGATTTGGAACAGCTTCTGTGTCTGGTTCCTTTCACAACTTGTTGTAATCATGTTTCTCTCATAATTAATGATTTTTTTTTCTATGTTGCTGATAAAAAAAGTACTTAGTGAATCAGTCTGTATGGCAGTGAACTGAGAAAGATTTCAGTGATTAGATTCCTTATTTGATCTTTTCTCTTTTATTTTCTCTTTCTCCCCCTGAGTTCTTAATTCAATCTGATTGAATAAATGATTGACCTACAAATCTTCCTAGGGTTATGCTAGCTATCGTGCATTTCTGCCACATCTAGGCAAAGTTAGAGTGTAGCTTTTACTCCTCCATCCATCTTTCTCTTTCTATCTGTCCATTATATGAAGGTTTAGTAGTTGGGTCAAGTAGGTAGCTTCTCTACATGACCTGTTATAGTTCTCACACATGGAAGCTTAACATGGCCAAACCAAGCTGTCTACCGAATAGGAGACCCTCTGGATTCACCACTTATTTAATTCTCCAATATGTATCAGCCCTTCACCCCACCTTTTATTTGTGTTTTTCACAAGCAATACCGACTGTTGAAGGTAATATCTTAATGTTAAACTTGCTGACCATGGGGCAAGGGCTATTGGAAATAGATTGGGCCCATTAATAGAGTCAGTAGGAGGAACTTGTTGGACAATTTTGAGCCCCAAATCAAATTTTTACATGGAAGTTTCCTTAATTGTTCAGTCTTATTTACTGAATAATCCGAGCAGCAAATCTGTTGTCATATATATGCAAGCATTTATGATCCCGTTTATAGAAATGTTGAGATGCTGGTGCACCTGCTTTAGTTTTCTCAATGCTAGTTTCTTGTTTTTGTTTTTCTCACAACCTGTTCGAACAAAAGAGATGTGAATTGGTGTTCTTTCTTACATGGAACCTGAAACATTAATTAGCTTTTGTAATATTGCAGGAACAAACCAAAAGCAGGGTAAGCTAAAAAAGGGAAAGAAGTTGTGGAAAATGGCTTCTTCTACCAACAATGAAGAGGCCTATAAGGAGATGAAGGATAGGGAGATTGACACAGAAAAGGAAAGGAACGGAAAACAAACCCAAGATGAGAATTTGGAGGTATCTGAGAAAGAGGGCACACCCTTGAATCTGACTCAAAAATCACCAACCAATGGACACTTCAATGAAGCTGTGCAAATAAAAGAGAGGCATCCTGCAGTGCGTCCAAAACAAAAGAAGAGAGAGAGGATAAAAAAGAATAAGTCTACTGCACCAAAAACCGATAGTTCACTTTCACCTCAAGAGAATGATGCTCTATGCAGCAGGGATCTAACTAATACTAAGCATCTTGAGAAAGAGCAGAAACTGCATATAAAAACTGATCTACTTCCAGAGGAGCTTACCATTTTGACAGACACTGCTGATACAAATTCAGGAAAGTACAACAAGCCTGATGAGAGTCAGAAAAGACTTAAAACCTACAAGAGGAGAAAAACATTTCGAACCTATCGGAGGAAGAACAAAATGCTGTTTGCTTCCTTACTCAATTACATGGAGCAAGCCATGGAGAAGAGTCCTAACAGCACAATACATGGTATACAAAACAGTTCAGTAGGAGAACTCTCTTCCAATGAACTAGACAATACATGCATGGAAGAGAATGAAGAGGCTGTAAATGAATTGGATAAGGCAATGGAAACATATCACATCTTCAATGAGGAAAAATTAGAGGCATCAACAACTGAATGCACTATGGAACAAACAATTCCTTCTTCATCTAATGTTGATGTTGTAGAACATCTCGTTCTGGTTGATGGTACCAACACAGAAGAAAGTTCTATGGAGATATTGCCTTCAAAAAGAGTACCAATTAGTCATGTTAAGAGAAAACTTCTTATTCTTGATCTAAATGGATTACTTGCTGATATTGTTAATTTTGTTCCAGATGGATATAAACCCGACAAGAAAGTCTCTAGAAAAGCACGTAAGAATTGATTGGTAATTTTATCTTTACTGTCATACTTGAAGATAACATTTCTATAATAACTTGTTAGTCTTAATGAGAATGCCTCTTTTGTTTCAGTTTTTAAAAGGCCCTTCTGTGATGATTTCCTGGAGTTCTGTTTTGGCGGATTTGATGTGGCCGTTTGGTCATCAAGAATAAAGTAATATTCAAAATATATCTTGACCAATGCTTTCACCTTTCCACTTTCTCTTTTGAAATATTGTTAATTTTTCTACTTTTGGCACTTTCTTCTGGGTGCTGGTGTCTTTTAAGACAGGGGGCTTTACTGATGGTGATGCTTGCCGTGTATTGATTATTTGCAGGAAAAATGTGGATACTGTAGTTGATTTTCTGATGGGAGAAATGAAACATAGACTACTATTTTGTTGGGTAAGATGTTTGAACACTTAATATGAAAATCCATTGTTTTATTTAGTTTTCCACTAAGCCTGTGTTAGCATATTTATTGACTGTCCTATATTTGTTAAGATGGACGTTTTTTGTTCATGGTTTGAATCTGTCATTATTAAATTAACTACAAAGTGCTCTGAAGTTGGTTATAAGTAACCACCCAATTACACTTATCAAATTTTACCTCTCTACATGAACCTGGGTAGTTGCTACTGGATTGCAATATGGATACAATAGTTCTAGTACCTTAATTGTAGTGATAACTGATTGATCTGCATGTATGTCAATGCTTGAGCTAGTCTTCTAATTAATCCTTTTAAAAACATCAGAAATGGTACAGGGCTGTACTGGTGACAAAACTATTGGTTATCCTTTGTGAAGTGGTTAGGTGATTGAATTGGCACACCTGCTATTTTGTTCATTGACCAAAATATTTGATTTTGAGCTTCTGAGTTTCTTTATGTGACACATAAGTTATTTCCCTAATTCAGTTCCTGATGGCTCAAGGCTGAGTTCATCTTCCAAAAACTATTTGACAGCTTATGACTTTTAAATTATCCATGGGATGCCAACTTCTTGAACTATTTCCTCGTGGATGAACTGCAGTTTTTTTCCTGTGTCCACATGTTTCAATTAGAATCTAGAAATTTGATGATAACCAAAAAGTAGACTTGGTTTCTGTTGCAGCCTCATTATTACTGAGCTGCTAGAAAGCCTCCAAACTAATCAAATAGAGTACTTGACCTGATATACTCTTAATTGCTGCAACCAATTGAAACTTTTGTCAAACTAATACTCTTAAATTGTTTGGTAAATCCATTAGCTACTTTTGGTTGCCTGTATGATTTCACAAATTCTGAATATTGGAGATTAATTTACATGATAGACTATGGTTGCTTTCTGCTGTACTTACTAGTTCCATGCAGGACCAATCCCACTGCACTGAAACGGGTTTCAATACTATAGAGAACAAGCACAAACCTTTGGTCTTAAAGGAGCTAAGGAAACTCTGGGATAAATATGATCCCCATCTTCCTTGGGAAAAGGGAGAATACAATGAGTCAAACACTTTGTTGCTGGATGATTCTCCTTATAAAGCCTTGCGTAATCCTGTAAGCCCTTTTCCTGTCCTTTGTTATCCTATTAATCTACTATTCCTTGTGTCATGTAAATTTTTGGATTCTGTCCTTATTTTTGTCTATTTTCTTCCTCTTTTCATTGTTTAGCCATACACAGCAATCTTCCCTAATACATACAGGTTTCAGGATACAGAAGATAATTCATTAGGTGAGATTTCCTCCTGCACTGTTTGCAAGTTTATTTTTTATTTTTTCCCTGAAAAAAATTGGTTTCATCATGGTAAAGAAGGACAGTCTTCCAACTATATGGTAATAATTCTGGCACATGTGGAGGGTAGTTTGAGCATGTAGATCCCACAAAAATCTCCTGGCTTGAGATTTTATCTGAATTTTTATATTATATATGTATAATGAATTCTTTTGAAGGGATTGGAAAATAATAGAAAAAAAAACAGATAAAACTGTGGGTAAATTGGATTCCTTGGACTTTTGGCACACCCAATTGGAATGATTCATTATCTTGCATGTGTGGCAGGTGTTGGATGGCTGTCTTTATTGTCCTTTTGACAATTTCTTAATTCTCTCTTTATTTCAGTTGATGAAATAAAGATAAGCACTACTCACTTGCAGTTTATGACAGGCCCGGGAGGTGATCTTCGAGTTTATCTGGAAGGATTAGCCATGGCTGAAGATGTTCAACAATATGTGAAGCACCATCCATTTGGTCAATGTCCCATCACAAACACAAATTCATATTGGCCCTTCTACCTTGAGATTATGGGCGCCGCACCACAACATGTGATATACCAATATCAACCTGATGACAATAGTTCTTTTCTCTCGATTCCCTCATCTTCAGTGGTGGGTTCCACAGATTAAGCTAGAGATAAAATTAGTTCCTATCAAATCATGTTTGCTTAAATGGCTTCGTAGGGAATGCAAATTAGCACCGATTAATATATATGTTTTGACCTGATTTCAAGATTCAAAGGTTGTTCCCTGTTCCCTGTACAGATTTCTGAAGAGGTTTATGAATTATCCAAGACCATTGCTCGTAAGTGCATGGTCACTGTGAGTCTTAGTTGCTATGTTAACTGGCAATCTGTTAGTCTTACAGGCCTGTGGCTGTGGAGGATGAGTTTGGATTTCATCACCAAGGGAAGAACAAATCTGTTGTATGTATAGAGTGGGCAGCTCTTGATTCTTGCATCCCAACCACCTGCTATTGGTAAGGTAGTCTGGATAGTGAGTTCCTTGGGAGATAAACTGAGGCTAATACCATACCATAATTTATGGAGCAATTAAGAAGCTTCTCCGCTTGTAACAGCAATTTTGGTTTATGATGAACTAGTAGCTTTTATATATTGGAAATGTATGATTTGTTATTTTCTAGGCCCCATTTCTTGCAAGTCTTTAGCACCATTTTTACATCAAACTGTAATTGAAAGGGTATATGACTAAACTGCAGACTGCAGGCCGCAGCTAAGTTTGTTCCCTGCGCTCGTTTTTTTATCTCACTTGTATCGCTCCAAGTCCAGGCTCCCACCCACACACGATGCACTTTTCACCGGTGCATTGGGACAATACAAGGTGTCCGTGGCTATTTGACGAGGGACTGAACTGCTTATTCAATCGAAACCCTATAACAAAAGAAGAAATCCAATCTGTATTGAGGAATATTGCTCAGGAACTAGAAACAGGATTCCTACTCGGGAACAGGGATTTTCTTGGAAATACAAACAGGTAGGAACAATGCCAAACGGTGCTCAATTATCTGGTCGAAACTTGGAACCATCATTGCTAAATAAGCGATAAAAGTCCATAAAATTTTCTGATTATTACGTTTATAGAACGTGGACTCTTCTCATCGGGCACCAGCTTTTGTTATAAAGGCGCAGTTTGGAAAGAGTACAAATATAAATATGTACAGGACAAAACCTCATATTTTGTATTATTTTGTACTATACATATTTGTGTTTGTACTTGGGTTTAGTGCCACTTTGGTCCCTTTGGTCCCTCAACTTTAAAATACAATAATTTAAATTAGTATCTGAACTTTCAAAGTATGCTAATTTAGTACCTATTGTTAATCAGTCATTAAGTGGTATAAAGTTTTAATCCAACCTGAAGTCAATTTCAACCCAATTTTCTTCCCATCCCTTAAAATCTCATAGAATTTCTCGATTTTAAATCTTAACTCAACTTTCACTATATATTAATCTTATGTTTTATTAGTATTTGTTTGTTGACATTTTTTTTTTATTATTCTTTTGGTACAAAATTCAGAAAAACAAATTTAAGAAATGACTATAGTTTATTATGAGTTATGACTTACAATAGATCTTTCTTGGGTGACAAACAAAATAGAGGAGATGAAGAATAAAATTTTCAAAAAACTTAAAATAATGTTATTGAGGTTTTAGTCTTTTTGATTAGGATTAAATGAAGTGATTATCTTAAAAGAAATACATGATACTATTTGGTGGGGGCTATACAATATCATGCATCTAAACAAATCAATGTATGATATTACATATAACATATATTTATGTATGCCAAGTACTATAGCGTTGGGTTTTCTAAAGGGTCAACCTTAACCTAACCCGAAATAAAGTCGAGCATCAACATGACCCAACCCAACCCAATTTTTTCGGATTGGATTCGGGCCAACCCGGCCCAAGTTACAGCGTTAGGATATATGGATTAGATTTTTCACATGGTGGTCTGGACGTGAAGCGAAGGGAGGTATGCACGTTAAGGCAGAGTTGTTCTTAAAGTTTAGCATGACCAAATTATCCACCCTAATAAAGAGATTTATTGAGATCTATTTCTCTTAAATTCTTAATTGTCCATTTCTATCATTAAAATTGTGAAAATTATTTATTTTTGTAGTGGACCTAGTGGTGAATTAATATTTTTTTGGGAGGGGGGGAATAACTAAATTTAACTGAATTAGAAAGGGAATTTTTGACAATTCCTGTTGTTTGTGGCCCTGTGGGATAATAAATAACAGGAGAGGTCAAAAACATTTGAAAAAAATAGGGGAGGTTAATGAAATATTTGAAAACATAAAGAAGGTGAGTGAAATTTGGGTGTTGGGATGGCGGTTAGGGGGGTCGTTAGTTAGGTTGACTGGCCTCTATTACGCTTTACAAACAGCACCGCGAGACGCACGTTATAAAACCAGAGCTCGACGTGGGATGGGAAAGAGCGAAGAATCTAGAAAGTGCGGATCAGTGAACTTCGAACCAGAGATATGCAGCCTTCCAAATCCATGGCCATGGCCATGGCATCAGGTAAGCTTGGAAATACCCTAGAAACTTGAATGGATGTACGTCTTCTTATATGTTCAGGTGTTTTAATATCACTGTCTCAACGCATCAGCGTCCTTTTGCTATTTGGTTTTGGTTTTGATATTTCGTTTGTTTTTGGTCTAATTGAGTTAACTATCATGGTGGGAATCTTTCTTCTGTTTGTCGAATAGTAGAGAACAATCATCAATTTCTTATTACGTGGACGGGAGACTTAGATCGTTCTTTAAATGGTATAGGACCAGATGAGCAGAGTGACAAGTTGAAGAAGAGAAAGAAGAGAGGACTGCGCAGCTTGTATTCTATATACCTTGAGGAGGACTTGAAAGAGAGGATTCATGGTTCTGAATTCAAGTCGGACAAGAAGGCGAGGAAGAGAAATCAAGGTGAGATTTTCCCTGTTTAGAGTTTGTTGATTTCTGCAAGGAAATCTATTTATACTGCGTGACGATGTAAATGTTTTACGAAGTAAAAGAATAAATTTGCCGAAATGACCATGAAAAGGAAGTGCAATCATGAATATGAAATCGTTTTTGTTTTACATCAGTAGGAAAATTTTCTAGTTACAAACTTACCGGAAAAAAAAATTGTTGTTATGAGAAAAGAAAACTCAGATGGTTTATGCAATGTTGCAGGGCCAGAGGAAGAAAAGGGGAAGTTGAAAAGGGGAAGGAAGATAAAGAAGATGTACAGTTTTCCTTCTAAATTCAATGATATGGACTTGAAGATAACGGTAGACGATGCAGAAGATGGTCCTCATGAAGAGAATAAAAGAAAACAACATGACACTTCCTTGGGAAAAGGTTATCTTGTCGAGGGAATGTTAGAGGCAGCGTTGATAAATGAGGAAGAAGGGGTTATTGCAAATAAAACTGTGAGGGAGAAGATGCACAATGAGTTTGAAAATGATAACCTGGGTAAGAATCCACCAAAGGAAACCACTTCTAGAGGTATCAAAACTACTTCAATGGCAGTACAAAATAATGTGGAAGTGCACGTGCTGGAAGAAATAGTAGCAGATAAGAAGCATAGTTCACTTGAATACACTTACCTAGGTGAAAAGATTCTGGATGGATCTGGCCTTCAATTGCTTGCTTATGCTGCTTCAGTGGTTGAAGAAAATACTCACAACAAGAGAATGGAACAGGAAAAGGGAAAAAAGAATGAGAAGCGATGGAGGAAAAGGAAGACATATGATGCCCATGAAAGCAATAATAAATTGATACCAGAGGCTGCTGGAGGATAGAGTAGAACTTCTGGTTTTTAGAAATGAGAAGACCGAATTTCAAACAACTAAGGATCATGAAGAAAGGGGCTTGGCAGGGGGAGGACTGAAGATGGAAAAGTTGCATGACTTGCATCAATCTCCTTGAGGATTATGAACCAGGTCAAAATTCATTGAAGGACAGTACCATGGAGGTGTAGTAAGGCAAAACGAATGTGAAGTCTTTTGGAAGTAATGGTGCCAATCAAAAGTTGGAGGATTCCTTGCAAACAATCACAAAAAAAGCAATAATAACACAGAAGAAAATGAAGATGGTGAAGAAGATTTATAAATCCTCTGAAATTGCAGAAGGTCAAAGAATAGCTAGAAGCCGCTTTGGAAACAAAAGAAAATCCTGAGTTACTGGACAGGAAAAATTAAAGAGGAGGAAGAATAATAATGCCCACAAAAATAATGGCCTGCATCAAAATTCATGGGAGGATAATAGCATGGAATCAGAAATCACAAGTTGCATAAAATTTGGCACCTGCTTTGACAGTGACAAATAATTGTGAGCAAAATATACTATGGAGAGCATGCAGATGAAGAAGCATGATTATCATAAAAGAGGAACAGGTAACCATGAAGTAGTGACTGTGGCATGGTCCGCATGGAAAAAGATAAAGAGGAAGAAGAAAAAAAGGGCTCACTGCAACAGGACATGACTATTTGTGTCAAAATCCATTGGTGGACAATTGTCCAAATTGCCAGTTATAAAAAATTGCAGCTGCTTTAACAATGGCTAATTATCATGAGGAAGGATATAAAACAGATAAGGTAAAAAGCAATGCCTCGAAAGAAATGAAATAGACCAAAAGTTGGTTTGAGGTCATGCAGGAATTGTTGACTTTGGTCAAACTCACCTATCAGTAACATGGATGGGACAAACTGTTAGGGGATGGATGAAGAAATCTAAAGGCTCTCCATACAACAATGAAACCACGTGGCATGGCAAAGAAAAAGGTAAAGACGAGGAAGGGATATAATATTCCTGAAAGAAATTGGAGGAACTTAGAATGCAGAGTCAATGGCCATAAAACTTCATTTGGGGGTGGGGGGGTGTCTCATTCCATTGGAAGTTGATTTGGCCTCAAATGTTCCATCTGAAGTTTGTTTGTTCATGTTGACTGCTAATCTCAATAAGATTTTCACCACTGATTACTTGATTTGGTAGGGGCAAAAATATGGAAAACTCAAGTTCCTTATGTCAGGTCAAGGAAGAATAAGTGTCACACCTACTTGTGAGTTTTCCAAGGTTACTGCTTCCTGTAAATTCTTCTCTAATGTGTAGTTCTCCTTTTGAGGGGATGGTTGGTTCTAAGATACCACTCACCTCTTTTTCGATGAATGCTCTATTAGAGGAGTTCAGGAAAGAGGGTCGCTTCTCTGGAATTTTTGCTCCTTTGCTCCCTTCAATATCTATTGGAGATTTTGGAAGAAAGAAAACAGTGTACCTTTGGTGGAAAGAGGTGCCCCAAGACATTATGTTTTCAGTGACCTTATACTTCTGCCCCATGTGAAGTTCAGTAACCTTCCACTTCTGTAATAACTGTCATGACATTATATTTTCTGTTTCTTTTGAATATTGGTGTACATCTTGTACATGAAGCATAGCAATCATGTCTTGTAATTTATGTATGTAGATCTTGTTGATGGTAATACTATTTTACCTATAAAACAATTAACAATGTAACATTGGAAGAAAATCATTGACTACCAAAATCTGTGGGAGAAATTTGAGAATCTGCATTTAATGAATGATGAACATCTTAAAAAAATGAACAGTTTCAGTTGAGAGGAAGAACCATCATGAAGTGCTTATTCATAGTAATCCAAACCAGTAAAGTGTAAAACTGAAAAAGTGAAAATCATTGGAACATATAAGAGGTAGAAGCCAACATTATTTAAAACATATACGAGGCAGAAGGAAAATCTGTTTGGTTCTAAGTTCTAACAGCTAATTTCAGGTTATACAGAATAGTTTAGTGGATGGTGTTGATTGTTCAGACACTACCTTGCTCAATTCGGTTCCTGTGGTTTCTTATTACTGAGAATAATTCTTTTTTGGTTACAGATGGAGTTTGGAAGGGAAGAAAGGGAAGAGATTTCTTTTATATTGTTTCTCATTCCACCCCAAGAATTTACTCTGGATTAATGTACAAGAAAACCAAGATGAAGAATGGCAGACATTTATAATTTACTTATAAAAGAACTTAATTTTAAATGAATCAAACGTTTCAACACTTTTTTTTGGCACTAGAATTTTGGATTCAACATAAAGTGTGAGGTGTAGTTTGGCCATTAATGTAGCTTAATGGGATAAAGAGGGAAAAGACCGACTTATCTGGTCTTTAGGCTTATACCCTTGACCTTTTGGTATGGGTGCAACCTGGACTGGGTTGGATTGAGCTGAGGTCAACTGTATCCCAATTCAAGTTTCTAAAACCTTGACCCTACCCTAACCAACTGGATCTTCAACACTCTATACATGGGGTTTAGGTTAGGTCAGGTTGCCCAAGACAAACCCTAGCCCATTTTCAACCAACTTGACTTTCATTTTTTGGGTTGGGTTGAGTTAGATTGGCTTCACCCACCCCACTCTATTGACTAGGCTGTCTACTGTTTTTTAATTTCCTACATTAAATCAAACCTTAGCCCTAAATTTATCAAAACGTGCTTATAATTCTTTTTAGGGTTTAAGCTCTTCTGCCCCTTAACTCGTTATTTTCTAATTTCCTATTATAATTAAATTTCAGAATTATTCTTTTTGAACTTGAGTTGTCAAGTGCTATAGAGTTGTTCATACTGATAAGTATATAACTTCAGCTTGTTCATATTAATTTTTTTGTACAAAAAAATTTTTAATTTGAAAAGAATCACTTCATACCTGTAAACAGATAATCTTGTGTATCTCACATACAGAGACATTTTCTCAGAGGCCTATCTCTGCACACTTCAAAAATGTATGATTATGTACTTATACTTGCGGTTCATGTATTCACTTAATTTTCATAATTTAGATTACTGTTTTAAAATTTCTGGACATCTATGATCCTTTAAGGACTAAGGCGCATATCTCAGATGAGGATAGTGGATGGTAAGTGATGGAATTCAAGTGACAAGCTGTGGATTGTCAAGAAGACCTATGAGAGGGACCAAGCAAGAATTTACCAAAAATTTCCTCAACCATTGGTTCCTTCTTTTGGCCAAAGGAATGAGAACATGACTTGGTAGAGTAATTGAATGTCCAACCTGCTGAGATGGCTCCAGTTGATGTTATACACCACTTGATTCAAGAAACACCTAACTGGGAAGTCCAAACCTGTTATCTGTATTGTGGTAAGAGATCTGATTCAGGTAGCAAAAGGATTAAACTTCTTGCGTTGGTTTATTATGATCTTATTCTTCATGATTTTTTTCCCTGTATGTTGTTGACTGTAATACTTATCTGTTGCTGGTATTTATCTGGGAAATTGGAGCAAGATGATCCTGGATGTCAGTCTTAATGGAATATTAGAACTGATGTTAGAAATGTTAAAACTTTCTACTGAAGTAGAACTTTTCCCTACTGGTTGGACATTGACTAGGCAATTGAATTTTGCTCAAGGCTTACTATCCAAGAAAATATATCCAGCTTACTTTTCTTACTATTTTTTTTCCCTCAAAGACTCTCTGTATAGTGGTTGTGCTATTTAATAAATTTAAAGTTGGAATTTTTGCTTAGAATTTCATGATCTATTACCTAAAAAGAATGGAATTGGTGGTTGGTGGTTCAACTCTCCCAACCCTGACCAAGGCAAGAAATCTTTATATGCAATTTGTTAAAAATATCCTTTACATTTTGAAATCCACTGGATTCTAATCTGCCATATATTGTTACAAACTAATTAGAATTCTTCATTGGGGAAGATCAAAATGATTCAGATATTTATTGACATTTTGATGGCAGACATTATATACACATATACACAGACAAGGGTCAATCTGAAAATGCAATATAAAGGGTTTGTGGTCATTTCTGAATAAGAATTTGTGAAATCAAGAGCATTTATTATATTTATATCCTGTGCTTTATGCAAAAGACAGTCACTCTGGTCATTATCTTGTGAGTTGTGGCATTCCTTCTGCTATAAATGATGTTGATAAGAACTGGGGATCTATAACCTAACCTTATTATGGGAAAGTAAGCTTTGTGAGAGACAGATGACATTATTTTCTCACCATCCAAAATTCAAAATAGAAAAAATACCATTCCCTTAGCATTTTCTCATTGATTTTCTCTTGGTGAAGGAAACCAGAAATCATGTAAGAAAATCTATGATTACTTTCCTTCTCTGTAATTTTCCTTTCTTCTCTTGGAAATCAAATACAGAATTTATGATTTAACGAAAGCATATGAACCGATACTCTCTAACAGATGTAAACATTTAATGATATAGGAAAATTTTAGTTCCAGAAAAAAAAAAAAATAGTGCCCTAGCAGAACGTGTAAAGCCTAGGCATAGTGGCGTAGAGATTTCAATGTTCACAAACCAGCGATTGTAAATGGGTCCATTTACAACCCAATTAAGCATGAACTCACCCCCTTACTGGCATCTTTTGATTTGATAATGGGTCCAACTCCGGGCCAATTGCTAGGCTCAAATCTGTTCTACAAGCTACCTACTAGCGACACGCGTGTGTATTGTGTACAGTTGTAATTCGATAAGCATCACAGGTGGCTAAAAAGCTGTTCTAAGCTATTGGCATTTCTGAGTTGCTGATGATCAGTTAGGAGCCTCACAGGCTCACATGGCATGTTGCTTGAAAAGTATAATGTGCATCACTCTGCTAGATCCCTAGCCATGGATGATGGAACCCATGTTTGATGCAATTATTCTGAACAGTAGAAGCATGTTGACTTTTGGTACAGATAGGATGTTTTATGTTGGGCAAGTTGAGGATGGGTCCTGATCATCCGTCCCTTATGTTTGAGCCAATTGAAACATTGAAGGAACTAGTTAGAATCTTTTGTTGCTTGTTTTATCTTAAGGCACCTCTTGGGGTGTAACAATAACATCATGAGAATAGTAACAATATATGCCCTTTTTGGCTTTAAGTGTTTTTTTTAACTCGTTTACATAATTTTAACTCCTTACTCTTTATATATTTGTATGTAAGGCTAGTAAAATTTGACACGACACAGGAATATGATATGATTCAATATGACACGGAAATTAGTAGGTTTAGGTTTAGTTTAATTGTGTTTTTATCAAAAATTATGTCAACCTGTTGTTTAATACGATTAATAAATGTATCAATTTCGAGTTGATCCATTTAACTCTAAAATGGCCTGAAGATTCAATTGTTATATTATGGGTGCAATGGCTTTTATGAATTTGTCTACATAATGGATTATTTTATTATTTACTTTTAATTGGTTAATCGTGTTGGTTTTGCGTTAATTTGGGTTATATGGGTTGTGTTGTATTAACACGTGTAATAGTAGGTCGTGTTCATGTTTGAAAGTTTGACATGATTACTTATATCATATTCGTATAAACCTATATATCCGAATATCCCTATTAATATGGATTGTCAAAGGGTTTAAATTGATATAGGCCGATATGCTGGTATGGTGTATTGGACTGTATTAGTGTTTTTTTTTTTATGTTTGATTTGATTTTTATTTTTTTAAATCGGTTTAGAGGGATCAGTTTAAGTCTTATCTACCTTTTAAACTATAGTCTGACCCGATACAATCCCTGTAGGGATGTATTAGAAAGCCATCGATACGATACATATTAACTAATACAAATTGATATGTATCGATACTTTAAACCTTATTTTTAAGTTCAACACCCCCTTTAAAGACCAACCATATTATGTTAATGGGGTGTTGAACGTATTTTATTGGAGGAGATCCGGATTCGTCTAAAATGCATTTGGTAATGTCTGAACTGTGAATTTATTACTGTTTTCTTTTAGAGATGTAAGAATTAAGATGGCATCTGAACTTTTAACCTATTATAACCTAATGGTTTATTTTTTTAAGCAAAAAACCAAGGACATATATTATTTAATTCAGCTACTTTCAGCTGTTATTAATTGGCCACTTGGGCCTTTTTTTACAAACAACATTTTATTGCGTCAAGAGCTTTTGATACATCCAAATACTCGGCCAAGGTGTTTTCCCATAGTCCGAATCTGCTGCACTTTTTTTCCTAGGAATGTAATTGGATTAGCTTTAGCAAAATCTAAATTCAATTTGATTATTGAAAATTTGCACCTAAATTCAATATGAAATCTGATTAAATTTGAAGACATTAGATTTGAATTTGAATCCTAATGGATTTGGATTTAATCTAACTTTATTTTAATTTTTTAAATACAAAAGAAAAATTAAAAAGTTAATTACTTTTCAATTTTTATATATAATATATTACTGTAAATATAACATACTGAATTTATTATGTTTAAATTCGTATGCTAATATAATATATAAAATATATATTTTTTTAATTTTAAATATAATTGTATAAATTTATATAATAAAATCAATAAATATTATAATATAATTGAATTTGGATTTTAATCAAATCAGATTGAGTCAAAATCCGAATTCAATATGATTCAATTATTAATTGGATGAGATTGCAAAATCCAAATATGATCTAATTACATAAATACTAGGGCTATTCACAAATAAATTCAAACCGACCAAACCGACCAACCTGGCCCGACCCAACTCGATTTGGCCGGTTTTTCTTCATCACTGGTCGGTTTCAGGTTGGAAAGATGGGTAAACCGATAATTCGGTTCGATTTCGATTTTCACACATGAAAACCGAACCGAACCGAACCGAGTTATCTATAAATATGTTCTCATTGAAATATTATATATAATACATATTTCAGTTTGAAATCTATTTCAAGAAAATATATTCTGAAATATTGTATATAATATATATATTATATAGCTGAAATATGTGTTTCGGAAATGTATTATATTTAAACCAAAACCAATCCAAATTGACCTAAATTGACCAGATCGATTTTACTTAATAGAGGGTCGGTTTCGGTTTAATCTTTAGGTAACTCGATCAGGTCGGATCGGTTGAAAAAGCTAGTAAATCGATCCAACCTGACCCATGAACAGTCCTAATAAATACATCATCTGAATCTGGGATAATCAGATTGAGTTACGGATTTTCAAGTATCATTGACAAGTCTACTCCGCACTAAATATAAAGTGCATATGACCCACAATCACTTAATCTCTCACTTGCATTTATGGCTAGTGTGAGAAAAGTGATTGATACCAAACTCAGCTAAACCTCTTTCATAAATACACAAATATGGATCACTAATTCAGATTAGCTGAAAGCGATGGCTTTGTAGCGGTCTGCGAAACTAATGATAACATCCCATGTCAGTCATAAAAGAAAAAGGTTTAGCTATTCAGCAGGCTGTGGAATCAATTATAAGGTTTTACGTCAGTATAAAATACATAGATCCCGCATCTTTTACAGTGGAACCCATAAGTTTATTACTGATGTGAAATCTCATCATTGTTTCCACAGCCCGCTGAACAGTTAAAGCATTCAGCTAATCCAAATTTGTCATAAAATGCTTGAGGCCTACGATGAAGGTTGAATGGTCATAGGCTGCATGTATTTTATGACTGATGTGAGGTGTTCTCATTACGCCTGTTCGTGGCTGGGCTCATCTTTTGCCAAAACTTGAAAGAATTTGGCCCAGGAATCCCAAGCCCAAAATGGCATAGCATGAAGCCCAGCCTGTGAATAGGTCAAGTTATGATTAGCTTCACAGCCCACTGAACAATTATTTTCTTCAGCTAATCCTATCTTTGTGACATTCATGTAATGGACTGAACATTAGTGCAAGGAAAAAGTACATCAAAACCCAATTCTATCTATCCATCTATATATATATATTATCCACTGTATACAAAATGCATCCCACTTATGGGAGAACAACACTTAGGCTGTGTTTGGTTGCAGTACAAATTTATTTGTACCAGTACAAATGCATAGGAGTGCAAATATAAAAAATGTAAATTTTTGTTTAATTTTGTTTTTTATTTTATTTTATTATGCTGCATGTCTTAATTTACTTTATTTGTATTGTAATCAAACAAAATAAGTTAAAATTTGAAACAAAAATAGGTAAAAATTTACACTCAAATCATTTGTATTGTCGTGATTTTACATCGATCCAAATTTATTTACATTACAACCAAATACAGCCTTATCAAACACACACACACACTTGTGGGAGAACATACACAGAAAATAGTGTAACCCCACAGGGAATCTCAATCTACTACCCACAAGACATTACAGCTGCACATCCATCCAGAACCAAGGTTCAAGTTTACGAGATTACCAATAAGCTGAATATAAGGTATAAGCAATAGGCAGGGGTGCCGACTGCCGAATTAGCATTTTATATTACCTTGGACTTGAATCTTCGGGCCGGGTCCATTCAAATTTTGACCTATCCGCCCAAATTACACCCCTATTGACAAGTGGCAACTTTCAAATATCAATAATTAATAAGTATTAATGTTTAATAGTAGTTTAATGGGTGTCAAAACTGAAACTAACATAATATATGATATCATCAATAGTTAAAATTGCTAGAAACTAATATTTTCATTATGGAGCGTATCATACGTTGAATCATGTCCACAACATGTCCCCATCCACGAGAACATACAAGTACAAAACATATTCTAGATGTGCGGCTCCAGCACCTTGTGGGTAACCCCAAGAGTCCTCAATAATCACTCTTCTCACCCATTCATGAACTTGACCTCTCCAAATGATAAAATGATTTATGAAATATGGACCCAGTTGGCTAAAAGGCTAAACGTCTTCTAAGTTCTCAAGGATATGGGCATACTTAAATTCTTTCTTCATTGATCCCAATAAATAAATAAAACATCAATGCATCTTCTCTGATCATGTTCCCCATGGTCATCATCCAAGGGGACCTCTTATAGTCTTATGTCTTATGTCTTGTCTATCTATCATTGTTCACCATTAATATACCAGGTGCAATGCAACACAGATGCCTCTTTATACTGAGTTCACATTGGCACCCCACATGCACATCTCTGCATATATTGACTTGTTATAGGAAGATATTTCTAATACACGGTTGAGATGTGCTATCGGGTATGCGTTGGGTGTCCCTCTGTGCGGGCGCCCATGCAATTTCCCCTATACTCACAATCATACATCAAGCTTGACCAATCAAGCTATTATGTCCCCTAGCATGAAGATGATAATGAAAGACAACCTTAAAAAGAATTAAAAAAATCAATTTCATTGAGAGGTCGTTGGCTTCATTAATGGCAGATTCATATTCTCAGAGTATTAGTAGTCCTTAATCATGTCAATTGATGCTTAAACTATCTCCCTTAATTATATAGCAATCTTTGTGTTTTTTTTCTTTTCTTTTTCAAGCCAAAGCTTCTGCCACCTCAACTGAGTTGGATGAAGAAGGTGTTACAGTTTCTCCCTTTAAATTTTCTTTCATTGTGTCGACAAAAGCACATGCTGTGCTTGCTATGTTATTTTATTGCTGAGTGCCCCCATCAATGGACAATGGCCAATGGAGTGAGTGATTACTGGTAATTTGTCCTTGAGATTTCCATCTTGTGATCAGGGTATTACTCAATGGACATTTTACCAACATCTCTGTGTTTATCAATCAGTTCACTCCCCAACCAAACCTATAATGGTGGGTCCTAATCCTATTTATCTGGGCACGTTGGCACCTCATTTTTATTAATAAAAAATAACAGGAAAATAACTGATATTTGTATATAAATGTTGGGGAAATTGAGCTGTGAATTTTAAAAAGAACAATAAATTATAACCTATACTATTAATATTTCTAACCGTTACCCTGTGGGTGGTTAAACTGAGCAATCTCTCTCTCTGACCATTTAATTAAATATAAACGTACCATATATTCAAGCCTTGGTACCAAAAGTATGGTGGGTTGGTGGCAAAGTACTACCTAATGCACTGGCAAGATAATTGCTTATTAGGCAAAAATCTTGGACCAATTCAACCTAAGGAAGCTATTTCAAGGGAGCATTTTCTATGAATTTTGGATTTTGATTCTATGAATGTGAAGGGAGCATTGGCTGCATTGCAGTCTACTTAAAGACCCATAATTTTTTTATTTTTATTTTTGAGGAAGACCCACCTTTCACTGTCACAAGTCTCATTTCTTACCAATCCAATTTCTAGATTGGGCTGTCCATGGTTTTGTTTGTCCCGAGTCGAATTTGAATCTGATCTGATCAAGGTGATTCAATATGGAACTACCCAATTTGATTCTATACAGGGTCAGTTACACGAATCTTGCCATTCCCTTTTGTTTAGAACCATATCGGTTGCTAAATTATGGATGTTTAAATTATTTCTTATTAATTCCACAAGTTATTGTCTTTTTGTTTATTTAATTTGTAATAAATCACTTTTTCAGTTCAATTTGATCCAATAATATTTAAGGTTTCTTTGTTTTTGGATTTTGAGTGGGGAAGTTGGCCAATGGGATTTTGATTCCCATTAAACCAAAAAATCCATGATCTTTTTTTAAACTTATGTGAAGATCAGGAAAAATTTAGGCGCTGTTTAGATAGATTTCTACTTCTGTACTTTTAAAAACATCAAAGCATAAAGTACATAAAATACTTATACTTTGTTATTTTTGCTTTGAAAACCATTTGGGTAAAAAATTTTGAAAAATATGCTTTCTAAAACAGAAGTACCATTTTCTGTTTGGTGAAAGCATGTCCGTTTGTACTTCCGGTGACAGTTTCCGATGGTTTCAGGGTCTGAGATTGATGACAGCAGTCCGACTCTGACAACGGCAAACGGAGGTAGGGTTGAGAGTTTTATAGAAGGGTGGTCATGCCACCCTTTCGCGCGAAAACAAAAGCACAAAACATAAAAAACTGACTTTATGCTTTTGGGGTTTTTCATACTTTTAAAAGTACGAAATCAAAAAGTATAAAGTACATAATACAAATGCTATGTCGTGTTTTTCATACTTTTATACTTTACTTAAAAGTCTATCCAAACAGGGCTTTATTTTCCTGGGTATCACTTATTCCCATCTTTCCGGCAGGTAAATAATTTTCCCCTGAGAAAAATTACCAACACTTAGATGAGATAAAAATGCCCCTTTTAATAATAATTTTTTTATAGATAAAATGGTCATTATCTTATTTACCTGAAAAATAAAAAAAACATAAATAAATACACTTACCCAAATAAAAGCCTTACATGAATACTTATACTTACCGTGAATTAATATGTATTTATTAATAAAGTTGGTTTGAAAATTGCATGTTATCTCAAGAATCCATAGAAGTTGTTTTTAAGTCATTCTCATCTATACATCATAGTCCATTTCATCAAATAATATAATGCATGATATTTGGTATTCAATAGAATCAATCCAAATCGAATGGATAAGATTTGATTGGAATCGAAATATTAACGAATCAAGTTTGGGTCTAGGTGCTTCTAATTTGGCCCGACTCATTTGCAGCACTTGGTCTGCTACCCCTGTCCCTGTTCATGCTGGCAATGCATCATTTAAAGTATGATGGCCATGTGGCTCTGCGTGCATCATTCATTGTAATAATAGAAGGATGGGGGTAGAATAGCTCTTCTTCTCTGATGGAGAATCTTTGCCTAATTTCTCAATTTTGGATGGATGAAGACCCATCCAAGGACTGAAGGTGAAGGACACCCCCTCAAGTCTGAACCCCACTATGTGGATGTGGGTGGAGGTCAGCCCAAGCCCAAAATTATATCAGATGAAGCCCAGTCTATAGCCCAATGGGCCAACACAACAAGCCCAAAAGCCCATCTTCTGAAACACTTGTTTTTGTATCCTATCTAATCAAGAGATATAACAATTAACAAGATGTTGGGAAAGATGATGAGTGAGCATGATCAACTAACTCATCAACCATCAATCTCTGTATATAAGTGACAATGGGAAGCTGTGATCATTGAATCAATCAAATATGGGCTAGGCCCATGAGTAGATCTGTAGATGGATGAGAGGGGGCTCTATTCCTTATCATGCGTCACATGTACGACACAAGCCACAAAAGGAAACAGATGAAATTGCTGACTAAGTGTTGAAAGCAGAGGCCATGGACTTGGGTTGCTTGTCATCATCCCCCACGCCCACCGTCGTCAATTTCTTCCTGTACGAAGAGTTGGGCGTTGAGCTTTCTTGTGCGCCAGCTACCGTGTCCCTTGAGCCCTGCACCACGAAATCCTCATGTGCTTTTGCTTCAATGAGCTGAGGGGGACAGGATAAGAACACACATATGGTTACATGTGCCTAACCAACTTCCATGCCTTGAATTTAAAAAGGGGATAAGGCATTTGAGAGGTCTGAGATAGATCTGTTCATGGACCGAGTTGGGCTAGGTTCAGGTCAGGCTTTCATTCTGTATTAACAGATTTTTCTAAGGCTCGAGCCTGAGTCCGGCCTGACCATCGGGTCTACAATTTGGGCCCAAGCTCGAAATTTAGCCCATATTGTTACTACTGCTGAAGCGAATGAATAGAGAGAGAGAGAAAAATTATAAAGAAAAAAATAAAAAATGTATATATTAAATTATAAATATATATATTATTTATATATTTTATATAATATATAAAATACATATTATGTATTTTATAGGCTTTTTTGACAAATCCTAAGCCTGACTGGGGTGCGGGCCGGGCCAGGCCATCGGGCTACCCGGCCCATGAACAGGTCTAGTCTGAGAGCTTTGTCGGCCGTTACATAAGGTTAGGCCTACAATGACCAGGTAGGCCCACCTACCATGATTGTGGGCCTAATAGGCCAACTAGAGTGGACCCATGGAACCCATTTGGGTATGAGGTGTTGTTGTGGGTGTTTACCCTTTTCTTTATTTCCCCTTAGCAGACCCACTTGTTAATTAAATGATTAAATGATCTGAATTGAGTTAATCAACTCGACATGTGACAGAGATGAATTGGAGTCCCTTCATATGGCGAGTCAATTGTGTGGTCTGTCCTTAGACTTGCCTTGCTTTTGGGTCTAAATACTCTAGTTTTTAATTAATCAATCAATCATCTCACTCATTTCATTGCCTTGCGCTTCTGTCTCACCAAACCCTTGTATAGAGAATCATTAAATCTTATTTTCTGCAATTATAATAAGGGCTTTAGTTCTGATATCACATATTATCTTAGCCAAGTCAATAAGTTTTTCTTTATTCAAGTCATGGGTAGGCGTAGGACTACCCATCTTTCACAAGTTACAAGTAATCTTGAAAAAAGATTGAACTTGAATAATACAATTGATGGATATGGGGGTCTTCTGAAACCTTGTGACTTGTTGAAATAAACAAGTGGATAATAGAGATCATCAGATCAGAAACTGATTTTCTGCTTTTGATATGAGATTCATCCACGGTTGTTGCAGAACCCTGATGCAGTAACAAGAGATTGAGATTGAGGGAAGTGCAAAATTTTTGGTTTGGGGATTGCTTGAATGGTGAAGCAACTCCTCACATCAAATTCAGTGTGGTATCAATAATTTACATTATTTTCTTATTGTTTTCAGTTAACCAGTCAAAAGCAACAACCTATCTTGGAAGCTTCACAGCTCACACATAATGCATGTGATTCATTAATGGAAGATAGAAGTAATATACAAGAACAGTTTTGACTTCAAGATTCCAAAGCCCCTTTCCTTGAATCCAAATCAAGCTTTGATCCATTTAGCTTTCAACCATCTTATCACATTCAACGTTGTTTTAGAAAGGGAGAAAAAAATGACACCTTCACTTCCTCTTTCTCAGTAAAAATCTAACATGAACTCCCCCTTGTTTAATGGCCACACAATCTGAGATGCTTCTTGGAATTCCTTAGGATGTTAATATAGAGACTATGCATTTAATATTTGATGCTTTTGGTGCTCTTAACATACTCTCTTTCTCTCTCTCTCTACATGTGTGTGTGAGACAGAAATACACATATGTGGAACATTATTGTGAGTATTATAATTAGGTAAACCTTTTAGGGTTTGATACAATTTGATTGATTATTGAAGCCCACTCATTGATGGGGGTATTGCACATGGTCATTTGGTAGGGAAGAGTCTTGGAAAAGTAGGGTATCTTGTGCCAATCAAAGTGGGCAAATAAGTAATGTTCCTTGGTAAAGACGATTGGGATAAGTCAGTTGGTGCTGCCTATTGATGTAAGGCATGTCCCAATGTTATCCATTAGCTTTCTGCATGTGATTATGTAGACTTCATTTAACTCCTAGCTCTTATCTCAACAATCACCATCATACCTTTCCTGTAGGGGTATATTCAGGCCCATACATGCATGTCTGCTGCATGTATATATGCACCCATGTACATGTCTACAGGCATGTATACATGCTTGAAAAGCATATTTCTCAATCATAGAACAGTGGGCATACTTCTAGTTTGATGCATGGAATAATATATTTTTTTTTATTTAGGCTATTTGGCACATACAATAATAATGTACTCAATGTTTTCAATGAAAATTAAAAAAAAAAATGATAACTGATAGAAGAACCCTTTTGTTATTTAGTTTGTAATGGGGCCTATGTTTCTAAATATATTAGCTGAGGTTTAACCATTTTCATTCCCTTGAACATACATAGAATAAGGCTTCATAAACTTCCCTCTGAAAATTTTCTTACTCATTTTTTTCCTTTTTTTTTTTCTTTTGGTGGGTTTGGTATGGGGAAAGTAAGAAAATCCTTTTTATCTTATCTACCTGGCCGATCCAACATCATTTTCTTCATTATGAAGTCAACAAGTTCTTTTCTTCTTCTTCTTCTTCTTCAAAAAAAAAATTACAGTCAGTCTCTCTCTCTCTCCAAGAGAATTGGTAATATATTTAAATTATTTCATGAATATAGTTCAATAATGATCATTAAATTAATTCCACCCTGTATTTTATCTAATTACCTTATACAAAAGTTGCTTCTTGACTCCTCAAGGACACTTTTGTTCATCCAATTTATTAGTAGAATTGCAATAAAAAATAGTAGTATAATTATTGATTCCCTTTTTTTTTGCCCATTAAGACAAATAGTACATCAAATACTACCTTTTTTTTGATACAACATACGGCCTTTTGGATTTCCTTTTAAGAATAAACATCGCATTTAAGGCTAATATTTGTAATATTTACAATAGATGTGAACCATAGAAAGATATGAAATGATTTCTATTAATTTTTACAGCTTATACACTGTGGCAAAAAAATGTTTTCCAAAATAAATAATTAAAGGGAGGAAAGATATGACCCACATAGCATCAATGGATGACTGTTGAGAGGTAGGCAGTGCTTGACAAGGCTCAGCCATGTGCCTCAGGAATCTCCCGCTCCATTCTAATTCCCTGTAATAAAACCTAGATGGTGGAAAGGACAGCAGCCATGGAATAAAGATAAACTATTTATATTAGGAGTTTCTCATGGAAATTCCAATTTGAGTCATTTGACACCATTGCCCTTATTTTTTCTGTCATTTCCCAATATTTCTTTATCAATCTTAATTATTGATTTAAAGATTTTTTTTCCTTAAAATTATTTATTATCTTGTTTGCCAGTTTACTACCACAGCTATGAAACACCAAAAAGATTTATTGGGTGGTGATTTAGGCCCACCCCATGTTTTTTTAATGGCATGAGACACACCCTAACTAACTAACTATGGAATAAATACTTTCTTAAAAGACATATAGATCCCTTTCTATATGATAATATGATCTATAGAATCTCTCCTTATAAGTATTTGCTGCCTTGCCATGGACCCAATTTCTACCAAAAAAAAAAGGACCCAATAAGTACCTGTAGTCCTGCACACCATTTATACAGTTGGTGATTTTAGTATTGCGAATTAATAATTTACTAATTGTTTAGGTTCCGTTTGTTTGCAGTGCAAATGGGCTGAGTGTAAATCCTGGTTTATTTTTGTTTCAAATTTGACTTTATTTTGTTGGTATTAGGAAGTAAGATGATGCGGTCCCTACTTCATATAAAAGAGAATGGAAGTTGGGGTTATTTGCTTTGGAGGAATAAGGCAGGAAGTAAGTTGATATGGTTCCCGCTTTATATGAAAAGAATTAGGTAGAAGGAAAATTGTGCAAAATTTGCAACGAATTTTTTAGAAGCAAAAATTGCATTGCTATTTAATGCAAATGAGACAAAAGTGCACATTTTGCATCAATTAAGAGTACAAATTATAGTTGTAGACAAATGCTTGCAAAACTTATCCAGTTCAGATTTGCATTGCAAGCAAACAAAGCTTTAATTTCATAGTTTTTTTTTTTAAAGAACTAGTTCTTCTCTATCTTCATGTAAAGTTGTCAAGTAAAGACTCAAGAGGCACTGCATCAACAGCCAGTGACAATGAGGATGGGGAAGTGAGGAGTACCAAAAAGCGGGACAAAACGTCTTTCCAATCAAGAATGCTAATGGGCTTAGTGCAAATTTTGGCGGGAAGTTGGTCAATGGGAAAGTTGACAATATTCTTTTACTATTAAAGTGTGCATCTCATATCTCATAGAAACAAAACTTAAAACTTTCTTTTAGATATGTTTTTGGGAACTTATCTATGAAAGTTTTATCCACCTAAAAAGTGGATTAATTACTTACCCGTGGAGGGGGGAATTGACCAAATTGTGTAAGGCTAAAATATTTTTACAAAAAAAAAAAAGAAGAATCTTTTAAGAAATTTACTCATCACTTACCCATCTGATAAAAGAACATGAATAAATGTATTTACTTGATTAAAATTTTCTCAGGTAAGTAACTTACTGCCAAATAAACAAGCCTTATTTTCATGTTTTACTTTGTTTGGGAGGAGTGAAAATAGAAAGCAAAAAATAAAAAAAAAGTGATCTCCACATCATGGGAGATAAAATGAAGGTAAGTGTAAGGTCGTTATTTTGGAAAGAATAAAATTGTACCTTGCAAGTAAAATGATGTGGTCCCCATTTTGTAAGAGAGAGAATGAAGTTGAGGATAAGGTGGTGCAGTTTTTGCATAATTTCTTGGAAAGCAAATTCTGCACATTTAATGAATCCAAATAAGACAAAGGTGCAAAGTTTTACATCGGATAGAGGTATGAATCATGTAACTCTGCAGCTCTGAACCCAGTGCAGTGCAAATTTTACACCTAGTATGGATTTACACTACAAACAAATGGAGCAATGATAAACAAGGGGTGGATCTATGTTTGACATACATGAAGACTAACAATGGCATTAAGGGAATTTCAGAAAATTGCTTCAGTTACAGCACAATAGGTGACAAACTAGACAGTAATAATATTTTTCTTGCCAGAAATGTGCTGATTCTCCAAGGAACCACCATCCTGCACTCTGAAACTTTGCATCTTTTGTACACTTTTGGAAACTTCGCAACTCAGAAACACCAGTTGCGTGAGCAGGGGGGTGCCTTGCATTCAGTGTCATTCTGTCACCTTCCCTCAAAGCCCCTTCCAGTTCCAGGTAACACTCTTAAAGCATTGGAGTTGTAGTTGGACCGCATTATAGCTCCAGTACCATCAACATGAAGCTGAAGGGTGCACAGTTGCAACCAGAAAGAATAAACCATAAAAACTTTACAAGTACATATAGCTCTCGTCTTTCCTTTTTTTTTTTTCCTTTCTTTTTCATGGATTGCTAGCTAATAAACAGCAGTGTGACAGGTTTGCAAAATTTTTAAAAGCTTAATAAAGATTCCCCAAAAAATATCAATACAAAACAAAGTAGTTTAGCTAAAAAAATCTATAATAATGCTAACTCTATCAAGAAAAAAAACAAATTTCAGCTAGCCCACCCAGCAGTGCCATCTCTATGAGCAATTTAGGGAATGAGTTTTGGAATGATCTGATGTCAAGCTCAATAAAAAACATGATTTAGTATTGTGAGGATCCTTCAACCTTGAAAAGAACAATCAAGGGGAATCCATTAAGGAGATGTGTTAGACAGAATCTGAAAATAATCAAATGATCACTACCATGAATCTATGGTTAAAGCCATTCAATTTCAACCCACAAAAAAAAAAAAAAATAGTGGTCCCAACTCCCAACCCTTTTATGCAGCTACACTCCAGAAGTTCTAAACTGTATCACAAGTTTACACCAACTCAATTTTCTTACCAAACTGAAAAGGTTCACAGTTCACACATAAAAACAGAAGGAAAAAATAAAAATAGAACCAAATAATAAAATGAGACATACACTCCAACACATTAGCCATTACATTACAGTACAATTTTCTGGCATTGATTCTTGTTTTTTTGCCTTGTAGTCAAGCTTGAGATTCTACTGCAGAGAGGGTTTGGGTAATTTTCTTCTAGCCACTGTAGAGAGAAAGGGGATGTGAACTCTGCAGGCTTTCCAGAACAAAAATCCACTCAAAGCTCTCATATTTCTGACAGACAGCACAATAGCACATGCCATGCAGACAAGTTCAGAGTCTTCAGACCCACCCACATTATCAACCCACATGGAAGTGTGAGAAAGAGACCAAAGCAGATCTGACCCACCCACACATCTCCCTCTTCAATTTACAACTCATTAAGCGCGCGCCCGCGTTCTCTGTCTCTCTCGTTGGAATATTTCTCACCGCCCTCTCCGTGCATAGCAGGTCATAATTAGAATTAAAATTTTGCCAGCTCTCTCTCTCAGTCTATCTCACTCTCACCAGATTCATTTACACATTAACCCATGCAATGAATCATCCTATCTCCTCCATTGCAGATTGCCTCTCTTTAAGAGAGCCAAAAGACAACAGACCACAGCATCTTCTGTTTTTTGGCAGAGGATAGGTACCCAGAAAAACATCTCTTCTTGGGTTTGCAGAGTTCTCTCTGCACCTCACGTTGATGGTCGTTTTGAGCATAGATAGTGTTCAGAGGGATAACTGTGGGCATTGGGTCCATTCATTTCATTTCCTTTTCTTTTCTTTTTTTTTTTCTTTTTTTTTTCTTTCTCCACCAGTTCTGGGTTCTTCTTGTGTGGTGGTTGCTACACAAGACATTGTCTGGCACGTTCTCTGAAACCCAAGAAGGCTTCCCTTTTATCGTACTCGTGGAATGATATCTGAGAATACAGAAGCGTTTTGGGGTATCGGGTCCCTTTCCTTTCTTACCTTTAATTTAATTTAATATTCTTTCTTCCTCCATCCTCTCCGGTTGTTATTGATGAAGATTATGTCTTGGGTAGTCTTATGAAATCCAAGAAAAGGACCATACACATGAATCTAGAACTAGAAGGAAAGCTCTCTGGCTTTTTGGTTTTGATTGCAGATGGGATATTTGCTCGGGTGGAGATGTGAAGAAATCTAATTTAGTATTCCTGAAATGTATTCAAGAAAAAAATTGTTTGGTGCATGAAGAGGAACTAATTTGATATTAACCAGTTTTCTGAGACTCGGAGCGTGTTTTGGGAGAGTCAGCATTTGGCATTTCATTTGATTAGTAGGGGGTATTTCAAATTTCTGAGGATTTTCACTGTCTGGAAAAAAAAAAAGACTAGTGTTCCAGTCTTCTGCAAAATTTTGCGGGGGGGAGGGAAAGAAGAGGGAATCTCTTTGATTTGTCTGGAAAAAAAAAGACTAGCAGGTTAGTGCTTGTTTTTTACCCTCGGCGACCCATTACTGGAGTTTGGGTTTCAGGGGTATAAAAAGCCTCTTAGGTGTCCAAACCGTGAAACCTCCATTGAGGGAATCTCTTTGGTTTTCCATTGATTCTGCACAGAAAAATCCAAGCTTCTCTTATTCCAAGAAATTTTCGAGCCAAAAACCAATTTCAAATTTGCGGTAGGCACTTGGGTTGTGTTTGTTTGGAAGTGGAGAGTCTGGAGACTTGAAGTCACTGGCTTGAAAGGACAGTGTATGATAGAGATACAGAAGGTTTAAACGTTAATTTAGTAGTTGAAGAGAGCAAATTTGTAGAGATGTCTGCCAAGATTTTACATGCCTTAACAGATGACAACCCAGATCTGCAGAAGCAAATAGGATGCATGACTGGGATCTTTCAGCTCTTTGACCGCCACCATATCCTCACCGGCAGGCGCATCACTAGCCACAGCCACAAGAGGCTTCCTCCAGGTACCCTTTCACTAATTTTCTTTTTGATTTTTTTATATATTTGTATCAATTATTTGCTTCTTTCTGCTCCATAGTTTCATGGAGAATTATAATTTTTGTCTATACGTGTTCTTTCAATGGTTTGAGTCCCTACATGGTGTTCATTTTTCCTCTTTTCTCAACCGATCTTCTCTTTGATTAGAACCCCTCTCTCTCAAAAAATAAATAAATAAATAAAAGGGACAAACAAAGAGCGGAAAAAAAAAGAAGAAACAAAATAGAAGCATCTTTGTTTTTTATCCACCATTGCCCATTTTAACTACTTTGCTTATTAATCAAACTTCTATCCATTATCTGTGAGTCACTGTCTGGACATTGTTCTTGATTCTATAATTGGTTGATGGTAATATAATCCGAAACATATACTACCCAGAAAATGCTTTTCATAAATAAGCATGTCTGAAATTGTGACTTCATCATTTATTTGTTGAGTTTGCATGCTTTGGGATGTGTGTTTACTGGTATCTCTACTTCCAATTTTAATGCTTCTATTCCTCTATAGGTAATTCCCACATCAACAGTGGAAGCCTTGGGGTTGAGCCTAATAATGAACGTTATCTACATACACACACAGTAAGAAATCTAAAGTTCCACTATCCACCATGCTTTTTTTTTTTTTTTTTCTTTCTAATATCTGTGGTTCTATGGCTAAGATATAAAGCTATGATAAAATGCAATTGCAGGAAAAGAATTCCAACAAGAATGTGAATGAGAACCAAAGAGTGTCAGTGGAATCATCCAGGACTTCATTTTCATCATCATCTTGCTCATCTTCTTTCTCATCTCTTGATTGTAACAGAACTCAAGCAGAACTCCCTCCCTTTGACCGAGCTATTTTTCCACAAACACCTCAGAGAGACCTAACTATGGTCGAACCAAATGCTTCTCCACAACTGCGGAGGCAATCTCTTGATTTCCGTGATGTGGTCAAGGACTCAATCTATAGAGAACATCGTAGTTTATCAGTTAAAACTACAACCAAAGAGGGGACGGGGAGCCACACTGCAAAGTACATAGATTCACCAAGGCCTCTGCAGTTGTCCAAATCGGTGAATGAATCTTATGGGCTGGGGACCAATGCAAAGTCAAAGGTACCTGTTGACCTCAATGAATCACTCAGAGTTCTTGCTAAACTTCAAGAAGCTCCTTGGTATTTCAATGAAGCTAAAGAACCCCCAAGATCATCATTTGAAGCAAAAGAAGGTTCTTTGTTTTCAGTACCCAAAGATGCTCCTCGGTTCTCTTACGATGGGCGGGAGATACCAAATCCATCTTTTGAATCACGTGATGTCTTCAAATCCACTACAAAGCTTAGGGACCTCCCAAGGCTGTCATTGGATAGCAGGGAAGGTTCCATGAGGAGCTCCAACTCTGCCACAAAGTCAAATTCAATTCTGAAGGATTTGCAGAAGGGTGGTGACAACTCTAATGATAAAATCACAAACTCGCATAAAGAATTAGGAACTTACAAACGGCCACCTAGTGTTGTGGCAAAATTGATGGGGTTGGAAGCATTGCCTAATTCTATCCCAGGTTCTGAGCAACAGATGACCTCGATCAAAACATACTCAGGTGAGGATCTTGATTCCTTCTCGAGATCATCAAAAACAGCTGACGAAAGTAAGCCAAATCGACTTTCTGGTTCCCCCAGGAGCTCCATAAAGGACCCCACCTCACCACGGTTGAAAAACCATGATTCAGTTAAAAAATCAGTTTCAAATTCAAGGCTTCCAATTGAACCAGCTCCATGGAGACAGCCAGATGGGGGTCGTAGGCTTCAAAATTCAGCATTCAAGAACTGGGATGCCCATGCCAGGCCACCAAACTCCTCCCCTTCTGTGTATGGTGAGATTGAGAAAAGGTTGAAAGAGCTCGAATTTAAACAATCAAATAAGGATCTCAGAGCACTTAAACAGATACTAGAAGCAATGCAGGCAAAAGTATTCCAAGAGAACAAAAAAGAAGATCAAATTTACAACTTCATCTCTCAGGTAAACTATAACAGCCCAAACTTCACCAGTTTTGATGAGAACATGAGATTGGCAAACAGGAGAGACCAACAGAATAGCCGTTCTATTTCTACCACAGTCAAGGGAATTGGTCCTCCAAAGACTTTTGAATCCCCAATTGTCATCATGAAACCAGCAAAACTCATAAATAAATCTGGGATTCCTGCTTCATCAGTAATTCCAATTGATGGTTCACCAGGTCTGCGTAGGAATGGTGATTGTTTTGATAGAAGGGGCACCATTAACAGCCGGATGTCTAAGGACCTGACTCCTAAACAGAACCTCAGAGAAAATGGCAGTCGGACTCTCAGTTCAATGGATAAGAAAACTAATGGTAGAAATCCAAAATCAACAGAGATATCAACCAAGCCGTTGCAGCTTCTCAAAGAAAATACTGAAACCTCTGGAAAGAACTCGGGAACTGTTAGCCCAAGGTTACAACAGAAGAGGCTTGAGGTGGAGAAACGATCTGCCCGTCCCCCAATCCCTTCTTCAGATGCAACCAGATCCAGAAAACAATCAGTCAAGCAACCAACAGAATCATACTCACCTGGTGGAAAGCTCAGACCAAGGACTCCCAACTTGCAGCATGGTGATGATCAACTGAGTGACATCAGTAGTGAAACAAGATATTTGAGTCATCAAGGGGACGAAATTTCTCAGCAATCAGATAGCAATGTTAGCTTGTCTTCGCAGATGGATATAGAAGTCACCAGTGCTGACCCATCTGCTGAGATCAATTGTGCTTCCTTTTCACAAGGTAGCCAGAGTCCTTCCAGGAGGATTGCCAAAAGCTCACTTTCTAGTTTAAAACAGAAGGTAAGTGTTATTGATTTTATTCAGACAGTTGAATTTATTAATTTTCTGGTTAATGTGTTCATGTTCTGTCCTTCAGAAATCATCAACAAGGGTAAGGGAAGATGGGCCATTGGCAGAGCTTGCGACAGTGGCCCCAGAACAACCAAGTCCTGTCTCGGTTCTTGATGCCTCGTTCTACAGAGATGATTTGCCATCTCCTTTGAAGAAGATATCAAATGCCTTTACAGGTGATGAGGCTTTACTCTTGTGAAGTTGCTACAAATCCAAATGAGAACTACAAATCAACATTTTGATTTGTGTTTTAAATGTTTATTTGCATGTCTAGATGCATGCATGCATTCAGATAAATCTTTTTTTCTTTTCAGCTTGTGGAAATTACAGGATATTCAAAAAATTGAGAAAATTCCATTTTTAGTATGTACGGAAATGAAAGTCTCTAGTTGACGGTGTGATTAATTATTAGAGTATGTGCATGTCTTGGTCAATATGTTGTTCGTCTAACCATTCAGTACGTATATCTCATGTATCTGATATATGTGCAACTAGTAGACGGAATCTTTGATTACTTATGTTTAATCACAGGCATGATCACCCATTAATGTGTGCTATAACTCCCTCAAGCGGGAAAACACAGAGTGGATCAACTTGCATTCACATGGGTTAAGTGTTGAAAAACACTTTGCCACATTCTTACCTGATTCTTAATCCAGTCTGTGTTTTCCAACCTGAAGAGAGATGCTGTGTGCATTTGGTGTCATTGCTGCACTTCTCACAATGGTGAAGATAGCAGGTGGATAAATCATACATAAGATATATGGTAGAACTTTAAGTGGCTCTAGGAAACAATATATGGTGGAACTTTGAGCATGCTTCACAGTTAAACTTTGATATTTAGCTCACCTATAGGCGTAGTGGATCAATCATACATAAGATATAAACAGATGAGTACCAACAATATCTAATGTAACACCTCTAACCAAAAGGTAATCTTTTTTGTACTACAATTTGTGCCCATGCTTTTATTACAAGATGCATGACATCTCTGACTTGTCAAAAATTTACTAATTTCTTTTCCCACAGATGATGAGACTCGAAATTCTGAAGGCAGTCCTGAAGAGGACAAGCTGAGGCCACTTCCACTCCCATCTGAAAATGCACTGTGCAATCACAGTTCTGAGGTGAAATGGAAGAAATTGGAAAGCATTGAGCACCTTGTTCAGAAGCTTAGACAACTAAGCTCAAATCACAATGATGCCCCAACAGATTACATTGCATCGCTTTGTGATAATGCAAATCCAGACCACAGATACATCTCTGAGATATTGTTAGCATCCGGTCTCCTACTTAAAGATCTTAGCTCTGGCTTGACAACTTTTCAGTTCCACCCGTCAGGCCACCCAATCAATCCTGACTTGTTCTTTGTCCTGGAACAAACCAAGGGAAGCAGTGGACATGCAACAGATGAACACAACTTCGAAAAGTCTGGAAGATCCAAAGCTGATAGAGGGAAGCTCCACCGGAAGCTCGTATTTGATGCTGTGAATGAGATACTTGTGAAGAAGTTGCCCTTGCTAGGTGGTCCATCTGAACCTTGGTGCCGAGATAATAAGCTGGCTAGGAGGAACCTGAATGCACAACAACTTCTGAGGGAGCTTTGTTCCGAGGTGGAACAGTTCCAAACTAACAACTCAGTCAGCAGGTTTGATGACGACGAGGATGGTCTGAAAAATATTTTGTGGGAGGATGTGATGCGTCGATCAGACAACTGGACAGATATTCATAGTGATGTTTCAGGGGTGGTCTTGGATGTCGAGAGGTTGATATTTAAGGACTTAATTGATGAAATAGTGAGTGGCAGAGCTGCCAGTCTGCGAGCCAAGACAACCAGGAGATGCAGGCAACTGTTTGTGAACTAAATCCTTTTTTTTTACTATCTTTTGTTCTTTTCCTTTTCGTTTATGATATTATTCTTTTTTTTTTGGGGGGGGGGGGGGGGGGGGGCGGCGGAAATATAATAATAATGATATTAATAATAATAATGATAATAATTCATGGTGCTGTTCTTTGCTAGCCTGTAAAGAAAGAAAGAGGTCTTATTTCAGTGTTTTGTAAAATATACAAGTTACGTACACAAGGAACCAAGTTGTAGGCTACTGTTGCTCCTCTTTTGGATCGTTCTCCAGTGTTTTTTAGTTCATGATTCTCAACTTCCATCCATTACATATATAATTCCCAGTGGCCAGTGCTGTTACTTTACACTTCTTTAACCCTTTGCAGCGAGTGTCCTATGTATCATTCCCGCCCAAGGAACAGCAACTTAAACCTGGTGAACGTGATGGGTTAACCTGCAAAATTACAGTCAAATTTGTACGTAGAAAGTAGAAAAAGTAGGTAATGGCGTCCTTGGTGAAGTTAAAATCCGGGTTCCACTTCCACCCCTTCCAGGACCCCAGGATATTAATTCGGTAAAAATAGACAACTAGACAACTAGTACCTGAGAAGTCATGGCTGATGACTGTTCCAAAAAAAAAAAAAAAAATCACGTAAACTGGGCCACTCCTGTCTCCAGACTTGAAGACAATGTATAACTGATTATTTAAGCACGCTCTGTTCCGAGTTGTTGCACTTTTTTCAGATTATTTGCTAAGAGTTAAGACCACCACATCATCCACTCCACCAGTTTTTCTGGCGCATTCATCCGGACGGAACACGTCTCGCTAAAGATCAAAAGTGCTGTCGGGAATGAAAGTCTATTTCTCGACATGACTTTCTTCATTAATCGGCCAAGCCAGCTAAGGTGTTTAGGTTCCAGTATAGATGGTTGGATACAGAGATCCTTGGATATCCATAATTCTGGCAGCCGGCCGTCGTTTTCACGAAAAACGACCCGTCCACTGAATTGTATTTGCCAAATGCTAGCAACCACTGCCGACCCAAAAACGTAGTATTCAACGACTAACGATTCACAGAAAAGCTCCAACTAAAATAGACTTCCTCAGCCACAGACCGATCCACGTCTTTCTTTCTATTGTCGATGCATCTATCTTTTCGTATTTCCTCAATCATCCAGGTCCGGAAGGGCTTAACTTCAATCTCTTGCTGTAACTTAACAACCGTTGAGGTAATCCCACCATTCGAGTGATGGAATATGAGCACAAACACAAGCTGTATTTTGATTAGATTATGGGTAAACACCAAGACTTGTTTGCCTTCAACCTTTCTATCTGACTGGATACCTTGACTCCACTTGGCCTTTGTTCCAGGGTGACAGTGGAAACCAACTTGTAGTCGACTAGATGCAACACTTTCGTCCCCTGTAAGGCTTAGGCTCGTTGTTCACTTGTTTGGAACCAAAACCTAGCAGGGCATTTGAAGCGATCCGCGAAAAGGGAAAAAAAAATTGTGCAGCATTTGCATAACCAATGAAATCAATGGGTAGTGCCATTATTAATTCACTAAAAATCACAACCAGTCAAAAAGGTAAAAAAAAAAAATCCAAATTATAGATGAACTTTATCAAAATAGTTGGGCATAACTTTTAGCAAACGATCAAGAGCAACACAAGTACCATCTGATATGAACTTTACCGTGGTGTTACATTCTTCAGTTTTTACTGCTAGATTCTCAACTACCAAACAGAAGTCGAAGGTACCAATTTGCCCTACCTCTATCCTAAACTTTTCTATCCAATTGGACCCTCTCGAGCCCAACTAAAGAGTACATCTAGGAAGCAGGTTCCCCAAAAAATTACCATTTCATAAAAAGCAACAAGGTAGAGTAAAATACATGGTCGCAGAAGTATAACACAAAGAATAGACAAATCTAACAAGACTCAGAGCAACACATGTACACACGCCTGAGAATAGGCTATTTTTTTGACTTGCAAATCCAAGATTAACAGGAAGAATAGCCTTGCTTATCTATGGTAAACATGGTTATAGACACAGCGCTGATAACTGAATCATACATACTATGGTGTCAAGATTCTTCCTAATATAATACAACAAAATGGTAATGAATGTTCGACACATTTAGGGTCCATTTGGTTCACAGGAAAAGGGATCTGGAATCGGAATAGGCATCCAACTGTTTAGTTGGGCGGAATCAGAATCTGATTCCCATTCCTGGTGACAATCTGAAAGAGAAGGGAAAAAGAAGCAACTTGAGACATGTTGGTACCCAGAGCCAGAAAGGGGAAGGAAACTTCTATATATCATCATACAATTAATATGAACATACTTACAAATGGAAACCAAGACATGACTTCAAGGAAGCTCTGCTTGGATTTATCAAAATTAACACAAAGATCTTAAGCTAAGACCAGCTTAATTCGCTCAAAAGACATTGAATCAGACCAAAAAAATGACCTAACTCAAAATATAGCACTAATGAGCTATATCATAACGCAAAGATTATTTTTTTTTTGATCAATAATAACGCAAAGATTATTGAGAGAGGTCCTAAGTGCCATGATGCCATACTTGATATAAAACACACTTGAGGCATAGTCGAAGGACAAGAAAAGAATAATGTGTTCTAAGCTCACAGTCTGTCCTAGTTGTATTGGTGCATTCTAGGTTTTTCTATCATCACATTTTGTAAAAGAAAAAAACGTTTTAATGCACCTTAATAGAAAATAACTTCTGTTACAAGTTGAAAGGCCTAGAAGAGCTAGAGGCAGACCAAAAAGAACACGAGTTGAAGGGAAAGCATAGCTATAAACAAAATAGGGTATGAGGCATAAAAAAGCAGAAAGACCAATGGTGGGATTCTAGGATTCGAGAAACCTCAACCCCCCCCCCCCCGACCCAAAAGATCAGAAAGACCAATCAACAAAGAGACTACCCCTCTTATGTAGTAAATGAAAGAGAAAAATAGAGCAATAAACCCAATGAAAACTAATTCAGGAGCCCATACCACCTCCCCTCCCAAAAGAAATTCCCAGCTACCACTCTGGCAAAGCTGTATGCTAGAATTGGCTTAACTATTTTGTACCAGAATTGGTTTATGCATGCATCCAAAGGAATGAAGCATTTGCTCTGGCAACCAAAAGAATATAGGCTCCCTAATCATGTGATACAAGTCCAAAGGTCCATGCCACCATAGCTCACCCACCCAAATCACCACCTAAGGAATCCTTAACCCCACGTATAATAACCAAGAGAATCTTTGACAAACTAGAGCATCACATTGGGTGCTCAGTAGATGAATTTAAAGGGGTTGGAAGGCAGTAGCTGGCTTTGCTTCTTGCAGTGGTAATGGCTTGGTTGGTTCCTGCAGAAGGAAAGGACAAAACTTATCAATCTTAACATCAAACTAATAAAGGGGCCAATAACAACTCACTGCCAAAGACAATAGAACCCTCACAGAAGTCATTTTAGCCACTAGAGAGATCTCTAGGTAATCTATCCTAGATACTTAGGTATAACCCTTGGCAGCAAGTTGAGCCTTATATCTCTCAATTGTCCCATCAATATAGTACTTGATGGTGTAAACCCACTTGTAACCAACAAGCTCTTTCCCAGCAGACAAGTCAACAATGTCTCAAATATTGTTCTTATAAAGTGCTTCTATATCAGTTGTCATAGCATCCCTCCACTCTAGTATGGCTAAGGCTTCAATTACACTATTGGGAATGAGTTGAGAAGAAATAGAAGCTAGAAAAGAATAGTAGGAAGGGGACAAGTTGAAAGAAAGGTGTTTGGAAATGCAATTAGTTGTACATTTGCTCTTACCTTTCCTCACAACAATGGGTGTCAAGGTCTAGGAAAGAAGATAATAGAGATGGAGGTGTATGATTTGTCCTCTCTCCAGTGACTAGAAGTGCTTGAGACTCAATTAAGGTGGGGGAACATGTGCATGCCTTTGTCTTTGTTGTTGGTACCACCTCTAAACAATAGGATGAGTGATAGAGGAGGAGGAACATGAATGGGAGAGCAAGGAGGAGAAAAGACTTCATCACCTAAATAGAAGTAACTGTAGAGGGCTCAACATCAACACAAGTTTCAACAAGTGTCGGCAAGAAAAGGGGTTACATAAACATTTCAAGAGAGCGCTCCCCCTCAAAAGAATGACTATAAAAGGGAATAGACTCTGCAAAAGTGACATCTACAAAAACAAACAGGGTGCCGCTGATGGGATCAATACAATAGTAACACTTCTGTATGGAGGCATAACCAAGAAAGATACACTTCTGAGCCTTGGGGTTCAAACTTGTGTCTCTAGGAATTAGGAATATGTACATAACAGGTGTAACTGAAGACATGTAGAGGAATAGAGAAGATATTAGTATTTAGAAAGAGGATATCAAAAGGAGACTTAAACCCTTAAGAAGGCACGCAATTAATAAAATAGGTGGCTTTTATAACAACATCACCCCAAAATCTCATAGGGACATGGTCATATGGGTAGCAAAAAGAATGATTCTAACAACTTCCACAATGTATTGGTTTTTCTTCTCTACTACATTTTTTTTTGTGGAGTACAAGCACAGGAGCTCTAATCAACAACTCCAAGCCTTTCAAAATAGGAGGTAAGATCTTTCTCAAAATATTCCTTTGCATTATCTCATCGAAATATTTTGATGTAGGTATCAAATTGGGTGAATACATATTCATGGAATTGTTTCACAAGCATAAGCACTTTACCATGAAAACACAAAAGATAGAGACAAGTATATCGTGAAAATCATCAATACAGAAAATGAAATACTTATAGCTACCCATACAAGGTAAATGGTAGGCCCCCCACACATCAAAGTGAACAATATTAAAAGGAATAGTAGATCTTTTATTACTTTTTTTTATGAATGAATCGTCATAGTAGATCTTTTATTACTTGTGGGATAAGAGCTTTTACAATGCTTTAAGAACTCACAAGACTCACAATGTAGACTTAACAGACTTATTCTTTTAAATAATGTTGGAAATAATAAACTTATGAAGAAAATGACAGATGTCTAACAACTATATCCCATTCGCCTTATGGCCATTCCCAATCGCCTTTTGAGATTTCATGTCCTAGAAAACACAATAAAAAGGGGAAAAGGTTAAATTGAAATTCAAGGATTAATCAAATTACTAGTTGAAAGTAGATTAGTATTAGGTTTAGGTACATGAGGAATAGAAGACAAGGTAAGAGAGTCTGAGGTTTTGATATCTCCCTTGCTTGAGATAGGAGCAAGAGAGCCATCAAGAAGGGATATTTTGTCTCAGCCAAATACGAGCTGGTAGGTAAATGGGATATATTGTTCATGTGGTAGCATGAATACCTCAGTGTGCATAAGTAGAAGATGAACCAATGCTTGAAAGAGTATGAGCTGTAGTTGTAGACTCCAAGTGACTAATTCATCCATACTTATTATATTCAGCCCTGGCAGCTGCAAATTGTTCCCCCATGGATTTCTCATCACTTAGTCCCTTTTTTTGTCAATAAAGAATGAATTCATTAAGATCAGATCACTTAGTCCCTTTCCACTCTCTGAAGAGGTGGCTACATTTGCAATGCCACTTCTCCCATTCACATTCTTTTTACCATTATTACCACTCTTGAATCTAGCAGGCATGACTATGGATACAACATCCAATAGGTGTCCTTAGTGTGCTTGGGCTTCTTACAATATTCACACACAACATCCATCTTTTCGGTATTAACCTTTGGCTTCATCCCAGCATTAGTAAAGTGGTCAACTAAAGCTTCCACGAATTGAGCCTATCTCCAACTCTCCTCGCTACTAACCATATCATAAAGTTGAGATAGGTTCACCTCATCTTTCGCTATAATATTTTGCCTCACAATATCATATTCGGATTTTTTTTGTAGAACACATTCAAGGTTAAGTCTAGTAAAAAACTCAAAGACCCAATTTCTCTCCCCCAACTTCCTATGAATCTCAACATCTTTTGTGCATTCCCACACAACAATCTCCAACAAATCAATCTCCTGCCAAAGAGATTTCAACATTGAAAAGTAAACAGCTAAGGGTCCCCTCTATCTTAGATTATTCACTTCATTCTTTAGTTTGTAGGCCCTAGCAACATTTAACTTATGGGAAATAGGTCTCTGTAACACATTCCCACACCTCCTTTGCAACATCCATCCACAAGCAGTGCTAGCTAATGAAGTTGCATGGAATTTACTAACCAGCCTACTGCTATGTAATTTTCTTGCATCCACCTCTCATATGCAAGGTTATCCTCCTTGGGCCTCCTTGGGTTCCTTCTTGTTCCCAGTGATGTATCACCATTTCCCCCTACTACAAACATGGCTCTAGATCTTTATTGATCGAGACCATGCCAGATAATTAGTTCCATTTGACCTTACTATGGTTACTGTTCCTAAGAGAGTCTCTACAAACCCTACCTGGCCAAATCCAAAGTCTATAGGTTGTTTTGTCTCACCTCCAATTTGCTCCATTGACAAAATGAAAACCAACCTAAAGCAAAATAGGATACTACTAATCAAGAATCATTTACCTGAAGCCAAAATTGCTCTCAATCACCCCAAACTAGGGTTTCACAAAAAACTCAACAACCCAGGAGAAAGATAAAGTGTAACCGCTCCTACTAGGGACTCCAAAACTGTTTCTAGAACCCTTAATTCAATTTCTTCAGTTAGCTAGGGTTTTCGGGAAAATCTCCTAGAGCCTATCTTGGACCTACCCAAAAACCTCCCCCAATCGGGCTGCAAGTTGTCAATTAATAAGCAAATCAATTCTCCATACACACCATGTATGGGACTATGAGCCTATAAGAAGAAACTGAAGAAGGTGGGAACCTGGCTCTAATACCAAGTTGCAAATCACACCAGCAACAAATCTGAAATTAAACCAAAAGAATAAGAGGTTTAGAAGGAGGAAGAGAATGGAATAAAAGGGGAAGAGGAAGAAGGTTGATCTTATCACTCTCTTTGTCCCTCAATTGAATCATATATGTTGAATATTAAAAGGGAAAACTACATGAATGCCCCCAATAAGCGCCTAACTCAAAAAAATACGAAACAAGTAGCCCATAAAGAAGGCTCACTATAGCTGAAATAAAACTAATGAATAAAGAAAGAAAACTAAGGCCCACTCGGCCCAATCTCTCTACATAAATTCCACGACCAATGCTAGCCAAATCTGGGAACAAGAGTCAAGAGGTTTTGCACACATGAAAGATGGAGTCACCATAAACCCATATCATCATCATTTGCATTATCCCATTAACAAAAAAATGTTTGCACTGTCCCACCTAAGTAGGGTTGACATATTAATACTTCTTCCCTCGTTCCAATGCATCTAGAACCATATCCTTTGTTAAATAATGAGCCAAATATCTTCTTCTGCTACCTAAATTTGATGTTCCTTCTTTCTCTAAGCCATTAGAGATTTGGTTAGAGGATGTTTGATGTTCCTTATAAACACATTGGCTTTGACAATAAAGTGATTCAAGGGGATCCTCACTAAATACAATCCAAAGGAATCCTACAGAGATACTAACCATTTCTCCATCATCCCCATCCAACAGTTTCTTCCATACCACTGGGACAGATCATATTTAATTTTTGATTGCAGTTCTCATGGAAAACCAAAAAAACTGAGGTGGTTGCACAATCAACACAAATATTATATCAACACCCATGTACACCAAGGTACTGAGGATATCAACATCCACAAAACCAAAACTATATGGAACCAATAAACATCTATTTGTATCCCTAGAGATAGGAACTCAGTTTCTGGTCTATCTAGACAGGTGAAGTTTCATTTCTTTCTTTTTTATTTTTCCCCACCTTGGAACAGTAACAATACTATACTGCCTGTCAAATTTCCCTAGTCCCTGATAAGAGAATCTGGTGGCCATCCTCTAATGATCAATTTTCTATCAAATCATTTTTCCTCAAGTTGGTGATTAGCTCATCTAACCCCTCTTACTCATATAAAAGATTTGGCTTTCAATGGTCCCTCCTAGAGTTTGTGTGTGGGAAGCATTATATGGTGGCATCAACACTTTTCACAATCTCATTACAAAAGTAGTTGAATCTCCACAAACCCTCCTTCAAGTTTTTTCACCTAGCTGATTACAATTTTGGAATCACCTTCCACCACTACCTCAACTGATTACAAGGGACAACCGTGTTCCTTGTAAAATCTTGGACGAGGGTTACAAAGCAGTTTAGAAGCATCACTTTAGATGATTAAGAAAGAAACTTGGGGCAGGTTGTGAGTTCTTGTATGACCGCATCTACTTATGTGAACCAGTATCCAAGACCCCCTTTTGGCTACATTGATGGAAGCTGTTTCAGCTTTTCTAGTCACAGAGGTCAGGCAGGAAATAGAGGAAGAATTCTAGAATCCAATGGTTGACAAAAAAGAATCTAGAATCCCATGGTGAACTAGTTTGGGCCTTCACTCAGCCAACTGGGGAGGTAGAAGCAATGGAGGCTGAGATTCAGGCCTTTTTAGTCGGTCTGAAGAGTGTGCTGTTTCTAAACCTCTCTTAAGTGGACTAGAGTTATTTTGAATATTCATGGTCAGGAAGAGGATGGCTGGGATACAGGGACTTCGGCAAGATCAATTGGTGCCTCTCCTTGGAAATCCATACATGCAATTTTACCCTCTTTTCTGCAACACATCAGGTATGACCTATGTATTGCGAATCAAGTTAAATTTTGGGAACACATTTGGGTGGGTGATTTACCTTTGAAAGAACAATTTCCTTCCCTTTACTCACTTTCCCGGTATAAAGGCAAGGTTGTATCTAGTTTTCTGGTTCCTTCTCAATCCAAAATTGGGTTTGATCCAAATCTTAAATGAGGTGGTGTTGGATCCCTCTGAAAGGGATAAGAGATTGTGGACTCTAACTCCTTCTAGGTCTTTCTCTTGTGCTTCCTTTTTCAAGTCCCTCTTGCTTTCCAACAATAACCCTGCACAAAGTTTCCCAGTTAAGGAAGTTTGGGGTGAGCCGATTCCTCCAAGGATTGGAACTTTCCGTTGGGAAGCTTTCTTGGGAAGATGTAACACTTGTAACTTACTCCAAAGGAACAAGACTTGTTGGTGCTTGTCTCCGAGTTGGTCGCGGTGAAAGTTCTTACCACTAATTAATTTCTTGCCCTTTTGCTTCTGTTATTTGAGAATGTTTTTTCTCTTCTTGGTTGCAGGTGGACCCCCCCCCCCCGATCAAACATGCAAAGTCTTTTTAGTTCTTTGTTCTTTAGATGGCCTAAAAGAAGGGGAAGGATCATGTGGAGATGTGTGAGGGCTGCTACTTGCTTGACTTTATGGGAGGAGGAATTCCAGATTTTTTTTTTTTTTGAAAGGAAAGAAACAAAGGTGTTATTGAGGCCATAACAATTAGGGTGGTGCGTTGGCTAAAATCTGTAGAACTATTTGATGATGTGTCTACAGATATGTTGTTGAATAGCTGGGTGGAAGCATAGTTGTCAAGGCGACACCTAGGCGACAAGGTGCCCTTGGAGGCTCGCCTCGCCCAGTCGCCTAGCAGTTTTGTGCACTGGGTTATAAAATACTTTTATATTTTAATTTTTTGACATTATAATTATAAAATAGACATTATTAAACTAGAATATTCATTTTGTGTTTATATACTAATTTATTTTTATTATTTTCTTATTTGTTAGGGTTTAATCAATGCAAACATTGCTAACTGCTGTATTGAACCCATGGTTCAAAATATCGATACGCCTTTGTGTATCGATAGAGGTGTATTAGTACTTGTGAAGATCAATTGGTGCCTCTCCTTGGAAATCCATACATGCAATTTTACCCTCTTTTCTGCAACACTTCAGGTATGACCTATGTATTGCGAATCAAGTTAAATTTTGGGAACACATTTGGGTGGGTGATTTACCTTTGAAAGAACAATTTCCTTCCCTTTACTCACTTTCCCGGTATAAAGGCAAGGTTGTATCTAGTTTTCTGGTTCCTTCTCAATCCAAAATTGGGTTTGATCCAAATCTTAAATGAGGTGGTGTTGGATCCCTCTGAAAGGGATAAGAGATTGTGGACTCTAACTCCTTCTAGGTCTTTCTCTTGTGCTTCCTTTTTCAAGTCCCTCTTGCTTTCCAACAATAACCCTGCACAAAGTTTCCCAGTTAAGGAAGTTTGGGGTGAGCCGATTCCTCCAAGGATTGGAACTTTCCGTTGGGAAGCTTTCTTGGGAAGATGTAACACTTGTAACTTACTCCAAAGGAACAAGACTTGTTGGTGCTTGTCTCCGAGTTGGTCACGGTGAAAGTTCTTACCACTAATTAATTTCTTGCCCTTTTGCTTCTTTTATTTGAGAATGTTTTTTCCCTTCTTGGTTGCAGGTGGACCCCCCCCGATCAAACATCCAAAGTCTTTTTAGTTCTTTGTTCTTTAGATGGCCTAAAAGAAGGGGAAGGATCATGTGGAGATGTGTGAGGGCTGCTACTTGCTTGACTTTATGGGAGGAGGAATTCCAGATTTTTTTTTTGAAAGGAAAGAAACAAAGGTGTTATTGAGGCCATAACAATTAGGGTGGTGTGTTGGCTAAAATCTGTAGAACTATTTGATTATGTGTCTACAGATATGTTGTTGAATAGCTGGGTGGAAGCATAGTTGTCAAGGCGACACCTAGGCAACAAGGTGCCCTTGGAGGCTCGCCTCGCCCAGTCGCCTAGCAGTTTTGTGCACTGGGTTATAAAATACTTTTATATTTTAATTTTTCGACATTATAATTATAAAATAGACATTATTAAACTAGAATATTCATTTTATGTGTTTGTATACTAATTTCTTTTTATTATTTTCTTATTTGTTAGGGTTTAATCAATGCAAACATTGCTAATTGCTGTATTGAACCCATGGTTCAAAGTATCGATACGCCTTTGTGTATCGATAGAGGTGTATTAGTACTTGTAACGATACTCCCCCTATTTTTTTGATTTCTTTGGTTTTCAATTTCATTTTTAAATATATATTATTTAAAAAAAGGGTCCCTGAAAACACCTATAAACAGGTGTATCGAGACCCAAAAGATACAATACAATACACCCGATACAGGGCATATCGTATCAAAATTTTGATCCTTGATTAAACCCTTAAAAATTTCAAAACCTGAACCAATAAACAAGGGAAGAACTTAAAATTTGTATAATCAACATATTTTCTTCTTCCACCTTTTCTTTTCTTCTTTTCTATAACAAAAGTAATTTTGCCCCTATAATTTTTGAATTTTCTTTCCTTTGTTCTTTTTCTTCTCATAAAATGTTGATTTTCTAGACTTAAACATGAAATTTATACTTCTCTTATGAAAATTATGAATAACTATTAAGGAAAGATGGTTATGGAACCTAGGGAACTACCCTAGGATATATGGTTTTACTTAAAAAAAATCCACCACCTAGGCGGCAAGGCACCCCCCCTGTTGCCTAGCCTCGCCTTGGCGCCTTGAAAACTAATGAGGGCGGATTTGGCCCGACCTCGTAATAGGGAGACACGTGGGCGTGACTCGACATAAGTGACAACTCGGCGTGGTCAGTTCGCTACAAAGCGACCTCGGGTACCCTGTTACCCCAAACTAAAGTTACTTCGAGCCAAGATCATCCCGAACTAAGACCACCTCGGTACCAGATCGCGACCAAGATAGCGGTACCAGGTCCACTACAGATCGAGCCCGGACAGCTGGACCACCTCAGAAAGAGTCCACCTCGGGACAAGCCTGCCTCAGTGCAAGATCACCTCGGTACTGAGGCACTTCGGCATTCACAACAGGTCGGGTCTGAAGAACACGAGCTCAGGTGATGCTCACCAACTGCCGCATGATAATTCCAAGGATCTCACCATCGTACCCGCGTCTTACGGGATCGAGCCTTGTAACAACTATATTAGCTCACCCACTCCCCGATTCAGGAGGAAATGGGCAGCCTTACCGGTTGGTGACATTATCCCCACCTAACACGGAAACGGATCCCATCACAATGGGGATCCAGGAACTATTCCACCAAACCCGCGAGGACTCCAGTATATAAAGGCTTCACCCCCCGGGGGTGAAAAAGAGTCGTAATCTCTGCTCTCTAGCTCTCTCATAATCTAATATCATTTTCAGCTCGCAACCAAGTGCTAACTTAAGCACCGGAGCGACCCCGCCGAGTAAACACCCTCAGGTTCTCTAGTTCATCTCTTGCAGGTTCATCGAGCCAGTCGTTGCTGGTAGCCAGATCGTCTCCTGTAGGGAGCAGCCAGATTGCATTACATCATTTGGTGCCGTTTGTGGGAAATTGCTACTAAAAGCCCTTGTCTCCATTCAAAAATCTCAAGCTCAGAATCAAATCCATGGCTTCCTCCAGCAACGTCAGACAAAACAATGAAGTGAACGTCTCCGAGGGGCAACCTCAGTTCCCGTCTGTCTGCATAGGTCAAGTTCACCATACCACTTATTGCGGCTGGGGTCCCAGCGCTGACGATGCCTCAAGCGACTGCACAAGTGAACGCGCCACTCCCTCCTGTAGTCGGCGCGACATTCACTGAACCCTCTATGGTTCTGTGGGATACGCTACAAAAAGCTAAGTTCTCATCTTCTGAACGACGAAGTCTTCTTCATCCAGAAAGCTAAGTTCTCACCTTTTAGAAACTAAAGCTCTCACTTTCTATTTTCCATTTTTTATGAACTCAAAGACTATGCAGGAAGTTGATAGCTAACAGACTAAGCAACTCTACCAACTTTATTTCAACTCGGATAAAGCCTCATCAGTCCTCTTCACGAGGTACCCTCTACAAGATGAGCTCTTCGTGGCTTCCGCGGAAGTTGGCGGCCAACGGACTGCACGGACGCCCCTGCCGGTCGAGCCTTCCAAGGCTCCCGTGCGAGCTGGTGACCTAAAGTCAGTAGTGCTGCCCCCATAGGTCGAGCTCCCAGTAGCTTCTTGTAGGAGTGAGTGACCGGCGTCACTAACGAGGTTGATGCAACGCAGTCGTAGCTCTAAAGTGCCGAGCTGATAAAAGACCTCGGTAGAAACTGGCTAGGGCCAGCTCGGTTGCAAGCTCCGCATCAAACTCACTGGCTAGGGCCAGCTCGAAGAACGCTGCGTCGAAGTCTACCTAGGTGGAGCGACCAGATAAAGCAATCACACAAAACCCCCTCTTAAAGACGGCGTGATGAGCTTCACTCTCGAGGTACTTAGCCGGATCGCAAAACCTCTTGATGGTCACATCCCTGATAAGGTGTCCTCGGGGTACCTGCTCCACCTCTCCTCGAGCAGATGAATTCGCTCTCAGGCCCCAAAAATAAAGATGGTGAGGTCCTACACAAGGTTGTAAACGCTAGGACTCTTCCAACCTAAGAAGCAAATTGGATCGACGCTTACGAGCTCATCGAATTATTCATTCAAGGGCCAAAAGGAGCAATCTACTCCCTTCACCGAGTTACTTTCAGCTCGGGAGTGAGGGGCAAATGATGAGGGCGGATTTGGCCCGACCTTGTAACAGGGAGACACGTGGGCGTGACTCGACATAAGTGACAACTCGACGTGGTCAGTTCGCTACAAAGCGACCTCGGGTACCCTGTTACCCCGAACTAAAGTTACTTCGAGCCAAGATCACCCCGAACTAAGACCACCTCGGTACCAGATCGCGACCAGGTCCGCTACAGATCGAGCCCGGACAGCTGGACCACCTCGGAACAAGCCTACCTCGGTGCAAGATCACCTCGGTACTGAGGCACTTCGGCATTCACAACAGGTCGGGTCTAAAGAACACGAGCTCAGGTGATGCTCACCAACTGCCACATGATAATTCCAAGGATCTCACCATCGTACCCCGCGTCTTACGGGATCGAGCCTTGTAACGACTATATTAGCTCACCCACTCCCCGATTCAGGAGGAAATGGGCAACCTTACCGGTTGGTGACGTTATCCCCACCTAACACGGAAACGAATCCCATAACAGCGGGGATCCAGGAACTACTCCACCAAACCCGCGAGGACTCTAGTATATAACGGCTTCACCCCCCGAGGGTGAACAAGAGGCGTAATCTCGGCTCTCTAGCTCTCACAATCTAATACCATTTTCAGCTCGCAACCAAGTGCTAACTTAAGCATCTGAGCGACCCCGCCGGGTAAACACCCCCGGGTTCTCTGGTTCATCTCTTGTAGGTTCATCGAGCCCGTCGTTGCTGGTAGCCAGATCATCTCCTGCAGGGAGCAGCCGGATTGCGCCACATCAAAAACTATGGGTGGAAGTGGCTAATTTTGCTCGGGCTCGATCTATTGCTTCTCATATGTGGTCACCACCTGGTAATGGTTTTATAAAACTAAATTTTGATGGGAGTAGTGAAGGTAATCCAGGCCCTTCAAGTGTAGGAGGTGTCTTCAGAGATGAGGAGGGGAAGGTGATGGCAATGTAAAAAATTAATTATTGAAGGTAATCCAGGCCCTTCTTTGGAAGTTTGCTCATGAAAGAAGGGAAATCAAATGGCTAACTAGGGGGATGAACATCCAATTTCAGTGGGTGAAAAGAATAGTGAATGCCTTTGCAGATGCTTTGGCAAAACAGGGTGTGGGAAGGGAAAAATTGTATTGGGCTATATTGTGAGCTTGATGTTGCTTTCTTGGGGAGGGTTAAACCTTTTTAACTCTCTCTGTTTGCAATACTGTTGCAATATATTAATCTAATGAAATTCTGTTATTGATAAAAAAAAGTGGTGGTGGCGGAAGGTGATTCTAGATTCATCATTAGTTGGATGAAGAATTTGTGGGATGGGCCTTGGCAATTCACTCACCAACTCAATGAAATCAAGGAAATCTCGTCTATGATGAACTGTCAGTTCAGGTGATTCCTAGAGAGCTGAACAGTGTGGTGGATTACCTGACTAAATATGGGGTGGGCAGGGACTTTTCATATAATGACTTACTGATGTAAATGACTGGGAGGGTCTTTCTTGTTTTTGGCTGTTCCGGTCCTTCCCCCTTTTTTGGCTTTAATGAAACTTACCTTTTCTCAAAAAAAAAAAAGGCATAGTTCCTTACTTAATAATGTTTCAGTTTTGTGCCTAATGTATAAAAAATTCTAACTCCTAAAATTAATCCTTAAGGAATCCTGATATTTTCGCTATCTTTTAAATTTGGAGATATATTGTTCATGACACCAAACATCAAAAAACCCACCCATGATGTACATTAAGTTTTATTTTATCAGCCATGGTGAGTATTTCTTCACATCATAGTCATTCTTTGCATATTTCTTTCCAATGTTGTGCCTAATTTATAGAAAATTCTAACTCCTATAATTAATGCTTAAGGAATCCTGATATTTCTTTCGCGGAGATATATTGTTCAAGGCCTCAAACGACAAACATCAACAAGCCCACTCATAATGTACATTAAGTTTTATTTGTCAGCTATTGTGAGTAATTCTTCACATCATTGTGATTCTTTGCATATTTCTTTCCTATATTTTTTTTCTGTATGTCCATTCCCTAAGAATGTCTCACAAGTCTTAACAGTTAGGAGAAGGCTACATGGCCTGCAAGCTGAAACCATCAATTATTTTGCTACCATGAAACTAGAGACCCAAGTTACATCTAGCAGAGGATTCAAATAAGTTCATCTAGGGGTGCAAGTTGGGTGTGCCGAGAAAGATCAGGTCAAACCCTGAGACTTGGGCCTAAGGCCCAAGCCCAAGGTCAAGTCTGATCTTGTCCAACAAAATCCCAGCCTGAATCAGGCAGGCCAACTAGGCCTAAGGTATTGAAAAAGCCTTAGACCCTATATGTATGTAGGCCAGGCTTGGTTGAGGACCAATCTGTGAAAATTTTTGTGTTGGACTGGTCCAGGCTTGGAGTGGGCCTACCCAAGTTGCATCCCTGATTTAAGCCAATGTTTGTCAGACACGGAGTGGACTAGAGAGTCAGGCTGCCAGAAACCAGGAACCAACAGCCAAAACAATTTTTTCGTTCACTGGTTCTTAGAAATGACAACTTTGTCAAGCATGCCCCATTTACATGTGTTAATATGTTTTATACACCCTCACTTGGTCAATCCTATAAACCTCCCCTATAATTTTCCGTCAATCCTATAAACTCAGGGATGTTTATAGGATTGTCAGTAAAACTCAGGCTGGAGCTGGACCAGTCAAACAGTGTTTCCGTTTTTGATAATTCAGACTAGTCAAACAGTTGAACCACACAACCAAAGCAGTCAACCTGTGACTCAATAACCAAAATAGTTCTGTCTGGTCCAAATCTAGTGCAAAAAAAGCAGGGTACCAACTAGAAACCAATAAAAACTCTGACGCCTAACAACCTTCAACTTTTTTCCTTTTTCTTCAATATAAGAACACTATAAATCCTTCATACAGCAAGCACAATATGCCACTTGCATATTGTAAAGAAAATTTATATAGTCTTCTCCATCCAAATAGAGCTATAGAGTTCACCTTATCCATGTGGTGGGAAAGACATACACACTCTTAAGAAGAAAAAGAGCATTCATACACATAACAAATTGTACTCTGAAACTAAAAGAGAAAAAGAAAGGAAGAGTGTGTACAGAGTTTGTTCTCATTATGCATGTGAATATTATTATTTAACATGGTATATTGATTTCTTTTTATTAGCCATGGAGAATTGGAATAAAGAATAAATTTCTAACCCCAGAAATGGAAAATTCCATGTATCCCTTCAATATTGGATCATGGAAGAAGGGAGGCTTTCATTTAAAATAGAAAGAATCGTTCACAGACAATGGCCACTGTACGATGGGAATGGACATTCACATACCTCAAAAACATGTTGAGAATGAGACCATGAGTAATTCCCCCTCAACGCAGTCCCACTAACAACCATACCACAACAACAAGATGCCCCTTTACCCTGACGGTCCATCCCACCCCACCACTATTGCTGCTGCTGACAATTTCATGAATAGTACACGGATTCCCATCAATCAAGCCGTCAACAAATTAATTTACAACTGAGCAAGTTCCTGTGAATTTTCCATGCATTCCTTCAGGATTTGCTCGGCTCTCCTTTTTTTGTCATCCTTCTCTTCATCCTTCCCAAACCAAGCAGTTGTTTTCCCAACACTCATGCTGTGAAGGCTCAAATCAAGAGGAACGCCTAAAGACTTCTTGCCAATCCCAAACTTAAAATGCACAGTAGGCCTCTTGTTTGGTAGGGTCGTTCTCCCAGCATCTCCAGGCTCACAAACCCCGCTTTTGGCAGCTTCAATAGCAGGAGCAAAAGTCTCCAGAACTGATATCTGATTTTCAACAACCAGGTCGTTTGCCAGCTGAACTGGAAGAACAACAGGAGACACATCTTTCTCACCAAGTTGCATGGGTGGAGCAAGAAATTGATTACCATCTGCTACTCGTTTCAGCTTCACATCATCTGCAGGATCCACTTGGGCGGTAGTTGCTGAACCATTGCAAGCCAACCGCTGCTGCAAGCTCAACAAAGATCGCTCTGCCTTCCTCCGCTGCCTTGCCTGTTCAATTTTATCGGTACGAGGATCTGTTTCCCTATCATTCCATACAGGGGTGTGAATATAGGTGTGCGGATCAGGGAATGCAGGTAACCAAGGGGAAATGTGCTTTCCAGGTGGATTTTCTCCAATTTGCACAAAACTAGGTATTGATTTCCTGTTCCTGATGATTGGGAAACGAGGAACAGGACGAGCAAACGGAATCTCCTCTGCCCAGCTCACGTACCGTGTGATGTCTCGAACTGTGCCTGAAACTACAAAGCAACTGTCAACATCTGATGCACCAGCAAAGCCCTGCGGGGATCCCAAGTCTTCCAAGCCTTGAATAATATCGAAGACGTTACAATGCGTTCTACCAGCTAAATTGGCATAGAAACGCGCAGCCTTCCCTAAATCTCGGATGTATCGTATTGCAATGTCAGAGAGAGCCTCAAGCGCGGACTGCCGGGAGCTCTGAAAGCCGACGCTCTCACACATCTGAGCGACAGCAATCTTGGAAATGGCTCGGCCGAAGTCATCACTTCCTGATTCCCTCCTCGCGTCCTGTTCGTCCTCTCTTCCACACTCCCCACCTCCATCGCTCATATTCAAAACCTCATATCATTTAACCGGAAGTAGGTTTCCAAGAAACACCATTTCTTTGTCAGGGTTCCCCCCAGGATCGCATTATTCAAATCGTTGCTCACCGCTGGGATTTCCAACAGAAATATTGCCCTCACCCGACAGCAAGCATCTACAGCCAAGCAGGTTCAAGAAAACCCTAGACCGGTATTGCATTTCAAATGCAACCCGGAGAAGGAACAAACAAGACAAATAGAAGATAAAGTTCAGCCACTGCCGAGGTCTTACCGGTGATTTTTAGGGCTTCGAATGCTGAATGGAACTCAGACATTAATAAATTGGAGAATCATCGACGCAGAAGTAAACCCTAATCAGAAATCCACTCTCTTCTTTATTACATGTAATGAAGAATCAATCATCCAATTTGGCGAAAAATAAGGGTTTTGGATTATTAATGGCTCTAAACCCTCGTAAAACCCTAAACGAGGATCGAATGAGAAGAAAAAAAAGAGGGAATTGACAAAGATGGAGAGAGAGAGAAAGAGAGGGAAAAAAGGAAAAGAAGACGAAGATGAGATCGAAGGGTTGGTTTATTTATAGATCGCACTCTTGCCAAACGCAGCCTTACCCATCAACTTATGATTTTTTATCGAAATTCACATTGACTCCCCCACAGAGCACGCCCAACACACGCCCCACAGCATATCTCAACCGTATATTAAGAGCATCTCTATTCTATCCATAACAAGTACGGAAGATGTCCCAATGCACGCTAAAATATGCATTGTGCGTGGACAAAGATGTGCATTATCTCAACCGTATATCGGGAACATTTCTATTCACAAGTCACAACAAAAATTGTACCAACACAAGCTTACCGAAAAAAATTGTACCAACACTAAACAGATCCGGCCACTTTGTGGGATGTGCTGGTTGGGAGCCAATCCGAACTAAAATGGTCAGATTATCGGACAATTTTGATTTGAAATTTATTGATTTTTAGGGCATCTCTTCCTGAAACAACAAGGTGCATGACAACCCAGAATTTTCTATGGTCCTCCCGTTATTTAATGTCAAAATCGCCCTTTCAAATAGAAGAGGAGTAATCTCAACTGCTCGTTCTATCATATCGTAATACAACCTGATCCACCGAAATTGACACGAAATCTGTTCCTCGCACATAGCACATGGGCGTCTCACAGGCACAATATTTCCCGTGAATAATATCTTATAAATACGGAAAATGTTTATAATATGTGCGTGTGAGATCAGTGTGAGGCGCCTTATATGAAGAGCAGATCCGATCTCTAACTAGACGGGCACTCTTTGAAACAACGTCAGAAAAATCTATTCTGCCGGAAAGACATGATACGGGCTCAATCAATTAGTTTTTTCTTCTATTTTCCATTATTTTGTATTTTTATGTAAATTTAAATATTATATCTTTTTATTTTCATCTCCATAAATAGTAAATATATTTATTTTTTATATTAAATTATTTATTATTACTTTACAGAAAATATATGATCTTAATGTATCAGATCCATTAGAATTTATTTCCAGGATGTATGTGCAATTCATAACTTTTAATTACTAAAATAATTGTTATTTTCAATTTTATAAATTATCAAAAAAATTAAAAATTCATTTTGTGACATAAATGGTTGATGGATCAATGAATTTAATACATCACTCATAGTCATAGGTCCAGCTTATGGCACTTTCCTACCATGAAAATTATAAAATCCATGTATATACTAATACAAGGAATAAACATCACAAATCTAAAATCAAAACAATATATCCTTGCATTTCAAGCACCAAAATATGGAGATCTATTGAATATTGAAGGATCAAATGAAAAAAAAAAACCGTTCTTCTTGTTCTTGGTTCAACTTAGTTTTCTTCAAGCCCGTTTGGCGCGTCTTTTCGCTCGGTCTTTCGGTTGTTAACAAGTCGGGAAGACCGATTTTCGATCTATTTCCGTTTGGCGCATGGAAGATCTATCCACCAAAAGACGGAACGCCGAAAAGACACGAAAAGCCCATTTTGGGCTGATTTTCGAGAAGCAAAATGAAGCTTACCGTGTCTTTCGCGTTTTATTCTCGCACAGAAAGGTGTGTGGAAAGACACACATTTTCCAAATGTGCTTCGGGTTGCTCAGATTTTCATACAAAAGTTCAATGCATGTTTTGATTGTCATAGCTACCAGAAGATCTTCCCAAAAAGACGTGCCAAATGAGCCCTTCATTTTTAATGCATGATCTTAAATGAACATAAATTCTTTCACAAGTGAGAAAATGTGCTGGAAAATGAAACCAACAAAAATAATTCTTATCTATATTCCTTCTCTATGTTCAAAACTCAAATAGATAAATAATTAATTAGATAACATAAATATTAAATTTAATTTAATTTACATTAATAACTTTTAAGAAGTTATAAAGCCAATTAGCCATCAGCTAGCATATTAAAAATTTAAGATTAAGTTGCCTTATTCTTTTGGCAATATACAAAGGAAAAAATAATAAAATATAAAACAATTGATTTAATAATGAAAGTAATGATCTATGTTATTGTATGATATATATACACCTTCTGGTTTGTTGATCGTAATATATTTATTTGTATAGACGATTAAAATATATGTTTATTGTATTTATATTCTTTATTAATTATCATTTTAACTTTAAATTTAATCTTATTAATGCATTTGTAAAATTTATAAAAGTTTTCAATGTTTCAGTGCATATTCGAATCTTTCTATCATATCCATATGCATCCAAAGTTCATCCCAATAAACATCCAAAGTTCAATGTTTTGTGATACCAGTGACAGTATTCCAATTTCCAAATGTTGGTGTGTAGGGCGTACGGGGACTGGGGGATGTATATGATCTAGATAGAGATCCAGAATAACAACCAATTACCTAAAAATGGGCTTATTTATATTCTTGTCTTAGAGCCTTGGGTTTAAAGAAAGGGTTCGACTATGATATAGAAAAGATATGATATCCAAAATTCAACTGACCAATAAATTAGTAGCCAATAAGGTGTTATTTATCAAAATTCATGGGTGGATTTTGATTGGTTAAAACTCTTTCCATACCATATCTTTTTTTACATCTTAGATTTTCCTTTAAAAGAAAACAATTATTTGATCGATTTGATATCTTTTCCTGACGCCATTGAAGAACCAACAACTAAGGACACACCTCGCACTCGCAGCAACATTTAACCACCAATAGCAAGACTTGAACCCACGACCACTTGTTTATGGTATACATGTGGACAGATTCTTGTGCGCCTCAAAGTCTCAACTCAATTGATTCATGGAGGTTTCTACCATGAAGACTGGATCTTGTTGCCAACAGGCAAACCGTCGAGGGATAAAAACACATTAGGTTGATAGAACAAAACAAGTTCATGCATTAAACTCGAGTTTCCCTTAAAATTCTCCATAAAATGAAAGCGGTAAAATGAAGATTTCCTATATTTATCAGAGTTCCTCTGTAGAAATCATTTCAGTTCAGACCAAGGTTCAAAATTTAGATACATATCGGGCCATATCGACTGATACGTAGGGCATGTGCATTAATACTTCAAACATTGGTAAAACCCTCAACTATAATTTTGCTGCTTCTGGCTGTAGTTTATATGAGATGAATCTGATACCAGTAAAACCAGAATAAAATATGGCTAGCTACTGACATGGGGATCTATGAGCATATTCTTTGGGTATATTGTTCAAGTGCTTGGTACACTACTTGGTGTGTGTTTTGGACTCATGAGAAGATATTTAGCAGCAAGCATTACCGCAAAGCTTAGGATACCAAGTTTTACAGCTCCTGATATCTTCATGGACTTGTTATGCTTGCTGCTTAGTGCACAATGATTGGAAGACCTGTATAATGGGTTCTTCATAAACGAGGCATATGCATCTATTTCAGCTCTTGTTAATGCTGGCTTTAGTGACCTCTTTACAATCTGGAAATGTCGGCCACAAACAACTGTAGCAGAGATGTCGTCCCTCAGAGCCACCATACCAGCTTCCCTACAGAGGCCCTCCAATTCAGCTCCTGTAAACAGCTCAGTATCTTCTGCTACTTCTCTTAGATCAACATCATCCCCAATCTTCATGTTACGTGTATGTACACACACAATCTCATATCGGGCTTCTAAATCAGGTGGTGGTACATAAAGAACCTACAAGTTAAAAGAAACACTGGGTAAGTGTACTGTAAAAACAATCAGGGCAAGCCATTTCATCCCCCTCCCATTTTGTCTTTTGTTAAAGTACACTTACCACATGGGCCTCCAATAACAGCTGTAACAATGTGTGCATTCAACTATTCAAGTGATAACCATTTGATGAATTATGATATCTAAAAATGGAATATTGTAGAAATCTGACATGGTTTCAGATGTGGTCCACAACAAAAATGCATATTTGGATGTCTAAATACTCCAAAAAATGGCCTACATAACATGGAAAACTCAACTCAATAATCCTACCATCTGATCAGTGGTTAGGATCATTAAACAAATATCCTGGATTATGCCTGCAGTGCTAGTTCAGAATTCCTTTTTAGGGAACCATGGATATGGCAGAGACCTGCTTTATTGTGACAACAATTCCAAAAGTTAAAAAGAAAAAAGAGGATGAATACAGTACTTGGATACTTTTGCATCATCTTCACTGATTAGGCATGACCTTTCAGGCCTCCAAGCAGGCCTCTGAATGGCTCGATAATTTGGTAACCAAATACTTGCACTAATATGGAGAATTGTCAAACCAATTGCCAATCAACATGGGTGGCAATCTAAATGAGTGTAGACTTTAGGCTTAAAATTTGAACTTCCATTTCATTTTTATTCCTATTTCAGTTGGCACCATTCCGATAGAGATGAAAGTTCAGATTATTGTATTTCTTTCCAGAGTGAATGCAAATAAAGAGAGATGACAGCTTATACTTTGAGGTTATACTGTAAAAGATAGAATCCTACCAGATCAAAGCGACCAGGGCGCATAAGTGCAGCATCAACAGCATGAGGGCGATTAGTAGCAGCCAGAACTAGAATTCCCTGAAAAACAAGGGCCAATCAAATTGGAATCAACAGTTGCGGGTTATCCCAGACTTCTCATGGTATAATGACTCGTGGGATTAAATTGCTTACATTAGCCTGTTCTAGACCATCCATTTCAGTCAGTAAGGTCGATAGTAATCTCTCCCCCACTGTGGCATTGCCACTTGTGCTTGTGCTCCCACCTCTGCCATTTGAGAGAGGTAACCAATGAGAGACCCAATATTGAAAGAGGACAAAATGTGAAATGAGCAATCTCCAAACATGTAAAGTAGAAAATAGATGAACCTTAACACCTCCAATCAACGTATTCCAGGTGCCAGTACATAAAATATCATGTCCAGATCACAGAAAACGTGGACACCATGGGAACCATAATTAAACACACAAATTAAAGAACAGGTTCCAAATAGATACATCAAAATATTCATAGTGAGAAACAAAGTTGGAACAGTTTCATTGTTTAATTCAGGACCACTAACACAACTGCAATAGGAAAGACAACAAAAATTTGACAGTCACAAAAATATGAAGAGTTTGTGTCAGTAATACATACGAGGGAAAAAGGCAGAAGGCTGACATAATGCTATAAAATATCCAATTAAATGGACAAATAGAAATTAGTGTTGTTTTAGAAATTTGTGTTTTTGTGATGTATGACTTCTTTGAGCCCTTTGCAAAGGTGCATGCCTCTGATCAATAGATATGACTTGAGTCCTCAATTAGAATCCTAATAATGGACCCAAAAACCCAGTTATAAGCTTTGCAAGTCCTGAAAACCCAGTTATAAGCTTTGCATGTCAGACAACTACTCTTTGCTCCTATGGAATTCTCTTTTTGCATTCATATGGGGTCGGCTACATGAATCCTATTTCGCCAATCCATTCTATTTAAAGCCATATCCACTGCTAAATTATTAGTGCTTAAATCATTTCTTACTACTACCCATGTCCTTTTAGGTCTACCCCGAGCTCTTCTAGCCCCTTCAATGTGTAACAAATCACTTCTTCTTGTTGAGTTGGGCCGATTTCTAGTTATTGGGCCCAGTTATTTAGCTCTTATACTTTTAAGTTGTTAAGTTAGGAAGTTGTTGGGCTTTAGGCCCATTAGCTTATGTTTTTAAGTTGTGACTGTTCAGCTACTTTAGTAGCCGCCCTACTAAGGGCATTCTTGTAATCTCTTATTCTTTTAAGTATAAAATATAACGAGGGGTTGGCGGCCAGAACTAATTCAATTCTGGTTGACATCCTACTCTTTCTGTCTTCTCTTTTCTTCTCTACTGCTGAAACTCTTCATCTTCTTCTTTCTCTTCACAAAGAATTCATCAAAATTTCCAAACAGTGATTTCTACCTGGTATCAGAGCAAACCGAAGGTTCCTTGAGCTGTTTTCTCATGCAGCCCTAAATTGGCCGATTGCATGGTGATTTAAGAGGCTGATCAAAGATCTTAGGTAAGCCCGGTTTTTGGATTTTTTGGTGGATCTGTTTTGCCCTGTAGCTGGTCTAGGGTTTCCCATCAAAATCAAGGAAAACTAGAGAAAAGGGGAAAGTCTTGTTTTTGTTGGACTCTTCAGTTTTGACCTAGGAAGTGGCACCCTAATTTTTTAGGGTCCCTTGGCGTTTTCTGTAGGGTGCGGTTCAAGTCCTACCTGATTTGGAGGTCTTTGGAGAGAGCGGCTGCCTCTTCTCTCTCTTCTCCCGTCCCGCAGAAAATGAATCTTTTGTAGGAGAACCATCTAGGGCACCAGAAGGGTGTTGTTGGTACCAAAAGTGATTTAATTGATATTCTTGCATATTACAGTAATCTTTTATCCCCTTTTTGAGAAGTATGGAGGGTAACGGAGTTGAAAACAAGCCCGGGAGTGAAATGAGACCAGTGGGAGGAGGTGCTGGAGACCTTTTCAGGGTTGGGACCATTACTATAGTTAAGTTGGATGCTTCAAATTACTTAGAATGGTCACAATCTGCAAAGATGGCCATTGGTGCTCGTGGGAAGTTAGGGTATACCGCTGGTGAAGAAGTGAAACCCGAAACTAACAGCTCCCAGTGGGTACAGAAGAACTATATGGTGATGACTTGGCTATGTAATTCCATGCTGTCCCATATAAGTAAAAACTTTTTGTGGGCAAATACAGCCAAGGAAATATGGGATGGGGTTGCAGAAACCTATTCACAGAGGGAGAATGTTGCTAGGACTTTCAGTTGAGAAATCAGATTATTGCTACAAGGCAGGGAGATAGACCTATTTCTGTTTACTTTTCAGCCCTTAAAACCCTGTGGCAGGAGATTGACCATTTGGAGACAGTTGTTTGGGAAACCACTAAGGATGCAACTGCCTAACAGAAGCTTCTAGAGAAGTATAAGGTGTTCGAATTTCTTGCTGGCCTTAGTCCTGAATATGATATTGCAAGACAGCACATTCTTTCCAGGGACAGTGTTACTCTCTCCCAGGCATATGCCTTTGTGTCAGGGGAAGAGATCAGGAGAAATGTGATGATGAAAAATTCTGGGTTTGATCAATCAACCATGGTTAGCACTGTGAGACCTAAACAAGGTGGAGACCGGGGTTGCAGTGAAATCAAGAAGGAAGACAAAACGGATTTGATCTGTGACTACTATAAGAAGCCTAAACACACAAGAGATACTTGTTGGAAGCTTCATCCCCATCTTGTGCCAAATAGACTCAAAAATAAGAAGGGAAATGCTCACATGGCAGTCACTGGTGATATTCTGGCCCCTCATACTACAGTTACTCTGGAGTCTGTTGTAGCTGTTGCAGTAAGGGCCGAACTTGAGAGGTATGGGTAGTTTCTGAACTAGTGGGATATAGCCAGTTCTAGTTCAGCAACAGGTGGACAGCCAGGTACAGGTGGTTCTGGTGGAGCACACTCTACTTTCTTTGCTCACACAGGTAGTTCACATGCCACTGCAAGTTATGTTTCTACTTCAGGTAAGGAGGGACCTCCTTGGATTATAGATTTTGGAGCTTCAGAGCACATGACCCATAGTTCCACTATTTTTTCTTCTTACCAGCTCTGTTCTGGCAGAGACAAGGTCTCCACAGCTGATGGATCTCATGTTCCCATTGCTGGGAAGGGGCCTGTCAAGATTAGTGATTCCACTTCCCTTTCCTCTGTCCTTCATGTTCCCAGATTGAGTACTAATTTGTTATCTGTTAGTAGTTTGATTAAGAACCTAAACTATTCAGTAATTTTTTCTCCTGGTCATTGTATCTTGCAAGATCTAGATTCAAAGAGGACGATTGTGAGTGGTCGTGAAGTGAATGGAATCTACCTCCTGGATGTGCTTCCTCCTCATCAGAGTCAAATTATGCTTTAGCATAACCGTTTAGGTCATTTGCCTTTTTCTTCTTTGAGTCTTTTGTTTCCAAAGCTATTTGAGTCTGTTAATTTGTCAAGTTTGCAGTGTGAAGGTTATCAACTTGGAAAGCATTGTAGACATTCCTTTAAAGCTAGTAATAAAAGATGTTCATCTCCTTTTGATGTCATTCATTCTGATGTGTGGGGACCTTATCATGTTCCTCCTATGGGTGGTTATCGATATTTTCTCTTATTTGTGGATGATTTCTCTCGATATTCTTGGATTTACTTGATGAGATCCCGAGATGAGGTACCATCCTTGGTAAGGCAATTTCATCAGATGGTGTTAACACAGTTTGGAACACGAATAAAGGTGTTCAGATTAGACAATGCCAGGGAATATTTTGAAAAACACCTTGCTTCATATCTGTTAGAATATGGTGTTGTCCATCAAAGCACTTGTTCCTACAATCCACAATAGAATGGTGTTGAAGAAAGGAAGAACAGACACATTGTTGAGATTACAAGAGGCATGATGATCACATCTACAGTTCCAGTTCGGTTTTGGGGTGATGTAGTTCTCACAACAGTATTTTTGATTAACAGGGTGCCCTCCCGTATACTTGGATTCAACACCCCATTCAACCTCCTTTTTCCTGAGGGGGAGATGTTCCATATTCCTCTTAGAGTGTTTGGGTGTGTTTGCTTTGCACATATTCTTAGTCCTCAACGTTCAAAGCTTGACCCGAAGGCAAAGAAGTGTGTCTTCCTTGGATATGCAGAAAATCAGAAAGGGTACTGCTGCTATGATCCAGTCTCTGGGAGTTGGTATGTTACTATGGATGTCACTTTTTTTGAGCCACTTCTTCTCGAAGAATCCTTCTCAGGGGGAGTATTTTGGGGAAGTGAGTGAACAGTCTATCCCTCTTCCAATTCTTGTTCCTGTGTCCGCTCCTGTGCCTGATTCTCCTATGTCACCTACCTTACCACCTCCCTTGTGTCCTGCTTCTCAGTGTTACTCACGACAGAGACTTCATAGGGAGGTTGATTCCACTGCAACAGAACTCACATCGCTTCCTGTCGGTTCCTTGGAGACTCCAGATTCAGCAAATACGGATTCAAGTATTCCTCTCGATCCCTCTACTGTTTCAGTTCCCATTGATTCTACTAACCCCATTACAGATAACCTGGACCTTCCTATTGCTCTTAGAAAAGGGAAGAGAAAGTGTATTGCTCATTGTATTTCACAATACCTATTCTACAGTGGACTTTCTCCTTCCTACCGAGCTTTTCTTTCCTCTCTTGACTCCGTGTCTATACCCAAGGGTGTCAATGAGGCTCTCTCCAAACCTGAGTGGAAGACATCTATGCAAGAAGAGATGGAAGCTTTAATTAAGAATTAGACATGGGAGATTATGGACCTACCAGAGGGCAAGGAGACTATTGGATGCAGATGGGTTTACATAGTCAAATATAAGTAGATGGAAGTATAAAAAGGTATAAGGCTAGACTTGTTGCAAAAGGGTACACACAGACCTATGGCATTGATTACTTAGAGACCTTTGCACCAGTTGCAAAGATGAGCTTTATTCGGATACTTCTTTCTCTTGCTGCCACATACTCTTAGCCCCTGTTTCAACTTGATGTGAAGAATGTTTTCCTAAATGGAGATCTGCAAGAAGAAGTGTATATGGATCTTTCTGCTGGTTTCTACAGTGATGCTGAAAAGGGAAAGGCATGCAGACTTAAGAAGTCACTTTATGGCTTAAAGCAGTCTCCCAGAGCATGGTTTGACAGGTTCAGGAAAGCCGTGGTTGCTTTTGGCTACATTCAGACTCAATCTGACCATACCTTGTTTGTGAAACGAAGAATATCCTTGGTGTCAGTCCTAATTGTTTATGCGGATGGTATTGTTGTCACAAGGAATGATCTAAGTGAGATTGATTGTCTGAAGAAGAATCTACACAGAGAATTTGAAATTAAGGATCTTGGAGAACTCGGATATTTCTTGGGCATTGAAGTTGCAAGATCAAAACATAGAATTTTTATCTCTCAGAGGAAGTATGTCTTGGATCTTCTACAAGAAACAGGGAAGCTTGGAACAAAGGCAATCAATACTCCTATTGATCAGAATCACAAAATTAATGCATTAGAAGGTGAGTCAGTAAAGGACATTGGGAGACATCAGAGATTTGTGGGGCGGCTGCTATACCTGTGTATGACAAGACCAGATATTTCCTATGCAGTAAGTGTGGTAAGTCGATATATGCATGCTCCACGAGTCCAGCATTGGAAGGCTGTTGACAGGATTCTTACTTATCTGAAGGGACACCCGGTAGAGGCATATTGTTTGCTAATCATGGATAGTTGAAACTAGAGGCTTATACAAATGTAGATTGGGCAAGATGCCTTGATGACAGGAGATCTACTTCAGGAGTATGCACCCTTGTTGGGGGTAACCTTGTCTCGTGGAAGAGTAAGAAACAGACAGTGGTGGCAAGATCAAGTGTTGAAGCTAAATACAGGGCCATGGCACATGGAGTTTCAGAACTTCTCTGGATCCGTTCCTTATTAGGAGAGATTGGTGTACAGGCAGAAGAACCTATGATGATGTACTGTGATAACCAGGCATCAATCAACATTGCCCATAACCCAGTTCAGCATGACCGGACAAAACACATTGAAGTGGATAGACATTTCATCAGAGAAATGGTGACTTTCGGGGAAGTTTGTCTCCCATACATTGCTTCTGATCTGCAGCTCGCTGATGTTCTTACAAAAGGTGTTGCAAGGAACAAGCTAGAGCATGATCTACGCAAGTTGGGAATGTGTGACATTTACTCCCAACTTGAAGGGGAGTGTTGAGTTGGGCTGATTTCTAGTTATTGGGCCTAGTTATTTAGCTCTTATATTTTTAAGTTGTTAAGTTAGGAAGTTGTTGGGCTTTAGGCCCATTAGCTTATGTTTTTAAGTTGTGACTGTTCAGCTACTTTAGTAGCCGCCCTACTAAGGGCATTCTTGTAATCTCTTATTAAGTCAAGTATAAATATAATGAGGGGTTGGCAGCCATAACTAATTCAATTCTGGTTGACATCCTACTCTTTCTTTCTTCTCTACCGTTGAAACTCTTCATCTTCTTCTTCTTTCTCTTCACAAAGAATTCATCTAGATTTCCAAACAGTGATTTCTACTCTTCTAACTAAAGCTGTAAAGTGGGTCAGGCCGCCCATAGGCTGGTACAGCCCAGCACGACTCGAGTCGTGCCAAGCCTGGCCCAATCACTAGCAAGCGGGCTGTGACAGGCCTGGCCCAAACCCTCTTGCCGTGTCGGGCTTGGGTTTTGAGGCTTGTGAGCATGGCATGGCTCAAATGGTGGCTCAACACAACCCACATATATTAAAATATTATTTGTATATATTTAATAATATGTGTATATATACATATATATCTATATAAATTTTTATTTTCAATTTTATTATACTATTTTATTCCACAAGCTTTCTACTGGGAATCTTTCCTTGGAAAGGTTAACACTTGCGATGTGTTGCAGAAAAGAAGGCCTTTTTGTTGCCTCTCTCCTCATATATGCTTGTTGTGTAGGAAAAGTGGAGAAACCCTACCCCACTTATTTATTTCATGTTCCTTTGTCTCTCTTATCTAAGAGTTTTTCTGTGATCTTTTCGGTGGTGGATCCCTCAGACATTTTCATGCCTAACTTCCTAAGGCGATCAAAGAAAAGAGGAAGATTGATGTGGAGAGTCACTAAGGCTGCAACTGTGTGGGTGGTCTGGGAGGAAAGGAACAACAGAATTTTCAATGGTAAAAGTAGATATGTGAAGGAGGTTATTGAGACAATAAAAATGAAGGCTGTATTCTGAAGTAAAAACAAGGAGTGCTTTCAGAATTTCACAGTGGTTGATATTCTAAGAGCTTGGAAGGAGATAGCACAATCCTCTAGAAACAAAGGTGATATATAATAGTGGATTGGAAACCCCCACAAGGTAGTAAAGTTAAGCTGAATTTTGATGAAAGCTTGTTGGGCAATCCTGGTATGGCAGGTATTGGTGGGGTAATTAGAAATTCGGAGGGCAGATTGCTGGCCCTTTACTCTAGGCCAATCGGTGTGGCTAACTCCATTAAAGCTGAATTATTGGCTATACTACAAGGTCTCAGGATAGCTAAGCAATTAGCGAAGGTGGAAGGGGGTTCAAAGTTATCATCTCTTGGGCAAGAAATAACAAACATATTCCATGGACTCTCAATAATGCTTTCAAGGAAATAGAAAGGGCTGCAAGAGAGCTGAATGCTGAATTTAAATGGGTTAGAAGAAGCACAAATGAGCTAGCTGACTCCCTTGCTAAACAAGGGGTAGATAAGCAGCAATTGTTTTGGGCATCTTTGTAACATAGTTTTGGTTGTTGGGTTGATGTTATGGTCTTTAAGTTAAACTTGTAATGTTTTTTTTTTACATATTTTAATATAATATAAGTATCGTCAATCAAAAAAAAATTCCAATTTGATTTTATTGTTTCATATATAAACAATTGTATACATCAAAATTCATATGGAATAAAATTTTAAGATTTCTTTTCAATTTCCTATTTGTCTTGTTAATTTTACCTTTTTTATTTTTTTTCAATTTTTCTAAACAATCATGCCACCCCTGGCCTAGCATGGCCTGCCTGGGCTCGTGTCACAGGTCATGCTGAGCTTCCCTTTAGAGGAGTTCAGACCAGGCAAGCACAGTCCACCCAACCTCGCATGTTGGCACGACACGACCCACTACAGTGCAGGTGGCCGCAAAAGTGGGTTGTGTCAGTCTTACACATTACACCTGTACTTACTGGTGCAATTGGTGGCCTTCTATGCATGTGTCCAAACCATCTTAGTCTACTCTCTCTCATTTTATCACCTATTGGAGCTATTCTTAGGTTCCCATGGATAACTTCATTCTTAATCCTGTCTTTTCTAGTTTTCCCACTCATCCATCTTGGCATTTGCATTTTTGCCACATTCATTTTCTAGGCATGTTGTTTCTTGACCGCCTAGCACTCCACTCCATAAATCGTGGAAGATATCTACATGAATGATCTGCATGCAATGAAGATGAGGACTGCTGGGGTGAAGCTAGAGGACAATCCTCGATCTCTTCCTTCTCTTGCTGACGGTTTGTGGAGGAAAGTATGGCTTCTGACAAAAGTCAAGTGGTACTATGGAGGGAGTGCCCCAAAGAAGAAAAGATGGTGAGGTGGCAATTAGGGGCATACATGGAGGAAGGAGAGAGACTGATGAGGAAAGGGGAAAAATGGGAAACGAAACATGTGAGATACAAGTGACCAAAACTGGGCCAATTGGCTTGCAAGAGGAAAGACAGCGGGGAAATAGAAAGAAAGAGTCGGTGGAAGCTCAAAAGTCAAGAGCCTAGGGTGGGAAGGAGGGGGAGAGGAAACAAGCGGTAGCAAGTAACAGTCAGGTAAATAAAGAAAGTGGGACCCACCATTTTAAACAAAAAAGTTTTAATTTTAAGAAGGTTAACCGAAGTAAAAGATCCAAAAGGTGAAGGGGCATTTTTGGAAAAGGATTATAATCGATAAAATTTGGGTTTGACCCTTCGAGGTCCAAACAATTAATGACCAATAGGAACCAAAACGACGATGAATGGATTCCGATGGTGACAAAATTTGAGAATGGAAGGAAGATTAATGTTCAAGAAGAGCTGTAGGAGAAGGAGACACAGACGAATTCAACCCAGAAGGAGAAGCAACAATGTTCCAAAAAGAGTGAGTCGGAAGAGGATCAATTTCTAAACATGCAAAGCATTGCAGACTTAACCCCATCTGGAATTGTGTCCGCTTAGAAGAATGCATATGAATTGTCTCAGAGGGTGAACAATGGGAAGGAAGAAGGAATTTCAAGGAATCATCATAGAAAGAAGAGACATATTGAGCGGTATTTAAGAGATTTCTGACTCGCCAGAGGGGGAAATCATTGAAGGATCAATACTCGACTAAATAGTGAGGTATGCCCAGCTTCTTGTTCCCCTTCTTCCCGGTCTTCTCCTCTTCCTTCACCTTCTCGAATGGATGGGGGAGTTTTCATTAGTGAGGGAGATATTGTGGAAGATGGGCATAGAGATTTATAGGGGAAGAGAACTTGTTTAAAGAGGAAAATTTTGGGAAGGTGTAGAACAGAGTCTACAATAGGAGGAGGACGGGAGGGATGGAGAAGGAAGATCTAAAGAAGGGGGAGGAGAGAGTTACAAAGAGAGGAAAAGGGTGGATATAGACACTCTGGTTGAAAGACAAGTGGAAGTTGGGAAATCACTGGGACTGTTCCTTTTTTTTTTTTTTTGGGGGGGGGGGGGGGGTGCAGTGAAAAAAGCGATTGAATAAATTAAGAGGAACAAAAGGGAAGAATATAGTGAAAGAAAAGCAATAGGGGAAGGGGGAGAGAACTGGAAAGAAGGAGAAGGGGAGGAGGAATTATTGACGAAGAATAGAGGGGGACGAGTAGCAAAAAGAAAGGGAGGGGGCGGAGGCAGAGTCTAAAGTTGAAGTTGGTGTCATGGAATGTGAGGGGCTTTAGAGAAGAAAGAAGGATTTTAATGAGGAATGGTCCAAGAAAAAACATCCCAGATGTAGCGGTGCTACAAGAGACAATGATGGAGTCATTCTTCTTGAGAATGAAAATTGAAGTTTAGGGATCTATCAGTAGGGTATGGGTGGAGGTGAATGTTGTGGGTCTATTTGAGGGTCTAGTAGTTATCTAGAATCCAAGGGTTTCCTTTTGCAATATGTCGAGATTCTTGGCAGGACAGAGATAAAAGAATTTTTCAAGTCAAAACTTGGCCAATGATCAACAGAACTGTTGCAGATTGGTTGTTGGTTCTTCCAGAAGTTAGATAAGTCACCAAGGAGGATATTGGGATATTCTTAGGGAAATTTTGGGGTTTCAATCAAGGTTTTAAAAACCGACCCGGAAATGGAACCGCTTTGGCCACCAATTTCCAGGTCGGGAATTCAACCGTTCGGGTCAAGCGGTCCAAACGTTTCAATTATATATCTCATCCTACCCTTGGATTGGAATATTAAGGTAGGACGGGGTATAAATGTTATGAGAAAGGAGCATGAGAACGAGAGTGAAAGGAGGGTCTGTGATGTCTGGGCTGTAGCGGCGATGGCAACATGCAGCGGCGACACATGAGAACGAGATTACATATGCGACACATCACATATGTAATTTGAGATCTCTCTCATCTCTCATCTCTCATCTCTCTCTCGATCTCATATCTGAGATCAATCTTGTTTCTCTCTGTTTTTCTTTGTTTTTTGTTTTATTTTTTTTGAAAATTTTAAATAAAACATATTGGACCACAAACTGTTTCCCGGCCGAACGGTTCAACGGTCAGACCGTTCGGATCAACGGTTTGTTGACCAATTCAACGGTTATTAATAAGATAACAGTTCAGCACTAAAACGAAACCGATACCTTGACCGGTTTCCAATCCAAACGGTCCGACCGTCTGGATCAATGGCGGTTCGAAAACACTGGTTTCAATTGTGTAATTTGGAAAATTTTGTTTGCCTAGTTTAGCAAGTTTTGTTTGTTTGCATATGGTGATTCATTATCACCTATTAGGATGTATCTCTTTTTCTTTTAATGAAATTTATTTTTACCATAAAAAAACACTCCACTCCATACAACATAGATGGCCTTACAACTATTTTATAGAATTTTCCTTTCAATCTAAGTGGTATTCGCCTATCACATAAAAGTCTAGATGCACCCCTCCATTTTGCCCATCATGTTCTAGTTCTTTGTGTGACATCCTCCTCAATCTCTCCTTTGTTATGAATTATTGCACCAAGGTACCAAAAATGGTCACATTGAGTTATCTCTTGGTCTCCAATCCTAAGTCTATATTGATTTACACTCCTATTATTACTAAATTTACATGTCATATACTCTATTTTAGTCTTACTTATTTCAAAGCCTTTTGTTTCTAAGGCATTTGTCCATAAGCTTAATTTTTCATTTAATCCTTCATTAGTTTCATCAATTAAAACAATGTCATCCACAAACAACATGCACCATGGAACTTCTTTCTTAATATGTTTAGTCAATTCATTTATGATCAATGCAAATAGATAATGGCTAAGTGCTAAACCTTGGTGAAGACCCATAATAACTGTAAAATCTGAAGTCTCTCCCATTGGTGTTCTAACATTTGTCGTTGCCCTCTTAAACATATCATTAATTAGGCCTATATACCTATTTTGATCACCTTTTTTTCCAAGATCCACCATATCTCTAGGAACTCTATCATATGCCTTCTCTAGATCAATGAACACCAATGAAGATATTTTTGTTGTCTTTGTACTTTTTTTTTTTTTTATGAATGGTTGTCTTTGTACTTTTCTATCATCTCAAAAGAAATATAGCTTCCATGGTTGATCTCCTTGGCATAAAGCCAAATCGGTTCTCTAATACACTTGTTTCAACTTTCAAGTCATAATCTTTGTTTGACTATTCTCTCCCAAAGTTTCATAGTGTGGTTCATAAGCTTAATCCCTTGATAGTTATTACAATTTTGTATATCACCCTTGTTCTTTTGCATTAGCTTGTATACAACCATACTTTCCTCTCTACCTATGACCATAACCACACCATTTACAACCAACTTTATGCTGCCTTGAGTCTATATCCCCACTTCATCAGTTTGATATTTTTTTTTGACAAGTAGTTTGATATTGAAGTTAGCCCTTCTACAGTGCTACTTATCACATGGTTCATGGTCACATTTCATGGGATACCACATTGCTTCCTCCAAAGCATTAAATCCTAGATATTATATTTAAACGCAACAAGTAAAAATTATCAGCAATCTTGGATAATTTTAGATAACAAGCTTTTAGTGATCATTAATCTCAAAACTTCTAACCAAATACCTTTAGCAAAACCACTACTTACAAGGTTATAACAGAAGCTACATCTTCTATAAACAAAAGATTTTTCAGTCCTCTCCATAACTGAAGTACAACCCCCTCTCAGGCCACTCAGGCCACACACACACACACACAAACAGGCTTCCATAAAGGTTTTTAATGGTAATGGAGAAGAGGAGCTTTCTTTGACCCAAATGAAGGCTCTTGTTACTTCCTACTCCAGGAACTAGCCTTGAAATGCAAATAAGAAGATTGGCACAGCATCAGCATAAGGTAAGTCATGGACCAGCTCTAGTATGGTGGTAAATATAATAGAAAAAAGCCATCTAACATTTTTTTTTCTAATATTCTTGGACTGACAGATCTGAGAATGTGGGTTTAACTCTGAAAGTTGCCACTTTGTGCAAGAAGAATCCAAAAGGTAAGGCCCATATCCAGTCCACCCCTCCCAATAACCCAGATAAAAGGTCGAATATTGGGTAATGACCCTTTTATTAATTCTTATGCTACAATTGTAAAAGGTGCACAGCAACATGGAATTGAAGATGGATAAAGGTTTCAACATACCCACAAATACATGGCGCCTTTCCTTGTTGACAAGTAGAGGACTATTTATTGGAGGTTCTTCAGCTCCTAAGATGTAATAACTTTAATTCATTTCAAAATCTAGGATATTCTCTTTAGCAACATGTATAAGAGAAACCAAGAATAATTTTTTTTGATAAGTAAAAATAAGTATTTGTTAAAGATCAAAGAGAATAGGCATTACAAGCATGCATCCCACAAAGAGGCACAAGATGCTACCTCTCACACAAACATCAAAAAATAGTATCAAGAATCAATTACAACTGAGCCCAATACAAACTGTCCCTATTTAACCCTTGTTTAGCCAACCCATCTGCCATAGCATTAGCTGTTCTCCTAACCCAAGAAATTTTCAAGTTCATGTTTCTAGTTCCTTTTTTTTTTACGAATGTTCATGTTTCTAGTTAGCTATTTAAATTTTTTTCATCTTAATCCTAAAGCACCAGGTTATAGACTCTGGATCCTTCAGCCAACCTATCACCAATTTTGAGTCCCCTTCAATCTCCATATTTATCAGGCCCATCTCACTTGCAATCTGTACCTCTCTCATAGCAGCAAAACAAGAACAATTTTGCACCATTTATAGTATTAAAATGAATAAGAAACCTACAAAATAACTGTGAAATGCTTACCGTTTGGCAGCAATAACATCAGCCTCATCAAAGAATATTATACTTGGTGCTGCAAGGCGAGCTCTCTGAAAAGTGTTACGCAACAAAGACTCTCCCTCTCCAACATACATTGAATACAATTCTGCACCACTGGAACATAGATTATGAAACTTCAAGAAGTGCATGTCTAAGGAACTGTATTCAAATTTCAAAGCAGCAAGGATTTGTACAATATAACTGTGTCATAATAAAGTAAAACGTAAAAGCAATAGGAAAGATTACTGTTAACTTCAGAGTCAATTGACAAAAAAAAATTAAGAAAATTGAGGCTCCATTTGGGAAGAGTGCAAATGCCGGTTCAGTGCATATATGCACTCTGGTTCAGTTTTGCTGGTGTTTGGTAAGAATACATTTATGTACTGACAATGACAACTTTCACAAATTTCAAGGCATGTTTGCATCCAAAAAATGGATGTAAACTTTGCACTCAAAGTTGATCAATGTTAAAAAGGTATATTTCAATCTCGGGATTCGTGTTTGCACCCATTACAACTAAAAATCGTGTGGCAAGAAAGTAAATTTATCAATGCAAAACTAAACCAACTTTGCATTTACATGGACCAGACCCTACATATTTGTATTTGCACTCTTCCCAAACGGAGCCTGAGTAATTCAATTTGTTAAAATTGTTGATCATTCAAAAAAATGTGGTAAGTATTAAAATATTATCCATTCTTAGATGCATAGTCAGTTTTGATTTCCTAATTAACACCTTTTCCCCTAAAAAATCTGCCTCTATATCCACCTCGCAACAACATAACTTTGGATAAGAGCCTAGAATACCTTCTGGAAAATATTGTAATACCTTGTCCAAGAGAAAACACACAAAGACAGATGTTAGATTGTAATATTCCACCATACAAGATGGTTCAAACTATGAGATCATCTTTTATGCCAAAAATAGATATGATTAGATCATGCCACCAAACTGATCCATTGAACTTTCCATGGTGTGACCTCCACTTTTTTTTTCTTACAATCACATGCAATTCAGAAGGTTAATACATTCTGACCAGGTTGGTTTTATGTTGTGCCCTCGAGCGTCAAGCCCAAGAAATCTTTGACCAGTATCAGAGTATCATATATAATTCCCAACTTTTTGCATGAGATTATATGTACAGGATACAAAAGATATGTTCCCTTGGAGGAAATCCATGTTGTCTTCCTTAAAGCTAACTTAAAATTTCGAATTCCCCAATAAATTTTCCAGTGGAATGAAAACATCTTTGTTGAAGAGGAAGAAAAATCATGAAACCTCAATGAGAAGAAGGAGGCTTGAGCAGCATGAGCTGCAGCTTTAGCAAGGGTAGTTTTTGAGCATCCTGGAGGTCCATGCAAAAGAACTCCACGAACAGGTGATATCCCCAGCCTTGCAAATGCAGCAGCATTCTTAATAGGCCACTCAACAGCCTGCTGGAGCTTTTTCTGTTCCATGCATTATGAATTGTTAAGTTCCAATCAAAACGTTGATAATCAGATAACATCAGTGAGTACAGACCTTCAAATCTTGTAATCCTCCAATATCTTCCCAGGTAACCTTGGGGATTTCCACAGTAACACCTCTTGTTATGCTTGGACCAACCACAGTTTTTGCATGCTTCCAATCATCCATTGTTAAGCTGCATAAACCACCATCTTTAGTTACATCTGATGATCTTCTTATTGCAGACATTGTAGCCTCTCGGCATAAAGCTTCTAAATCAGCCCCAACATATCCATTACAAGATGCAGATATAGCTCGTAAGTCAACAGTAGGATCCAGTGGGAGCTTCTTGGAATAGAGCTGAGACAAATTCAACATAAATACCATTATAACTCTACATGAAATTTCCCAATATAACATTCTAAGTAGACATCAGAGAAGAGAGAAGCATCCAAATGATATACAGTTAAGTTGATAGGACCAAGTGATTAGTAGAATCACTAAACTGCCCTCCCATAAGATTCATTTTGGAAATTTCAGAAGAATTTTGACCTGAAGAATTTGAAAGCGCTCCTCTTCAGTGGGTGTTGTAACTTCAATTTCAGCATCAAAGCGTCCTGACCTTCGTAATGCTGGATCTATTGCATCCACTCTTTATACATGCAGAGCAAAGATATTAATAAGATATCCAAATAGAAACTCTTGTTTTAATAGATCATCAAATGAATACATTTAAAACAAATTCCATAGAAAGATCAAGAGAAAATGTATTTAAGGAGTCACACCATTAGCACTATAAAGATTAACTGACTAATAAGACTGCAGATAAGGCTTTTAGAAATAATAGTTTCATTGACCTATAACATATTATCTTTCTAAGGAAAATGAATTATATGCAAACTTTAAAACAAAGAACTGGAAAAGGTCAGAAATGTGAGTATAAACAGCTCACAGCATCTTATAATCCATCAGATATTTAGGAATCTCCACATAAACATAGGAAGGACAATGTAAAGAGATCATTTCCCAGTGAATATTTTGGATATGATGATTAGCTACGATCTCACTGAGAATGGATGTATTATGTATTATATGCATGGCATAGTTCAAACATTCATCTTTGTCTATGTAACACGCATTGCCACTTGCCAATGACCCAGTAGTTGAGATGGTCACTCAGTGCCACTCCGAAAAAGGAGGTGCAAGATCAAGCTTGCAGAATTGCAAGCTTTCTGTGTTAGGCAAGTAGGCCTCACATGCACCCTGCTTTGTCCTCACCCGAGTTCCCTCTAATGTGTACTATGTGAGACCAAAAAAAGAAGTTAAACATGCATTATTGAGTCATTGATGAAATGAAGAGATATTACAAGTCTAGTTACATAGACAATTACAGTCTTACAATTGTGTAAAATAATCATGGTTTTTGTACTTCGAGAGGAAGCTCTCTTTATTGGTTTGGCTTGGTATCTTCATCCAAAGGAAATGTCAATCAGGATGGTTTAGCCATGTGAGATATAGATCAATATATAATACTTATAAAAAAAAGATATAGATCAATATAAACAATTGACAATATAATCATTTGTGCAAGTTAGATGTTCTAAAATAGCAAGAAGAATGCCCAAATGATAACAATAAAACCCCATATTCTGGCAGTGAGGCATGATTAAGTAGTTCATTCTTTGATGGAGTGCAAGGTAATTAGATACAGAATGAATGAACAATATTTGATGAAGCCAACCGGTTCAGGGGGGGCGGTTTAGGGCTCCTCCACCCCCTGAACTGGTCAGACCCCCAATACACCCACTGTAGGGGCGTATCGGAGGGGTCCCGGAACGATACGTATCGGCCAATACGGGCCGATACGTGTCACTACTTTGAACCTTGGATAAAACCAAGATGGTGTGATGACGTTAAGATGATAGTACTGCTCAGCAAGTGGCAACAAATTTACTTGAATGCAAACAATGTAAAGGCAATACATATTTGATGGAAGAGGAACCAATTATAACAAGCGAGATAAAAAACTAAGTTATTATCCCAAGACAGAAGCATATGAACTAAGGGCTCAGTTTGGAAGGAGATGAAATACAAATATGTTGGGTGTAAAACCTTGTATTTTGTATGTATTTGCACTGTACATATTTGTATTTGTACTCTTTCCAAACTGAGCCAAAAGAATTGATCAACATTAAGGAGAAGCAAAACATGCCCTTCATGCTTCAAATCTCTTTAACCAACCTATTAGTTGAAGCCACGATAACAACTTGTGGGCAAGATGCTGAGGGTTTGTTGGCATCCATCAATGCAAAAAGCTGAGATGCAATACGTACATCTTGCTCTCTCCTGCATTAGAATAATGTTTTACATCAAAACTTTCATTACTGTTTCCTGTATTTCTTTTTTTGCAACAACTAAATCAACATGTTTCACAATTAGCTAGGTATGTTTGTGGGATTACCATACTAATGAAAGATACTATACTTATTGATACAACACCAGATATCAGGGATCTACATTATGTATGAATTACATCATAGACACTTCTAAAATATATAAATGGTATGTTTTAACAAATCAGAATATAAAAAATGGGCAGATCTTAGAACATTAATTAAATTTGGCAAGATATAAATATTGGGAAATGATAACCAACTTTAAAAAAAAAAAAGGATTAACATAAGAGCATGGTATAAACTTGTATCCAAACCCAACTACCCGTGTCCTGGATCTTAAGAAATGGAGTCTCGGAAAGTCATATTCTCATTTCCCTTAATCTATCTACATGTCCATATCTAGTTATCTTAGAGCCTAACTTTCTTGGATAAGTTTATTAAAAGTAAAAGCCAGGAATAGCAAAAGGCTGAGAAAAAATAGCTTAGAGAATATGTTCTATTATAATCTAATCTGCACTTGAATTCTGTTAGAATAAGGATTGGAGAAGTAATAGAAAGACTAGAAGAACAAGAAGAAGAAGAAGAAGAAGAAGAAGAAGAAGAAGAAGAAGAAGAAGATGAGAAGAGAATAGAGAAGAAGAAGAATTTTGGTTCGAACAAGAGAGCAGAATTACTCTCTAGTCGGCCAGGTTTAATTTATATGTTTCTATTCAAAAACAAAAAGACTCCTTTGCCCCTACTTAAGTATGGGACACAACCACTAATAAAACATTACACATCAGCAGCTTTAAACATAAATATAAAGACCAAAATACCCCTAAATAGTCGACATTAACACTCCCCCTCAAGCTGGTGAGTATATATCATATAGTCCCAGCTTGTTACATATGTAGTCCACTCTCCCCCGACTCAACCCTTTGGTAAACAGGTCTGCCCATTGGTTTTCTGTGTTAACATGTGAGTATCTATCACCACTCAACACCTTCTCTCTCACAAAGTGACAGTCAACTTCTACATGCTTGGTTCTCTCATGAAACACTGGATTAGAAGAGATGTTGACTGCAGCCTGATTGTCACAACAAAGCTTCATTGGAGTGTCAATAGAATATCCCATCTCCTGTAGAAGGTTTCTCAGCCACACTAATTCACAAGTAGTATGTGCCATAGCTCTATATTCTGCTTCTACACTGCTTCTTGCCACAATTGTCTGTTTCTTACTTTTCCATGTGACCATATTACCCCCAAGGAAAGTACAATAGCCTGTAGTGGACCTCCTGTCAGATATAGAGCCAGCCCAATCAGCATCAGTATATCCCTCTATTTGAAGTTTTCCTCCACTTCTATATATCAAGCCACGATCAGGAGCCCCCTTTAAATACCTTACAATCCTTAGAACTGCATCCCAATGTGGAACCCGAGGTTTCTGCATGAACTGACACACCACACTAACTGCAAATGAAATATCTGGCCGAGTAATGGTTAGGTAGTTTAGTTTACCCACCAATCGCCTGTACTTTCCAGGATCTTCAAACTCTTCACCCATATCACTACTAAGCTTAGTATTTGATTCCATAGGTGTTTCAGTTGGTTTGGCGCCTAATAATCCTATTTCTTCCAACAAATCAAGAACACATTTCCTCTTACACAAATTAATACCATGCTTAGACCTTGCTACTTCTATCCCCAAGAAGTACTTTAGTTTACCAAGGTCCTTTGTCTGAAAGTGTTCCTGCAAAAAGATCTTCAACCTATCAATTCCCAATCTATCACTCCCAGTAATGACAATATCATCTACATATACAATCAATAAGATCTTTCCAGCCTGAGAGTCATGACTGAAGATCTTCCCCTGAGCACGGGGAGACTGTTTAAGTCCATAAATGGCCTTCTTTAGTTTGCACACCTTACGATCCTCCCCCTGAGCAACAAACCCTGGCGGTTGCTCCATATAGACTTCCTCAAGTAGATCACCATGTAAGAAAGCATTCTTGATGTCAAGCTGAAAGAGAGGCCAATCGTACATAGCAACTAGAGATATCACAACACGAACTGAACCAATCTTAGCAACAGGAGAAAAGGTCTCCGTGTAGTCAATACCATATGTTTGGGAATACCCTTTGGCAACCAATCTAGCTTTTAACCGCTCTACACTACCATCAGGTAAATACTTAACAGTGTATACCCACTTACAACCGACAGCCCGCTTATCAGGAGAAAGTGTGGTGAGGTCCCACGTATGATTATGAGTTAAGGCAGAGAGTTCTTCTTCCATTGCATGGTGCCACCCTGGAGAGGCAAGGGCTTCTTGGACATACGTGGGAACAACAATAGAGGATAACAAAGAGATAAACTGGCAATGGGAAGCAGAAAGGTGAGAGAGAGAAGCATAATTAGAAATAGGATGAAGAGTGCAACTGTGTTTACCTTTCCGCAAGGCAATGGGAAGATCAAGTTCAGAAACTGGGGTTGGAGATGGTGTGGGAACAACTGCCGGATTTGTCGACAGTGATGGAGCTGGAGGAGGAGTTGGTACATGTTGGCGATGTCTATACACTTGACAAATAGGTGGTCGTTCAACAGGAGGTGGCACCAGAGGCAAGGACTAGGTCATAGCTGGAACAAGTGGAATGGGATCCGCAACTAGAACTAGAAGAGGAGGAGGTGGTAAGGAAGAAGAAACATCACCTAACCCCAAGAAAAACGGGGTGGACTCAAAGAAAGTAACATCAACGCATACAAAGGACCGTCGAGAGTTAGGATTATAACACTTATACCCTTTCTGGGTCTGGGAATATCCAAGGAAGATACACTTAATGGATCGTGCATCTAAGTATCTAACTTGTCCCTTCCGGTCCTAGATTATGAACAAAACAGACACACCCAAAAACCCGAAGTAAAAGGGGAAACGGAGACAATGTAGGAAACAAAGTGGTGAAAGGAGATTGACCTTCAAGGATGGACGTGGGCATCCAGTTAATCAGAAAACAAGATGTAAATACAGCATCACTCCAAAAGGGTTTGGGTACATTCATATGATGCATAAGGGACTGAGCAGTTTCCAAAAGGTGACGGTTCTTTCTCTCAGCTACCCCATTTTGTTGTGGGGTGTAGGTACATGAAGTCTGATGGATAATGCCATGTTGTTCCAAATACTCCTGAAATGGTGTATAAAGTATTCACGGCCATTATTGAAACGGAGAATTTTAATGTGTACACCAAATTGGTTGCGAATTTCAGTATAAAATTTTTGGAAAATAGTAAGCAATCCACTCCTTTCTTTCATTAGGTAAAGCCACGTCATCGTTGAATAATCATCAACAAAAATAACAAAGTATCTATAACCATTGTATGACAATACTTTATTTGGACCCCAAACATCTGAATGAACTAAAGAAAAAGGACTCGACATACGATTAACCCTAGGACTAAAGGGAACACAATGCTTCCCCAACTAACATGACTCACAATCCAAAACAGAAAGATGACTCAACAACGGAACAAGAGACTTCAAAACTCTAAGTGATGGATGACCAAATCGACAGTGCCACTGGAGAGGAGAAAGAGATGCCTGAAGAGTTGTTGACGCACTTCCACCACCATCAAGGTAATACAGTCCACTAACTTCATGCCCTCCACCAATCTTCATCCCCGTCTTGAGATCCTGAAAAACACACGAAGAAGGGTAAAAAGTGATAGAGCAATTAAGAGACTTGGTCAACTTACTAACAAACATAAGGTTAAAAGGAAACTTGAGGACATACAAAACTGAGAATAAAGATAAAGGGTCTATGTTAACATTACCAACACCACAAATGGAGGATGTGGAACCATTAGCAAGGTAACAGAGTGTGATGTTGGGCACTGAGAGAGGGAGGAAAACACACCTGGTGTTCCAGTCATGTGATCGGAGGCTCCAGAGTCAATAATCCAGGGATTGGGTTTGGATGTCAGACAAGCCATACTGAGTGTGCAAGAGTGGTTGTATTCTGTTGAGATGTGGGCTGAACAAACCTCTCACACTCATCACGTGGAACACTCATCATCTCCTTCCCGGGAACATCTGTGGAAATAGAGGGCATCTGATCAGCTAAATGGCTCTCTTGTCTAGAACTATTATCACTGGTCACCGCATGCTTTGCCCAAGTTGAAGGTGGACCATGCAAATCATAACAATAATTGATGGTATGTCCATCCATACCACAGTGTACATATTCTTGGACCAAAATTGCGTCCTTTACCATGAACTCCCCCTGAATCTCGACCTCCAGTACATCCACCACTATGACTATACATACGACTATACATAGGTCCACCACCACCACTACGACCATACGCCGGTCCACTGCTGCCACTATGGCCAGATTGAGCTCCCCGAGCTCCACCTCTAACACCACGGCCTCTTGAGACTGCAAAGGCTGACCTATCAGAGATACTAGAATTCTTGGTAGATTCAATAGAAATCCTCCGAAGCTGAGCAAACACCTCTTCTAAGGAAGGAAGAGCTAATCCTCCTAGTATTTGTGCCCATACTAGTTCATATTCAGATTTCACTCAGCTCATTGCGAAGGTTTCTCATTCTAGCATATTACTCCTTAAGACTCTGATTACCCTGTTACAAATTAAAGTATTCCTGATAAAGTTGATATACTCTAGTTGTGTTATCTTGTCCCGAATACAATTTCTTAGCATGGTCCCGAACTTCCTTGGCTGTATCAAGAAACATGAAATTCATACTAATCTTGGGTTCCATACTATTCCATAACCAAGTTATAATCTGTGCATCTTCTTGTTCCCAATCACCATACTCATGAGACTCAGTAAAGGGTTTTTCTTCCCTTATATGCTTCACTTTCTTCTTTGCTTTAAGAAAGACTTCTACAGATTTCGCCCAAGCCACATAGTTTTCTCCATTCAACTTGATAGAAGTCATTTGAACATTCAGGAAGTCAGTGGGAACCATCACACTAGTTTTACTTTCACTGTTGTCTCCCATGGCTAGAAAAAAAAAATTCTTATTTCACCTCTCACCACACAGCAGTCAGCACCACTTGTTGTTGAATTCTTCACTCTCCACACCACAACCCTACTACACGACTACTTGAAAACTCACTACACTACTCGAAACTCACTCACCCTTCGAACTACACTGAAATCTGCACAAACCCTAATCACCAGAAAATCAAGCTGCACTCGACACTCCACTGCATCACTCGAATCAGCCCTCTTCTCTCCATCGATTAGGGGGGGCTTCCTACAAACCACTGCAAACACCCACGAACTTGCTGACCGAAGGCATAGAAACCTCCAAGGGAAGAGGGCAATCACTCCTTCTCAGCCCCTTTCCTTATCTCCAACTAATGACGAAGAAAAAATTAAAAAACCTAGGCTGGATGCGTGAAAATCAGAATTCTGGGCAGATTCGATTTTGTCACAGTTGCTCGGATACCATATTATAATCTAATCTGCACTTGAATTCTATTAGAATAAGGATTGGAGAAGTAATAGAAAGACTAGAAGAAGAAGTAGGAGAAGAAGAGAAGAGAAGAGAGAAGAAGAAGAAGAATTCTGGTTCGAATAAGAGAGCAAAATTACTCTTTAGTCGGCCAGGTTTAATTTATATGTTTCTATTCAAAAACAAAAAGACTCCTTTGCCCCTACTTAAGTATGGAACACAACCACTAATAAAACATTACACATCAGCAGCTTTAAACATAAATATAAAGACCAAAATACCCCTACACAGTCGACATTAACATGTTCAAATCACCTACTTCAGCTCAGAAATTCAATTCTGCGCAAGCACTTCAAAAGGCATGTTTATTGGAGAGAAATAAAAAGAAACAAATTCAGCATGATTCACAGTCTTTCATGCACATGTCATGTTTTGCAAGCTCCAAACCAGGGCTTTCCTGATGCTTGACCCATAGTGCCAGAGGCATCTATTACTCCATATGGACTGAAAATTAAACAAAGTACCATTTGTTTCTACTGGTTATCACTTATCAAATAATTCCAATCTTCTAACAACACTAGTGTCCTTTTTCCTTAATTGTTTAGTTAGTACCTACTAGAGTAGAATGTACTAACATTATGGCCCTGTTATCAAAATCCTTATATTGCATCTACCCCAGGATTTCCAAACAAGCAAATATCCAGCTTCATGTTATCTTTCCAAACAAGCAGACAAGCAAATTTCCAAACGAGTGATTTAGATGGCCATCTCTGTATGTGACCAAACCACATTAGTCTACATTCCCTCATTTTATCACCTATTGGAGCTACCCCTAGGTTCCTTTGAATGAGTTCATTTCTTCCGGTTAATCCATCTCCCTTGAATTTTGTGTTACAATTTGATCAAGACCTACTTGGATATCTCTCTTAAAATAGCCTGAAAATGCCCTGATACAACTAAAAAAATGAATAAGTTTTTAAGGATGTTGTGGACTCCTTGATGGCTGAAGTTGAAGTTGGATAGATTAAGATTGCCATGCCCTTGAATATTTTATTATTTAATCATTTTATCCACTAAAAGACAAAGCAATAAATCGTTCAGTTCAGCAACTTCAGCCGTTATCAAAGAACACCTTAGTGATGTCCGTTTAATTACTTGAATGTGAACTCTGGATATCTAAAGAAGGGGCTTATGCTGTCAACTGTTGATCCAACAGATACTAATTGCAACTTGCAATCCCAAATGTGACAAAACATGATTGTGGGACAATCCCTACAATCTTATACATTGCATTTCTTTTATCAGATTCTAGGATCCCCAAATCCTGTTGTAACACCAATTAAATCAAGGAGTAGATTACATCAAAAAGCCAAGTTATAAATTTATGAAAAAAAGCCGAGTTAGAGCTCTTGTGGGAGGATGGTTGCAGTGTAGGCTGCATTCTTCTGTTGTAATCTTCCCTCAAGTTTTCCAATTTAATGAAATTCATGGTTATTGATCAAAACCAAAGTTGATATTTCAGGTATCATCCAGTTAGAATAAGTGATTTGTTATGGGTGGAAGGGGTTAGAAGAGCCAGGGGTGGACCAGAAAGGGCATGGGTAGTAGTAAGAAATTATTTAAGCACTAATAATTTAACAGTGGATATGGTTTTAAACTCATGTAGCCGACCCATATAGTTGGGAAAAGGCATGGATGATAATGATGATGACATTTCAGGTATCGAAAATCGATCAAACTATAATTTTGGGATTATTGGTGAATCAGTGATATACCTTGAATTACGATGAGGACAGAGTGCATCGATTTCATCAATGAAGATAACTGATGGCTTGCCTGTTGATGAATAAGACAATGCTTCTGAAAAAGCCTCTCGCAGAATTTTCTCACTTTCTCCAACATGTGCTCTGTGAACAGAATGTGGACTGCAGAGATAACCCACGTGGTGGAATTAAAATCAATAAAATAACAGCAAACAATTTGAGTGACTGCGTAGAAAGATTCTTACAGCTTTAAGTGGAATTATGAAAATGTGCAAAATCAATAGAACTACCAATTCACTAGCCATATTATAATCATAATCGCCAAGATAATAAATACACCACTGGCGTCTTTAGGAACTAAAGTGTTCAGTCGTACCTAATAACAGTCAAGTGAGCATCGCATTCTCGAACAACGGCCCGAACCAAGCTTGTCTGAGAAACAACAAAGTCCAGAAATTTGCTCCATAAATCTTAACAAATACTGCAAGGCGCAATGCGTATTCAAATCACAGGAACAAAAGAGCAACTATTAACAGTAGCAAAATTAAAATGTTTTAGACCAAGAAATCAAAACGAAGCTAAGTCGGATACCTTTCCTGTGCCTGGGGGACCGTACAATAACAATCCCGTGCGCCACTGCAGAAAAACCCAAAGAGTTACAGCTCAAGAACGTACTTCAACCTAGAGAGAGAGAGAGAGATTACCTTGAGTCCAAGCTTTCGAGACTCTCTCGAATAGTGAAAAGGGAAAGCTATGAGTTCCCTAAGAGCTTCAAGAGCTTCAGCGTTGCCAGCGACTACTTCCTCTGCCCTCCACTGACCGCTGCTCCCGCTACTACTCTCCATCTAAATTAGAAACCCTAATACTGAAAATTCCTATTCGGAAGATTTGAAGTATCAAATTGTTAATCCCCCGAACTCGTCAAATTCAATATTTTTGAAAAAGAAAAAGGCGCAAATATTTCTACGTTGCGATGGAGCAGGTTGCCGCGGTAGCCATTAATGGGACTTTTTGCTGTAAAACAAATCGATCCGTTTATTTTTGGATCGAATATGGATGTTAAGGGGGAATGGACCGGTTTTGGATTGACGGGTTGGACGGATGAACAAGACATATTGGATTGGACCAATCTAGTCCAAAATGTTTATTAGATTGAATTGGATCCCGTCCATCTATAATAAATTTATATTAGATTGGATTAGATTAAGTCAATATCTAATCCATTGAATAAGATAAGAAATAGGTATTAATAAATCAGATTTGGATTGAAATCAAAACGAATTTGAACAGATGGAACGGTTCAAACACTGAATTGAACTTGTTGAAGATAGTCCAAAATATTCATGGATTGGATTGGACCTGATCCATTTGTAATGGACTCACATTGGACCAAATTCAGTCCACTTGACACCCCTATGTGTATGATCCTATTCGGGCTCGCTCTCTCTATACTGTATCTATTAATGAACCGAAATGAATTTGGTTTTTGATGCAGACGATGCCTAAAAATCCCTATATTAGAATTTGCAAATGACTATTTAATTTTTGCAAAACCAAACTTAAAAGCATTATAAAAAAGACATTCCAAGTAAATAGACTATTACTTTTGGACAAAAACCAAAACTTAGAAAATCATCCACGAGCTCCTAGAAAAATGTGCCAATGAGATTTTTTGAGGCTACTGACTCCAAAGAATCTCATGAACAAATAGGAAAAAGAAATACTTAGGTGAAGGAGCTTTTAATATAAACCCAAACTGCCCATTTTGCAGGGACTAGGGAGGAGGAAGACTGGGATCACATTATTTTAAATTGTCAAATAGCAACCCAGCAGGTATGGCGTCGGATGGATACCCACGATATCCATAATGGGTCCTCAATGGGATTTGATAAATTGGTGGCATCAAATGCTTGAAGAAAAATTAGAGAGCAAGATTGGTGGGTTTGGGAGAAAATAGCTTTTGTTTTCTGATTCATGTGGAAAATTAGAAAATGATGAAATTTTTAACAAAAGATTTTCCCCCCAGCCAGAAATTAATTTTAACAAAAGACCCCACTTAAACCTAATACCATCAAAATTAATTTTGATGCACCAGCCAGAAAAAGAGAATTGTGTGTACAGTTGCAATGTGAGAAATCATAGAGAAGAGACTCTCCAAGCAAAAATGGGCAAATTTGGCATCACAACCCCATTTCAATGGCTGAAATGTAGGCTGTGCTTAAGGCCCCGAGCTCACTTTATAGGTAAATAGCCTGTCTATCACCACATAAGGTGACTCCCTCCTAGTAGTTACTGCCATATAAATAACAGTACTGTTATTATAAATTACTGTAATTTAATAATTATTGATTATTACAGTAATTTAATAAATATATAATTGGTGATTATAATTAATAATTACTGTTATTATTAATAACTATATATTTACTTTAAAATTATAAAATATTGTTATTAAAAATACTGTTAATAAATTACTGATTATTATAGTAATTTAATAAATATATAATTATTGATTATAATTAATAATTACTGTTATTATAAATATTGTTAATAAATAGATATTTACTTTAATTTTAATTTTAATTAAAATTATAAATATTGTTATTAATAAATACTGTTAATAAATTTAGTAATTATTGTTATATTAAAAATAATTAAAAGTATTGTTATTGATTATTTAATAAAATATTATAATTACTATTACTGATAAATACTATTAATTTAATTTAATTTTGGTAATTATCAATTTAATGAATATTGTTAATAAATCCTATCCATAAATTTAATATTTACTGTTATATTAAAAATAATTAAATAATACTATTAAAACTATCATTAATGATTATTTAATTAAGTAGTATAATTACTTACTATTATTGATAAGTGTTGTTAATAACATTCTGACAACCGACGGTTCGACCGTCTAGTTCGAATGTGATGAAGGGAAATTTGGCCCGACCTCGCGTTCGCCCGACGCGTGGCAAAGGCAAGCAGCTCGGGACAGTAGAGCACCCAAAGCGAACATCAGAAGCAAGTCAAAACTCACTACCGAACTCCAACTCCAGATCGTTGTGTTTAGTCCGAGCTCCTTGTTCAACCCGAACTCCCTAAGTCCTAGCTCGGTACCAGGAGCCCGAGCTCCCTAAAGAACCCGAGCTAAAGGACCCGAACTCCCTAAAGAACCTAGACCTCCCAAGTCCAAGCTCCCTACTAGGAGCCCGAGCTCCCTGATAAGAGCGAGCTCCCTCCTGAGAACCCGAGCTCCCTGCGAGGAGCGCGAACTGTACTGGGCCCCAAGCCTCGCGAAGCTGACCCGAGCTGACCCATGGCAGCTCGAAGCATTCCAAACCGAACTCAAGACACCTCGCTCGCCACTCCACCACTTCCAAAATACCAGACCCGCCAGACGTACCCGATGCCACGGACGTCCCCATCCAAGGGCGGCGTACCTGACTGATTTGGGATCTGACGCCTGACAACCGCATCTCAACGGCTTTCTGCCACCGCCACCTGCAACCGTCGTCACTAGCCGCAGAGACGGCTCCGACAAAAGGAACAGTGGCGGCTCTGCCCGACCAGAGGAAGTGACACCCGAACTGGCCGAAGTTCAGAAGTAATCATGCCCGACCTGACGGAGGCCTGGAAGTGAGTACGCGAGGTGGTTATAAAAGGATTCTACCCCCCCAGGGAGGAGGTATGCTAATTCTCGCGCTATCTGGTTATTCTTGCCTCTGAAGGATTCTAACTTGAGCTTCGGAGCCCGTACGCCGGGTTCTCCCCGGAGCTTCTCTTCTCCCATTTCAGGTTCCTGTTACTCACTCCAGAGGCAAGATCGTCAACAGCTAAGACCGGCCAGATTGTGCATCATCAGAATGGATGGCCCGTTTTGACAAAAACAATTATAAGCAAAAAACTATGAAACCGTTCTAGCCACCGGTTTTTGGGTCGATGGTTCGATCATCCGGTTTGAATGGGTGATCCATTTTGACAACAAAAATTATAGGTAAAAAAATGAGTTTGTGAGGTCCATTAAGTAGTATCATACATGTTATGTCATTCGAGCGTGTGACTCATACGACCGGAAAACGAAACTGTTATGGCTATCGGTTTTTGGATCGACCGTTCGGTTCGAACAGACAGCCCGTTCTGACAACAAAAAATTACGGAACCATTATGGCCACTGGTTTTCGGGTCGACGATTCGAACGTATGACCCATTATGACAACAAAAATTACAAGCAAAAAATTGAGTGTGTGAGGTCCATTAAGCAATATCATACGTGTTATATAATTTGAGCGTGCAACTCATATAACCCGAAAATGGAGCCATTCTGGCTATCGATTTTCGGATTGATGGTTCGACCATCTAGTTCGAATGGATGACCCGTTCTGACAACAAAAATTAAAAAAAAACGGCCAAAAACCATTGAACGAGTCAACGGGTTAACGGTTCAACCACTCAGGTCAATGGTTGTTGACCGATTCAACGATTTTTGGGCAAGAACCGGGATTGGGGTAAAACAGAACTGGTTGCCTAGACGGTTCCCAATTAAAAAATAAAAAAAACGGATAACCCGTTCTGACAAAAAAAAATATAGGCAAAAAATTGAGTGTGTGAGGTTCATTAAACAATACCATACATGTTATGTCATTTAAGCGTGTGACTCATACAACTTGAAAACAAAACTGTTCTACCCACCGGTTTTCGGGTCGATGGTTCGATTGTTCGGTTCGAACGGATGGCCCATTCAAACAACAAAAAATAAAAATAAGAAAAATGACAAAAAAAACATTGAACGGGTCAATGGTTCGACCGCCTGGGTCAATGGATCGTTGACCAATTCAACGATTTTTTGCCAAGAATCGAGATTAGGATAAAACGGAACCAATTGCTTGGATGATTCCCAATTAAAAAAATAGAAAAAATGGCCAAAAACCATTAAATGGGTCAACGGGTCGATGGTTCAACCACTCGAGTCAATGAATCATTGACCGATTCAACGGTTTTTGGCCAGGGACTAAATCAACGGGTCGACGATTCCATTCCAGCCCCTGTGAAGTAGGGCCCCTCCGCTAATAAAAATTATTATTATTATAGGTTGCTCAAAGATTCCATGGAAGTGCAACTCGTTGGTTGAAGACTAAGCAGCTAGCTCAGTAGAACTCAGCAAGGATTGCCTACAACCACATGAATAGGGAAGGAAATGGTGCAGCTGATTGGTTGGCAAATAAATCCCAAAATCATGAGGAGTGCTTTTTTCAGGATTCCCCCCCCCCCCTAAGAGTTTTGATTCTTAGTTTTTTCTTAATGCCGTTGGCAGAGCAGCCAGAGCTCTCCCCACTAGTGCTGATTTTCTCTCAATTTATAAAAAATAAACTTGCAATTATGCCGATTTGATCCCACATCATACCTCCATATCTGGAGGGATGCCGAGTGACAATCTCAGTTGTTGGGTCTTTGGTAGGTCACAAGAGTTCAAAAACTACTCCATTGCTTAGAGACTTAGGCCCCTTTCATTTACAAATTTTTCATTGGTAAGTGTATTTATTCAAGTAAATATTTTTTGGATAACATTTATCTAAGTAAGTCAGTTTATTCATGTTCTTTTGATTCCCATGTAAATAAGATGGTGACTCTTTTATCCATAAAAAATTAATGTTAAAATGGGTAATCTTGTCCCATTATGCTTTATAAATTTTTCCCTCAGGTGGAAAAGTTATCCACTTGGGAGATGAATAAGTTTTACCTTGACAAATGAGGCTCTCTTTACCGTGTGACCCATTACTTATTACAAAAAGAGCACTTTAAAGTTGGTTAATAGGAAAGAAATACCCATTGACCAACTTTTCCCCTCTTGTTTACCAGTAACGGATGGGGCCTTGGATACTTGTATCCCCACCTCATTAGAGGCACAAGTCAGGCAGGTTAGGCCAGGTTTAAACTCAACCTAGGTCAAAGTCTGATTTGTCCAACTTGAGCTAGCCCCCACTAAAATTTGATGCACTTGGGGTTGGGCTTGAGCTTGGACTAAGCTTGGTTGGTCAATCAACCCACACTAAAATTTGATATAAATATAAATGAATGTATGCATGTGTGACCTGAGGACCAAAAATTCAATCCCACTGAATTTATTGTACCCACCCAAATCGCACCCGTATATCAGTTTCTCCACTTGGAAAAAAACTCTTAGAAATGCATATTATAAATTACGAGCCTTATGATAATGGCTGAAATAGCTGAATTAAATGACTTATCAATTTATCTTTTTGTGATAAAATAATTCAATAATAAAACATTCAAGGTAATAAACTAGTATTGAACCCAACATCAAACTCAGCCACAAAGGAGCTTGAGATCTCCTGAATGACTTGTTCAAAAGACAAAGTAATAACAAGTCAATCAATTCAGGCACTTCAATGTCTCCTAAATTTAATTTCTTTTCTTGATCTATGTTAAAGTAATTTTGCTCCTTAAATTGGTACTAGCATATAATTAGAATCGACTAATGACTGCCGTTCTGGTTCTGTTTATTTATATTTGACTATTGAAAGCACATGCAAGGTTCAAAATTTTGATATGATATATCCTGTATCGAGTGTATTATATCGTGTCTTTTGGGTCTTGATACACCTGTTTACAGGTGTTTCTGGCCCCCACTCTTTTTAATAAAAAAATACATGTTTTTAACTTCCCCAAAAACCATTAAAAAAAACTAAAAAGAAGTATTTTTCTGCATGTATCTAAATATCGATACGTCTATGCCAATACATAAAGGCATGTCGATATTTTGAACCTTGTTCTAGCTGGCACATGAATCAATCCACATGATCATAGACCAGTCCCATTTACACCCCATTTTCTCGTCCATTGTTATTTGTTGTGGATAGGGACCATCCACAGTGGTTCAATTCAAGAAAAAGGATTCGGTGTGTTATCGTTGCCCTTTACCCTATTTTTTACCGTTGTAAAAGTTAAGCTCTGCCACCATTCTCCTCCACCAGACGGGGCCTCTGCTCCATTCCACCACTCTCCTCCACCGGCCCACTGCTCTAATTTGTGTGGTTACTCTTTTTTTTTTCCATATATCTTACTAACTTACAATCTTTCTTTATTAACTTTGTATTAAATTTTAGTAATATTTTATGAACATTTTCTTTAAATATTGTACTTATTTCATAAATTTTATACTACTTTTTTTGTAAATTATTTTAAAAAAATAATGATTTCTGTAGATGTTTTTTCTTTCATAAATGTTAATAACTTCCGTTCATTTTTTTTTAACTTTTAGTCAGAGCTTAATATTACAACAAATTTCTAAACATTGAACTAATTAAATTATTTTTATTACCATTTTTTGTTAATAAAATATGATTTTCATTATTACATAAATTCATAATTGATATATTTTATTCTCTAATATTTGCCATATACGATAAATATATTTTTTATATTTATTAGTAATTACATATTAATATTTTATTTTTGCCATTGTTATTTTATATAAGAATTTTGTGTTTATCTCGATTATAAAATATAAGAATTTTTTATGCATAATTGATTTTGTAAGTTATCTATAAATTGTACATGAGATATATAGAATCAATAGATGCGGTGTGGACTTATCCACACCAGAGTTTGTCCATAATGTGCGGTGTGAACCATCCCACACCACCCAATTTCTAATCCACGCTAGAGAATGCCCCCTAAATGAATACCAAACTTGACCCACCAAGTGGCGTTCTACTCAATTAAGTCTATATTTGCAAATGTTTAAACGCTACAACGTCATTGGATCAGGTTTGGCATAAGCAAGCCTCAACCCATATCTGACACAAGACTCGATTAAGGCTTTACCCGACCCTAACCTGATAGGGTTGGGTCAATGCAGGTTTACCATTTAACCATACCCAAGATTGGCTTCAGTCAGTGCAAGGCCCCCGTTTGAACAACCTTGCATGGGAACATCTCCGTACTTCTGTGCTTTATTTCATGGGGAGATATTACCAATGCAAGGCTATAATGGCTGTTGGAACGGGTTCTGCACTGACTGAATCCGGTTTTCATGATATCATGCTGCGAAGGTTTATGTACAGAGCTTTTCTTTTTATGTCTGGGACTGAGAGTGCTGGCATTGCTCAAATTACACAGGTTATATTGCATTGCACCAACGGTGCACTTATTAACTGTGCTCAAAGAATCAGGGCAGCAGGATTCCGCTACCAGAGTGTGAATTACCTGCAATCAAAGATCCAGTGAGAACTTCTGGTTTCAAGCTAAAAAGTACTGACAAATGACAATCCGACCAATTGGCTTTCTGGATAATTTTGAGACATCACTTCACAGGTACAACAAAAGAAATGACATGAGAAACAAACCACTTGTAAGAACTTCAGATCTTTCACAAGTTCTTTCATCAACGTTATACCGTTTCTTTTACCAACTAGTTCATGAGGAATAGCAGAATGGCAGTTCTGATGCAATTATACTGGTTGCTCATTTTTGTAAGACATCAGCAGAATAATATCAACTGGCTGGAATTAGGCTGACACAGACCCAGCAAAACTGATAATAGCAGATAACAAGATGCATTCATGGCCTGAAACAGTGAGCAGTTATGGAGTTACAAACCACTGGTAACCGTTGCTAGAAGTGGCCTTCATGAAAACAAGGTGGTGAGTCATGGACATCATACTATCATAGATCAGACATGTCATCAAGTAAATTTCGTTTCCATGTGAATTACTAGGCTCCCTGCAGAAGCCTGGTTTGCTGCACGGTTGCTCCCAAAATTCTTTCGATTAGATTCTCTAGCTATTCTGGAACCGAACTGAAAAAAAAAAGTAAAGCGAAAAGTGTGAGATTTTGTAGCTATTGATTTTGAAATGCTAAAATAAGTAAGGTTCAGATTCATAAGATGGGTCTCTTACTCCTATTAGGCTCAAAGGTCAGCTGGATTGGCTATAATTGACAAAGGGTAAAAATACCTTAGTTGGGAAGGTTCGCAGGTTAAAAAGAAAAAAAAATAATATTAATTAATTAATTTTTGCATGGATCCAAAGTCTACAGATAAGAGTAATTTGTTTACCATATGTATTAACACAAAAAAACATGCTTCTGATAATGTAACCATACATTTCTAGGGAACACAAGAACAGCAATAAACCCTTCATTTTACCACCTATGGATGCAGGAGGAAATGCAAATGAAAAAATGGAATTCCAACATTGAAGACCTTTTAAAAGTAAAGACAATTTTATTAAAAAGAGAAAAAAAAAAGAAAAGCATACAAGACACATATAAGCATTGCAACTCAAGCTTAAAAGAAAATGGAGCAGGAAACCCCAAAAGGAACAAAGAGTGGAAGAAAAGAATTGCAAACCCTGTCAAAACAAAATACATCCAATCCAAATAATGCAATTACGAAAAAAACTAAAAGGATGCATCATAATTCAAATTCAAAATATATAAAAAGCACCAAAGCTAATGACTTGAAAATTGTATCTTGAATTTATATGATGAACTAAAGTAAAATAAATTTAGAGATGTAGACTGCAAGCTCCAAAATGATGTTTGATAGATTAAGAGAGAGTATAACCTGGATTGCTCTCTTGGGAAGACTTGCAGCTTCTTTTAAGCCAAGTAACCATGCAACCTTCAAGCAATTTCGTACATAAACCAGTCAGCATTCAACACAAGAAGTCAAGAACCCATCAATTTATAAGACAACTTACAAGCAATCAATTTTGTTAATATCATTAACATATGCTTGAACTATCCCAGAAAGGAATTGTCAAGCACAACTTAATGAGTTGAATTAAAGCACAAAAGCAAAACTTACCTTCTATATGGAATAGCATGTACTAAGAAAGCATCACTGTTTACAATGCTAGGAAACTCAGGACAGAAGTCCACAAGATTCAAAAGAAAGACACTAAAATTGCTACAGAAGAAGCTGATAGTTTGGTTTCACAAAAGCAGCTTAAATTCAATGAAAGAATCTTCTAATCTCACATGTATCTTTTTCAGTATTGTGGATATAAGAGGTTCTGGTTGGTCTTCAACCACCATGGCTTGCACTATTGCACAGGCAAATCATGAGATAGAAAAAGCCCTCATGGAGCTATAGAAAGTTGTGTTTTTAAGAAAGTCAAATAGGAATAAACATTTTAGTTCCTTATGATGCGCCACCATAACTTCCAAGGAGCAGCTGAACAATAACTGTTGTAAACTCACAACCGCTTTTACCTGCTTTAATACTTATTAATGAATTCTGTTTTCTGTTGCCGATAAAAAAAGGAGCAGCTGAATAAGCCAGCCATGTAGTTGCCTATCAGCCCATGGCAAATGGAATTCATATAGATGGTTTTGGTCAATAATATGGAAAGATCCTGGAGGTACAAATATATCATGAGAGAAGTGAAGGGCTTGATAAGGGAGATAAGAGTGTCCAAAAACTAGGTTCAAAGATCAGCGTATGGGTTAGCTGAAGCATTAGCAACAGTGTCAATAGAAGCCAGTTGTATCAGAGGATTGTTTTTCAAGCTGCTTGACCATAAAAGAAAATGTAAAAGATGCCATAAGGGTAGGGAGTTGGGGCTAGCCTATCAAGACAGTGCTTTGTGCAATGTAAAATTTGTACTTCCGTCATTTTCTTTACAATTAATGAAGCTTATGGTTGTTACTGATAGAAAAAGTAGCATTTTAGTGAATTGTCATTGTGGGAGCTTGCTCCAGGTATCTCTCTTCTCTGATGATTCTCTACTTTTTCTCCTAATCTTTCTCTATTAATTTGATTTTCTATATCAGATAGCAACTTTTTGTCTTTGGCTTTCTTTCTTTTAACCTCTTGTTGATTTCTAGGGTCAGCAATACCGCTGTTAAGATATTAAGAATTCCCAATACAAAGACAATGTTGGTTTAGGATTTTCAAATTTTCAGTGTCATTAAAAAGTTTGAAAGAAAAAGGAGCAAAAGAAATAGCAAGCACCTCTCTCAAAATCTTCTTATCACCTCTTCCAATTGGCTGATCAAGGTCAGCAACCTCACAGAGAGGAATATCCAGCAGAGTTCTGATAACATCTTCATCCAGGAAAGGAAATCTAGCCTAGAATACATAAGCAAACAGGCAATTACAAATTGTCACAATTCAATCAAGGAAAAACATATTGTTAGATTACCAAAAATTACCTCCTTGCCATTGTCAGAAATGCACCGGTCATCTCTCCCTAGGTTTCTTTTCCAAATTCTATGCATATCCAATTTCATTTCTTCGTGCAGTCCAAGCCATCTGATGACAGAATATAGTTCCAACATAATGAACAGAAACAAATTCAGAACTGAGAATATTAAAAGGGATCCCCCCTTCCTTGGTGGGGGGTTCAAGATGCCAGTATATAACGCAGGAAAATTACATTAACTCTCAAAATTTGCATACCATGAAGGTTAGTGCTCTTTTATTTGCATGTGATATTTTAAATTTTATTGCACAAGTGGATTGGCTTTTATCACAGAACATAAAGCTAAAGAAGACAGACCATCCGAATATACAGCTGAAAATAGAGTTCCATTGGGGGAAAAGACCTCTGGCTGCTACAGCTCACAGAATGAACTATGAATTTACTTATTTGTTTTTGATGGGAAAACACCAGAACAAGCTGGGTGAGCCCAATTGAACCAGTTTAAACCAGAACGCTGTATTAACCAGACCATGCTGACCCAAGACACCGAGGCACCCTGTCATGGAGGGGGAATCTGATCCCAGATCTGTGGCAACAACAAGCAACTTTACCAGATGAGCCACACAACTAGCTGGAATCTTCAAATTTAGGTTGAACATTTGTCTTCTGGAAACGGAAATTGCATTTTGTCATTACTTGTGGTGACCAAGATGCAATTCATATGAAAGTACATTTGAGGTCTAAACAATTTCCAAGCAAGAGAAGCAAAGATGCTTTTGAAAATAATCTGATGCAATCCATGTGAAAGTAAACTTGAACTCCTAACAGGTTCCAAGCCAGAGTAGAAATATCTTTGGGGCCAATAACCTGAGAAAGTGGACGGAAAATAAAAACCTAAAACAAGGAAAGGAAAAAGAAGCCAATGGGAAGACATGTCCTGAATCATGCACATAATTTCTTACTTCACAAAGCAGTCATTATACCCATGCATGCTTCCAATAAAAGGTTCTAATAAATGGTGAAGTCCAGGACACTTAGTTAGAACATAATAGATCTAGAAATACTTCCAAAAATCATACAAATACACACATATCTGATAGTTCACAAGACGCATCACAAAACTTGTGTGCAGAATATTAGAAACAAGCACCGATATGATAATCATACCCGCCCAATCTATATTTTGTTTTATGCCTGCCATATCCAGCACATTGCTCATCAGCACCAGAACCAACCAGAAGAATTTTGGCCTCAGATTTGTACATAGAACGCCCATGACCCTCATTATGATTATTTGAAACACCTCTATCCACCCAACCATGGCCGCCAGCTGCCAACCATAATGCTATCCCAATATTCAGGTCCTGGAAAATAAAGAATGAAACTTACAGCTCTATGGATCTACAACTTATGCAATATAGTAACAACATCAAAAGTCCATCCTTGAGTTTGAGGTGCATTTTAGTAGCACTAGATGTCTGATTTTTTTTTTTTTGGTGATGGGTTAATGCCTGAAATTTTCTGTAAGTCATTTATGCATCTGTCAGAATACACAAGGAGTTTAAGCATATTCTTCAATACACAAGAACTGTAAATTGAAAAAAAAAAAGAAATAAATAAATAAAGTACTTTTTTTTTTCAAAATGAAGGAAGAAATAATAACAACTGTAAGCCATATAATTAACGCTTAAAAGTTAGCTACGTTTCCAAGAAAAATAAAGTAGTTGACCATGTATGTCTTTGCAGGATTTATGAGTGACATGACATGCAAGGTTTCTGAGGTCAAATCTGACAAATCAGCATCAATTTCCACAAGGTTCCACCTGCAAATACAAAAATGGGAGTTCAAGGAACTTGGATGAGCAATATTTTTTTCTTTTTGATCAGTTAACAGGATAAAATGCATTCATTGATAATGAAAACAAACAAAGGTAGTGCAAGGATCAATGGAGGGAAAAAATTAAGAAAGAGGGCAAGAAATATAGAAAAGACCAGAAAAGCAACCTCAGAAGACAAGGTAAGAATCAAATTGGAAGCCCAGGAACATAAAAGATATAATCCCTAACCAGGATACAAAATATTTTTTAATGATGCAGGACAATAATCAAACTTTAACATAAAAAAAGCAGAGATATCAAGTTTTAACAGATGACTATTTCCCAATGTCCTATATTCAAAACAAGTGTTTTAGAAACTACCATGGAGATGCACCTGGAATATGAGCCAGACTGAAACCATTCAGTTCAACCAGCAAGGCAGACAGCATGTGCACAAACAGAAATCACACATTATCTTCTCATTCAATCAAATGTTGTACTTCACCCCCCCCCCCCCCAACATGAAATCTAACAGAATTTCACTGGATACCATCATGAATGGCAAATAGAAATGGTGCTGCCGGCCACAAGCATGCTAGATGGCCATAGCATAGTAAATATCGAAATGTCAATTGAATTCATAACAAACCTTCTTTGTACCCACATACCCCCATTTTCCCAATGGGTGAAATGAAAATATCCTGGAATAAAAAAGATTCCAAGTATCTGTTGATATTTAAAATAATTAATCTATTAACAAAATTTTCAATTTACTATGTACAAATATTCCAATTTTCTGTGAAATACAGGGTAAGTTTCACTAGTTTTGTAAAAACCATTGGAGACAATTCTGAGGCATAGAAAATGTTCCAACCACATTTTTGCATAAAATTAAGAAAAAGGCATTTGGATTTCTAGAATCTAGAATTTTGGAGCATCTGCTTGAATTCAGTTTTCAAAATATGAAGTTCTTTTTAAAAAATTCATTTGAACAATTAATTTAAGAACAATCAAGTCATTATAATAATTATAGAATAATATTAACCATAATAATAATAATAATAATAATAATTAATATGACCTCAAAAGTTAATGTAGAGATTTTCTAATGAACCTCAAACTGAAGGAGTTCGGATATAAGAATCATATTTGGCTTTTACGAATGCTCACTTTGCATGATAATAATTATATGTTCTTTTTGGTCCTATTTAAAATATTTAATCTTTCTCTTTGTAATATACAGTGAGCTATTTTCTTTTCTTTTTTCAGGTTTTGAGTGTGTAATAATACATATTTTAACATTTCCTGAAGTTTTATAAATAAAATCCATATTCTTGTTAATATTTCTAATGTTTTTTCAATTTCCTCAAATTTTGAGATATTTGAGCAAATTTTATGAAATTTCCCCATTTGCACATGGCAAATGCCTAACAAAATCTTGTTTGATCCATGAATAAGAGAAGCTGTAAGTCTTCAGTCTTCTACCCAATTTTTAAAACCTTAACTAGCAGCCACATCAGGTTTAGTTCCTGGTCAATACAAGTTTATAGGTCCAAGAATTTAGAGAACAAAGCATTTCAGAGAGAGAGAGAGAGAGAACACTTCAATATTTCTTTAGTATCATTAAATAATGTATACATTGAACTGATCAAGTTGGATAGAAAGAAACTCGGATATCCACATGCATTCAGAAATATCAGTTAGTTGGACATTAATCAAAAGGCCATTACCCAATGTGGTCCCAGCTATCTGGGGTCTTGGGAGGAGTGCACTGGATATGGTCCTGATATTTTGCTTTTTCTTATCTTTTTCTTTCTCTTTCATTCTTTCCTTTTTTTAACATAAGGTGGCCACTCTCATACTCAAACTTGTGTTCTCACGCTTAAGTCTTGACGGCCCAAGATTTTACCATTACACCAAGTAATGGCCCCTTAGTTGGACATTAATCTCCAGAACAATAATTGATTACCCAGTTGCTACATTTTAAAATACTTAGAGAATAAAATAATGGCATAGTAGCAAAATATAACAGAAGTACCTTCTTGAAGGTGCAATTCTTTGTAGTTCCTTTACCCCTGCCCTTGCAGAGATTCTATCTGGAGCAGACTCCCCATCAAAGCTTACATTAAGCAGATCAATCTCATCTGACAACAAAGATTCAAATCCATCAATTTCAGTAGAAAAATATAAATGAATAAAAAATTAATGTAATTACTAGGGAGCCTTCTTTAATCTATACATGAAAGAGATCATCCATGAACAATCCTTGTCTAGAATAAAGTCAATTATCATAGACATCAATTCATTTCACACAGAACATTATTCTACTTGGTCGAATGAAGTTGAAGGGAAGTACCTGCAAATTCTAGAGGACAAAAAATGTTCATGGGAGGCAGCCAAAAAGAATCTATTTAGATACCAACTAATAAACATGACAGCTTACTTTTAGTATGGTATAATATTAAAGTAATTCTCCACAAAAAATGGTGATATAGACTTCCAACGTTAACAACTAGCGCCCAAAAATAAAATAAACTCTTGAAATATAAAGCCAGAAGCATCAGATTATACTAAAGAGAACAATGGTAGGAACTGTCACTTGAAAAAACCTAGGCTCTGGAAGAGGAATGACAGCTTTTCTGGAACTGCATACCATCAAACTATGTGTTTCACCAATAATAAGGCACATAGCCAAAACAAATTCGATTGTCAAGCTTGAAGACAAAGTCAAAGGAAATCAGATAGTATGCATTCTAGAAGGATTTAAAGGTCAAACCTATGAAGTAAATTGAACTTACAAGTGCGATCCAGACATTCATCCAAAAGTGCTGCCAGTATCATAGAATCCAATCCACCAGAAAAAAGAACTGCCACTGGAACAAATTTCTCTGGTCTAACCTCATTGGCAGTTGTCTGCAAATCCGTATTCATGAAATTTAGTCAATATGAAATTATCAGTACTAGTATCTAAAGGGAATATCTTGTTCAGATGGATTAAGATATCTATATATCCTCTAGAAGACAGTCTAGTTAGAAGATATTCAAGGGGAGTGGGGTTGCATCGGGGAACATCCCTCCTGGAGCAGTCTATTGCTTTTTGCTTCAGTTTTGATGCACCATTTCTGCCTTGTCTTCTATTTTGAGAGGCTCTTGGGTGTGGTTTCTCCATTATTGGTAAACTGGATGATACTCCCCCCTCCCAAAAATAAAATAAAATAAAATAAAGAAAACTCACAAACACACTCAAAAATGAAAAAGGATATTCACATCAACAGAGCATTCCCCACCCGTGAACAGAAAATTAGAGAAACTAATTCAACTAAACATTACTAGAAATATGCAGATTTTATTTAGACCTGAAACATTCTTTCCAGAGTGATGCGCCGTTTAACAGATTCTTTCAAAGCAAGAAGCACCCTCTGTGCTGGTAATGAATCAGAGCATTGATTGACCCCTGCATTAACCAAAAAATCCGGTCAAGGTCCTTTCTTTTTCTCTTTTGCAACATCATCATAATCTAAGATTAGACAGCAATTCACCTTTGTAACTCAAACAGGAATCTGAAAGGATGGTATTATTCACTGGAACAGTTGGAATATCTGTTTTTACATGCTTTACATCATGATCAAAACTCAACTTAGAAGGCATCCCATCAACATAATTTGAATGCATTGCATGCTGATCCCCTACAACAGGAAGATGGGGGAAATTCAAATGTTCAGATTTTGGTTCCACAAAAGTTCTCTCCCATTCAATCAGTTCCTTCAGTTCAGGATTACTCCATTCATGTTTTCTAACTTCACCAACTAGACAATCATTGGCTTTTGAAGCATCCAGACATATACTGTATATCCCACATGGAAGCTCTTCCCAGAAACTGAGGTCACTCATATTGCCTTCAAGCTCTAAATCTGGGCGCATCATTACAATAAAGAATTAGCATCATATAAGCCTCCAGAAAATCCTCTTAGGCTATCACCAAATGAAGAAAAAACTACATTAGCAGCTCCTGCATGTAAACAAATATTCAATCTGTCAAGAAAAGGAAGCCACTGGTGCCTTTGGTTCATGTTCTTGAAGGGAGGAGCATCTTCTAGGGTGAAAAGAAAAGTACAGGAATCTACTTATTCATTGATCCCATGTTGGTTTCATATAGCTAATTGGGTTGGTATGCTGGAACCCCACAACCATATTTTTGCAGTAAAGGATGTCAACCAATTCAGTTACAACTTACAAGCTCAAATTCAACTTTCTTTGGTACTGCTAAATGGACAAGGGAGCAATGAAAAAATTGTTTCAGGCATGGGAATTATTGAAAAGCTAAAATCAAGAACAAAATATTGAAACCTGATGTAATTTGTATTATATGCCGCAGAGGGGCATTCTTGTCCTTTTCCTTTTATTCTATTTTGTTTAGTTGCCCTACTATTTAATATAATAGAACTGGCGCAGCCAGCTAAGATTTTTTTTTTTTTATCAATAACACTTTCATTAAATCATCAATAGAAGATTTACAAGAGGAAGACAAACACACTTATCTTTCAAGAGCAACAGAGGACCTCAAGAAAAGGAAAAAGAAAAGGAAAAAACACTAAAGTTACAGCTTAGCCCAAAACAGTGAATCCCTTTCTGCCCCTTGTTTAGTTAAACCATCAGCTAGGGAATTAGTCGATCTTTTAACCCAACATATCTTAACCTCCACCTCCCACACCAGCCACTTAAATTTCCTCCTCTCATTGTTGTACTTCCATAAGCCATTGTTATCTTTATTCAGCCACCCTATCACCACCTCTGAATCCCTTTCAATTATGAGTTTCCTGATGTTCAACTCCTTAGCTTTCTAGACTCCTTCCATAACTGCAAAGATCTCAGCTCTAAGGGAGTCACCCACTCCAATTGGGCTTGAGAACATGGCAGAAATGACCCCATTCTCATCCCGAAAAACACCCCCAATCCCCGATTGTCCCGGATTTCCCCTACTACACCCATCAAAGTTTAATTTCAAGAATCCAACAGGTGGAGGGGTCCAAGACACTCTCACATCCTTCGTCTCTTCTTCTTCTTCTCCTTCTTCATCTTCTTTCTCTTGTTCTCCTAGTTGAAAACATGGTATCAGAGCGGAAGATGCTCTCTAAATCCATTCTCTGGTCGTAGCACATCTGAGAACATTTCGGCCCAGCCCTGAGAAGGAACAGTACCAGGAACAAACTCGTCTCAGCCCTGAGAACACTTCGGCCCCTCTTCTCTCAGAACTCGCCTGAAATCTAAAAGAAGGCAATTCCAGAAATCTGTGGATGGTTGATTGAAGTTTCTTCTAGAGGTCGGTGGCTTTCTTTTCTTTCCTTTTATTACTTCTGGGTTGCAATCTTCAAAAAGGTTGCTCGTACTGAACAAGGGCAAGAATATTTTTCTTTGTAGTCTCGGTTCTTGGCAGTAAGTCCAAGGACAGGCTAAGTTCTGCATTGACCGAATGGTGTAAGGGGTGTTTGACCCTTCTCTGTGGATCTGTAAATCCGAAACTGTAAGGTTTGAAACCTTGTAGGTCATGAGTGACCTGGTTAAATTGACAGGGTACTGTAGTAGCTTCCATTGATGCTTTTTTATGTGGCTTGTATTGCCTGGAAGAGGTCTGAATGTTTGACAGACCTTTACACTGGTGTGTATTAGCTTTTTGTGGTTGACTGGTACAGCAGTTGTTAACCTTGGAGACCTATTTGCTCTGTCAAAGTGTATTTCTACATAAGCTGAAATTGGGTTCTGACTGTTAATCACTAAGAGTGAGGGCTGTGAATTTCTCTTTGTGGGTGTGTATTGACTGAAATCATGAATTCTGAAGATTCTACAACTTCGGGAAGCACCATGAATCAAGGTGGAATGAGTAGTGGTCATGACTCCATGAATTTCCCAATGACTATTACCCCATTGGATGGTAGGAATTACCTGGCATGGTCTAAGGAGATGCGGCTGTATATCACAGCCAGGGAGAAGGCAGGATATATTAATAGGAAAATAAAAGAACCTAGGGCTGGTACTGCCAAATACGATAAGTGGGACCAAGAAAATTGCATTATATATGTCCTGGCTTTTGACATCCATGTTACCATCCGTCAAACAGAATTTTATGTGGACCGAGACAGCAAAAGAAATATGGGATCAAGCGCAAGCAACTTATTCAGAGCAGAGGCATTATGCTAGAATTTACCAGGTACAAGTAGAATCTTCAACATGTAAGCAGGGAGAAAGGAACTTATCGACCTATTACTCTGCTCTCACTTCAGTTTGGAAAGAGCTAGACTATTATCAAAACATTGATTGGGAAAGTGAAAAGGATGCTAAAGCATACAAAAAAGTTAGTATCACAACGAAGGGTGTTCGCTTTCCTTCTGGGTTTGAATCCAGTGTATGAACCTATTCCTGTTTAGATTTTGGGCAGCAAGGACCTTCCGTCTATTCAAGAGGTTTATGCACTTGTTCAGTCTAAAGAGAGTAGGAAATCTACCATGAACCCTCTTGAGGAGGAGACTATTGCTCTTGCTGTAAGGGGTAACACTGGGGCACCAAGAAGAGGGGAAAATCAGAAAAAGACAGATGATAAAGACAAACTATGGTGTACTCATTGTCAAAAATCTAGGCACACCCGTGAAACCTGTTGGGAATTGAATGGGAAGCCAAAATGGGCACAGGAATTGGGTAAGAAATCAGCACAAGAACCAAGCAAGAAGCCATACTAGAAGAAGTTTACTTCAGCAAACCTTGCATCTCATGAACATCAGAGTACTTCTCAGAGTTGTCCCCCTTGTTCTGACCCAAAGGAAGATATTATCAATTCCTTCCGTGACCACTTAGAGCAATATGGTAGGGGTTAGAGCAATATTTACTTTACCTTTTCCAAAAAAAAAATGGTAGGGCTCTCCGCAATGCTGATTCTGGACCCACACCTACTTCTTTTGCCTCCTCATCAAGTAATTCTCTGCCTCAGCTTTCCATGTGTCTACTGATAACCTGAAATCCCCATGGATTATTGATTCCGGTGCATCCAACCACATGACTGGTAAGTCAACCTTATTTCAAACATATTCTCTTTTCTCTGGTAGAGATAAAGTGAGGTTAGCAGATGGATCCTTCTCCTCCATTGCTGGTCAAGGATCTATATCTTTGCCTCTTGGCCTCCCCTTATCTAATGCCCTACATGTTCCAAAGTTACCTATTAACTTGTTATCCATCAGTAGTATTACTCATGCTTTGAATTGCTCAGTAACCTTTCTTCCACACTCTTGTGTTTTTTAGGATTTGGCTACCGGGAGGATGATTGGTAGAGGGAACATGGTGGATGGTCTCTACGTGCTGGAGAACAAAGTTGGTCTTATAGCTTCAGAGTCTGAGTCCGTTGAGTAAGAGTCAGATTGTTCCGTGGCACCACCGTTTGGGCCATGTGTCTTTTGAGTCGTTGAAATTTTTGTTTCCAGATTTGTTTAAGTCTGTGTCTGTTAGTGATTTTCAGTGTTAAGTGTGTTAAGTGTATCAACTGAGTAAACATTGTAGAACCTCATTCCCTTTACGTAATAAAAGATTAGAATTCCCTTTTCACATTGTGTATTCAGATGTGTGGGGACAAGTTAATATCCCAACTGAGAATGGTTACAAGTATTTTATTTTCCTTATTGATGACTTCTCTCGTTACACTTGGGTTTATCCTATGCATTCACAGAGTAAGTACCTAAAATTGTAAAAGACTTTCAGCGTATGGTTTACACCCAATTTCAATCCGAGATTCAAATATCTCAATCAGATAATGCTAAGGAATACTTCCATGGAGACATCACAGAGTTCTTTGCATCCTGCGGCTCTCAACACAGGAGCTCATGTGCCAGAACCCCACAACAAAATGGGGTCGCAGAGAGAAAAAATCGACATCTCCTTGAAGTTGCTCGAGGATTAATGTTACAAATGAATGTTCCCAAAAGATTTTGGGTGGATGTTGTCCTGACTGCTGCTTATGTCATCAATAGAACACCATCTCGAGTATTGGAATATGGGTCCCCTCATCAACTCCTCTTCCCTAAAGCTCCTTTGTTTCCTATCCCTATGCGGGTCTTTGGATGTAAATGTTTTGTTCATGATCTCTCTCCTACTCGTGGTAAGCTTGATCCCAAAGCTATTGTGTGTATTTTTCTTGGCTATCCCCTTGCTCAGAAAGGCTATCGTTGCTTTGACCCTGTGTCGAAAAAATACTTTGTTTCTATGGATGTCTCTTTCTTTGAAGATGTCCCCTATTTTCCCATTTCTCCTCAGGGGGGAGAGTGAAGTTGAGGAGAAACAGAGTCAAACTCAAGTTTTGTTGCCTTCTATTCCCGATCCTCCTCCATTTCGTGTCTTCCGGAGATTGTGCTACAAAAATCAAGGCCAACGGAGTTCAATTGCCACAGAGCCACCGGAAACTATGCCACCAATGCCATCAGAATCTTAGGGGCTGGATCCTTCACCTCACCCAGGTATTATTGTTCCAGTTGATATTCCTGAACCTATTGATATTGACACTTCAGGTTGTGATTTGAACCTTCCTATTGCAAAAAGGAAGGGTGTCAGATCATGCACCACACACCACCCCATATCTCACTTCTTGTCCTATGAGAATGTCTCATCTTCTTTTCGTGTTTTTCTATCTGCCATTGATAGCGTTCCCCTTCCCAAGAGTGTTGCGGAGGCCTTACTTGTTCCTGAGTGGACAAATGCAATGATAGAAGAGATCAATGCTCTTCACAAGAATGGCACATGGGAGCTGGTAGATCTTCCTAAGGGAAAGGAGCCTGTAGGGTGCAAATGGGTGTTCTCTATAAAACATAAGGTAGATGGGTCTGTGGAAAGGTATAAGGCTCGACTAGTTGCAAAAGGCTTCACATAGGTGCATGGAGTTGATTATGCCGAAACTTTTGCTCCGGTTGCAAAAATGAACTCTATTCGGGTTCTCCTGTCTTTAGCTGCAAATCTTGATTGGGAGCTTCATTGACTTGACATAAAGAATGCCTTCCTGAATGGTGATTTGGAAGAGGAAGTGTATATGACTCAATCCCCTGGTTTCTGTGCTAAGGAAAGTGAACAAAAAGTTTGCAAATTGAAGAAATCTTTGTATGGTCTAAAGCAATCTCTGAGGGCTTGGTTTAGCAAGTTTCACCAGGCAGTTCAACAGATGGGCTTTAGGCAGTGCCAGTCTGATCACACACTTTTTGTGAAGAGGGAACAAGAGAAAACAACAACCTTGATTGTCTACGTAGATGATATTGTCATTATTGGAGACTGAGTCTCAGAGATTAAAAAAATTCCTTGCTACACAGTTTGAAGTAAAGGATCTAAGGTACTTGCACTACTTCCTTGGTATTGAAGTTGCTCGCTCTCAACAAGGTAGCTTCATTTCCCAAAGGAAGTACACCTTAGATCTCCTAAAGGATACAAGGAAGCTAGGAGCTAAACCTGCTAACACACCTATAGATGTGAATCATAAGCTTGGGGACTGCAGTGGTGAGCCCTTGAAAGATCCAAGGCAGTACCAAAGACTTGTGGGCAAGCTTCTTTACCTATCCATGACCAGGCCTAACATTGCATATGTTGTGGGTGTCCACAGTCAATTCATGCATGCACCCAAGGAGGCACACCTAGAGGCAGCAGATAGAGTTCTTAGGTACTTGAAGAAGTTCCCAGGAACATGTTTACTCTTTAAGAAGCATGGGCACATAAGAGTAGAGGTGTACACAGATGCAGATTGGGCCAACTCAGTGGGATGACAGAAGATCCACCAATGGATATTGTGCCTTTGTTGGTGGAAACCTTGTGACTTGGAGAAGCGAAAAACAGAGTGTGGTGGCCAGGTTAAGTGTAGAGGCAGAATACAGGGCTATGTCTCATGGAATTGCAGAATTACTGTGGATCAAGAACCTATTGAGTGAATTAGGATTTCCTTTTGATGATCCTATGTCACTTTACTGTGACAACAAAGCTGCCATCAACATTGCAGCCTACCCAGTTCTCCATGATAGAACCAAGCACATTGAGGTTGACAAGCATTTCATCAGAGAGAAAATTGAGAAGGGGCAAGTGTGCACCCCCTACATTAGTTCTGATGAACAACTTGCAGATGTTCTTACTAAAGGATTATGCTCACTACGGCATTATGATCTTTGTGACAAGTTGGGGATGATTGACATCTACGCCCCAACTTGAGGGGGAGTGGTGTAATTTGTATTATATGCCGCAGAGGGGCATTCTTGTCCTTTTCCTTTTATTTTATTTTGTTTAGTCGCCCTACTATTTAATATAATAGAACTAGCGCAACCAGCTAAGATTTCTTCAACTCTCACATCCTTCTTCTCTTCTTCTCCTAGCCGAAAACAAAACCAATAGGAATAAAAAATTTTATCCATATCAAACAAGCAAAAACAACCAAATTCTCGCCAACAAATCATTTATACATTAACTATAAAGCAAGTCGGTCTACTTCCTTGCTCACTTGTAAGTAGTTAGTGTCAGGCTCACAAAATAAATTTTAAATAGAAGAAATAGGTAACCATCCACTAAGTTATATACCAAGATTTTTCTTGTAAGATAAAGGCGGTGATACAGAAGATAGCAGAAAGCGAGAATCATCCGCAGTTGGCCAATGAACAAGGAGGCTCCGCCTTCCAAATGCATCACGACCAAACCACATGGTTTTGGAACTATCCTATGCATGGTAAAACAGGAAAGATAAGAGAAACACGATTACATAAAAGATACAAGCATTGCACTATTTAGAAAATTAATAAGAAACTTACCCAATCAAAAAAGAGGTACCTGCCAATAAATTAATGCCCATGGCCCTTTGATTTTAGAAAGAAGCTCTGGCACAGAATTTTGCCCTCCTTTAGTGCAATAGCATGCTTTTTTGTCTCCTTGGCAGTTGCAAGAGAAGCATCTTCCAAGAGCATCCATAAGAATTGCAGTATCATTGTTATTACTACCAACATGAATTCCACCAAATATTTCACCTTTGAGAAACAATTTTGAATGAGATTTTCTATTGGAAATGGCGACCTTCAAGGAATAGACATTTTATAAATAGAAAAAATATATAAAATGAATGAGATTATTATTATTATGATGATCATCATCATCATCATCATTATTATTACTATTTTATCCTCATCATTATAATTATATTAAAGCAGAAAAAGAAGCCTTGCTGATGATAAGGGTGTTCAGTAAAATTGAGTGTCCAATCAACAGAAACATGAAAGCAGAGAGCAAATTTCACAAGATTGTGTACTGACATATTAATGGTTTGTAGGCACTAGGCAGTAACAAACTCAATCACCTCAAAAGTTATTGCAGCCATTTCCTGTGTCCCCAATAACACAGGTGTATTCAAATGCTGGTGTATTTTCCTTTAACTACGCACGAACCTGATGATGTTGACTGGCATTACCTTAACTATAACTCTCTTTAGTCGCTCTTTATTTTGAATGCCAGTGGCATGGCTTCCCACGCTCCATAGGCCACTACAGCTTAAGCTGATGTCTAGTCAGAAGAGGGGTTGCAGTAACTACTACATGACAAACTTTTACCATATAGAAAATTATAGTAAAATATTAATAAAAAAATACTAGTGAAATTAAATGTTATAACATTTCTTTGATTGATAAGAGAATCTTTATTAAAATTAAGGATTATAATAATTATACTACTGCTGTCTTCTTCTTGGCTTTTTTTTTTATTTTTTTAAACCCAAACATGAAAAATCGAAATATCTCAGCAAATGCAGACTTCATGTCATTTCATCAAGCTTCTAACTAAGAAGATGTATACATGATAATATAACATCAACAAAAAAATCAAAATAAGCCACCCAACTTTGACATGATAAGATGCCAGCCATTCCAAGTTCAATCTAACCTTCAAATTATATAATATCAATCAAAACATTATTGACCAACTTTGACATATTTCCAAAATGTTGGCCAACATCTAGTCATCTACAAAAACATTTAAGAAATTTATGCATTGAGGTGACAGATGTTGCATTTGTCATTTTTTTGATAAATGAGTAAACATTTTAATAATCTAGTAAATAAGAGTTACAGGCAACCCAAGGATAGGCACAAGATGTGACCTTTCCTTTAAAATTGATCACAGCATTACAAAATCAGATGAACATATTTATAAGATAGCCCAAAATAAAGAATCCCGAGAGACCCCCTGTTTAGCAAGTGAGTCAGCCATTGAGTTTGCTGATCTGCCTACCCACTGGACTCTATCATATTTCTTGTTAGCCATTTGACTTTTTTAAGGAGATCTCTATAGCCCCAAATCAGAGTTCGGATTCAACAACCATCCCACCACCACCTGAGAGTCCCCTTCAATAAGAAAATGCTTTATCCATAACTGGTTTGTGAGCTGGATTCCTTGTACAGCATAAAGAAATTCAGCCCTTACAGAGTCACATTTGTCATTCTTATATGAAGCATTTACACAAGCTTTTACCTTTTTTTTATCAATAACAGAAACCCATATATTAAGAAAAGAAAGGATTACATACAGCACTCTGGGAAGAGGTAAAATGACTTAACTCTCCCCAAGAGAACAAGAAAGAAATTACAAAATAGCCCAAAACATTTGCTCCCTTCCCACCCTTTGCTTTGCCAATGTATCTTCAAATGCATTTGCAGTTCCCTTCACCCAATGATACTGAACTTCCAGCCCACTGGATAACCACTTAACCTCCCTCCTTTCATTTGCAAATTTCCATAAACCACTATTTTTCCCTAACCAGAACTTTAAGTCTCCTTCAACCACTAACTTCTGAACGTTCAGCTCCTTTGCCTTTCTAAACCCTTCCAAAACAGCGAACATCTCAGCTCTAAGGGAGTCACCAACCCCAATGGGAACTGAGTACATAGCAACCACCTTCCCATTTTCATCTCTGAATACACAAGCTTGAACCATTCCAAGTTCAATCTAAACTTCATAGATTCTGAAGTAGTGCAATCACATCATATTCATGGATCTATGGAACATATACACAAGGTTCAAGCCTGGATCTCATTCTTATATCTTTAGGATGAAAGAAAATCTAGCTGTAATGTTTTGCATTACTTCTAAAATCTTGTCATTTAGACCCTAATAATTAGTAAATACAATTTCTAATTTTGACCTAAATCCATGTGACAGATTGAAAGCCATTATTGGTGTCTATTCAAATTAGTGGCAGTATATGGTGATAAAGTGGCTTAAAAGTGTGTTGATGATTCTTTTACCGTCTTCTGAAAATCAGTGGAGACTCTAAACATCTTTGAAGTGCTTCCCATTCTGTAATGGTGTATGGAGACAATATTTGTGAAAGTTTTGCTGTTTCCCAGGCAACTGAGATTGGCACCTAATCAAGCCTTTAGCATCTTGACCTTATTACTTGCATGGACCTATTTTGTATTTTGTGTGCACTATAATGACCAAGTTACAAATATATTAAGACAAACATTGTATAGTATATGCAGAATATTTTGCGTGGGGAGGATAAGAAGCTAGCTTTGTTCATAATTCAGAGAGGAACAAAAAACAACATTGTACCCTAATACAATGTCAAATACAGGCACAAAGGGTCTAAATCTGCAATAAGGTGTCACAATCAAGTGAGTTCCCTGCGAAATGATAGAAGAAGCACGTGTATCAACTAGCATATGTAGACTTGAAAGTGAATCCAATAATCCAAGGATAAATAAACACACCATTATAAACAAGAAGATTTCCATAACCATCCACCAGTGGCTGATAGACTTGATTGGTTCCCCGAAGTTGCAATGTGGCACCAAAGAAGAGCAATTCTGCAACAGATTTCCCCAGAATGCAATCATTGCTTTGTACAGAAGTAACTCCACTGGTAGAAGGAATGCAATCATTTTTAATTCTGGAGGAATGCAAACAGGAGTTCTCTCTATTGGTTGTGCCATCTGCATTGAAGAGAGATATAATTTCTTCTTTCTTAGAAGAGTCTGAACTCTTTAACAGAAGTAATACCTTCTTGCTTCCAAAGTTGTCAGGACCCCTTCTTAGCAGAGCTGCTTTAATATCATCGAATGAAAAAACGGGCTGGTCCACCTGCAGACAGCAAATGCTAGTCACTTTATATGTTATGCTACCCATATATGCTAAGGACGAGGCTGATCAAGTTGTCAGATATGGACTGTACACTAAAATTGAAGTAGCCAATGTGATACGGTACCTTTGTACAGGTATTTGGGTATCACTGTTTATAAGTGCATGCATGTTTTGTTTATGCAAATAAACAGAACTTCTCGACCCTGTTCAATTCTCCATCTTTCATGGAAAAATAGATGGAAAATTTGACGACAAAGTTTCACGTTAAGTGACAGCACTGGAAGCCTTTGTTTGTAGTTGAGGACTGACAAGCCACCCTATTTTTATTTCTGGGTTTCAACTGTATAAAGGAAACTAATCCCACTTCTACATCTCTTCCATTGTGATTATTACATTTCTCCCTTTCAAATTGCTCATAAACATAGCCCCATTCTGTTTAAATCCCAAAAGACATCCTAGTTTTTCCATGAATTGACGTCCTAAACTGAATAACACAAGTTTGCTTGACTGATCTCCATTGACCAGAAGAGTCGCAATTTCAAGGATGCTGACCTCTACAACCGTGTGACACTCAGAAGTGGAAGCTGATGTGGAACAAGTGATCAATGCTATTACCAATAGTAGTAGTAATATTCTAGAGTGGAACATTGGCTCGGTTTTGGACAATATCAGATTTCTAAATACTTAGTTTGTATATATTTTCTTTAAGTTGGCTTGCTAATAGGATTGCTCATGAGAGGGCCCGTTGAGCTTTTTCCAGTAGCGACATCTTACTCTTTTCTGGATGCCCACCAGAATGGCTTAGACTTAGAAGGTGTACAGCGAGAGATACATAGTTTCTCTAGTTCGTTTTGTTATTCGCTTTTGGTGATCTTTTGCCTAAGAAAGAGTCAAATTTCATATGAACCAGCTACAGATATGACCAAAAAACACCTCATTTCTGAACAAACTGAACAAGATAAACCTGCAGCATCATAAAATATCAAACTCCCAACTCTCATCCATATACTTTTCAAGTCCCAAACACTAAAATTTAAGCCAGACAAAAAAACAAATACTTGGGATGCATAACGAGAAGCAAAGAAGCAGCTTGCATTCGCAGATAGTTTGCGTCTAACAGAACAAATACTGGCTATGAACATATTTCTTCCTTGGAAGATAACTTTTATTCAATGTAAGAAATTTAATCAAAAGTTGCAGTTCAGAAATGGTAACTAGCTATGTTTGGACTTCAAAACAAATCCATTTATCATTTATTTACATCGCACGAGACAGCTGAAGTCTTACTTGTTCAACTTCGGGAAGTGAAGATTTAAAATCGGGAAGTAAATGTAATAAATCGATGCGAACACCGGAGACGATCAAAGCGATTCCGCACATATCTCTCTTTTGTTTTCTCTAGTCAGAGAGAAAACATCGTTCAGCTCAAAACTATTTGTTCCATCGAATTTGAGGTTTATTCTCTGCGAACTGCAAAGCTTGTTTTTCTAGGAAAAGGAAAATCTCCATGTCAACAACTGCTTCCGTAGCATAGTGGTAGTGCGTTCGCTTCGTAAGCGAAAGGTCGCGAGTTCGATCCTCGCCGGGAGCTTTAATGCATTTTGCTCCTTTTTTAATCACACTAGCTGAGCGGTGCCAACTGGGCAACTGGCTCAATTGATAAGTTATTCAGTTCAGTTCAGCACTTCAGCATTTATCAAATGGATTATAATATTTTTATTAATTAAAACTGTGTTCATCCAAATGCTTGTTAGATCAGTTTAACAAGTCTGGGTGATTGCATTATTGCAAAAATAAACTACAGATAAATGACTAAACCTTCATTTTTTTATGTTAATAACAACTTAAAACTTCAATTTTGATAATATAACTTTAATAAAAATGACAGTAAAATAGGAAATTATTCATGTATTAATAATTCAAGTGATTTTAATTAAAAGTATTTTATACTTTATCTATTAAGCTTACCCTTTTAAACATAAAATATAATAAAAATTACAGGAGAACTAGTAAACCTTTTATATAGTATTAACTCAATAATCGGTTTTTGTCTTAATTGATTTAAAACATACAAGAACAAGCACTTACCCAATTATTAATCAAAACAAAATCACAGACCCAAAAATGCAATAATTGATTTGATCGATTTAGTTGGATAGGGTAGAACTGACCCATTGACAGCCCTAAGTCTAGATACGTCCTACTTAAGATTTAAGAGATCGAATATACCAAAAACCAGATAGGTCCTACTTATGGCCTGAATCAGGTCCATAAGATCTCTTCACTTGTAGTTGTTTCTTAATTCAGATTAAAAAGTTAGCTCATATTTTTAAAATAGCAAATTAATTTTAGTTTAGCTTCCTAAGTCAAATAAAAAACCTAACACAAAGGCTGTCAAAAATGTTTTATTGGGTTAGATCCAATTCTTAGATAAAATGGTTTGTTTAATTACAAATCAAACCTAATTTAATCTGCTAAATCATATAAAAATACCCAATATAAATGCATTTCGAGGCATTTTTGGGGGTTTTAAGACAGCTTTGGCCCCCTTCAAGGGCAAGGTGTTATATGCCAGACATACACATAGGTTTTAATATTGTTTCTACCTAAAACGTTTGTATTGCTAAACTCAAAATGTTTGAAATAATTTGTATTGCTAATTTTATCCAATTCTTAGATAAAATGGTTTTAAGACATAAACAATAATTTGTATTGCTAAACTCAAAATGTTTGAAATAGAAACAGCAATGGTACCAAATATACAACCCTATTTAAAGGTTAATGGAGTTAGCGACAGCCAACAGGGCACATGCAATAGTACCAAATTTGTCCTCATGATGGATTATGCTTGATTAATTTTCTTGTTTTGTAAAGTTGTTTTAAGGCTCCGTTTGCTTTTTGGTAAGTTATTTATCAGGGTAAGTGCATTACCCATGTTCTTTTATTTCCCATGTAAATAATCCAATGACCATTTTAGCCATAAAATTTTATTATTAAAATGGGACATTTTTGTCTCATCCAAGTGTTTGCAACTTTCTCTCAAGTGGAAAATTTAGCCCTGTTTGGCATCGTTCCTACCTATTTCTCTTCTTAGAGAAATTCCTGCTCCAAAACAAGAATCATGTTTCTTATTTATTCCTAAAAAATAACTTACTTGTTTGGCAAATTGTTCTTAAAGAACATATTTCCGTTCTATAAAAATAGAAATGGTGTTTAGATAGCCATACTATTTTTCTTATTATTAATTCTTCATATCAATATAGATACAAAAATCATAATAAATAGTTACTAATTTATTAGGCACTTCTCTTTTAAATTCAACAAATTTAAACTAGATGATGCAATTGCTCAATAACATAGAGCTGAAACACTTCTTATAAAAGAGTAACATCCAATGAACAATAGAATGATAAAACTTGGGACTCTTCTTAGGATCTTAATTTCTACAATATAGGAAAACTAAAACATTAAATTCCAAGATTCAATTGTAGAAAACGTGGATATTATCTACCAAATAGGGGAGGGAGAGGATTAATACTAATCCCTATTCCAAAATCATGAATGGAACCAGTATTTCTAGATTACTACTTTAGGGAACAAATTAAAATGAAAAATTTTCTCTTTTGGATCAGGAATGGAAGCGAACTAAAATGAAAAATTACAATATATTCAAGTCATTAGATTTTTTTATTTCAGCAAAACATAGGGTTTATCTTTTGGAAAGGGGATTGGCTAAGAGAGTTGAACTTAAGAAGTTCTACCTTTTTCCAGTGCGTTGGTTGCTATTTTCAGGCTGAACTCTGGTTTAAACTCTTCAAATGGCAACGGTTCATGAAGACAGTGAATCCACAAGCAAAGAAGAAGAAAGTTATGGCCAACTACTCTTTCTTGGTTGATGGACTGTGCGACAGTGGGATGAGGAAGTAAAGAGATAACTGACAATGGCTTGTTGTGCCCAACGTTTCTTTTATTTGAGCAAAATTATATTAACACCCCTCTTTACATGTGAGAAATACCCACATGTGTTAATTTTTTAAGTTGACGTTGTGGGAACAAGCAGTTCTGCAGGACGTGTTGGAGTGATAGTTTTGTTACTAAGGCTCCGCTTGGTTTGTAGTAAGGCTGCAACTTGGGTCGGATTAGTCCGAACCTAACCTGAAATGAGTTGGGTCGGGTTGATGCTCGAGTTAGGGTTAGGGTTGAAATTTATGAACCTGATTTACTTTGGGTTGGGTTAGGGTTACCCTTGGGCAACCCGACCCAACCCAAACCCGACTCTATAGTACATATCATATATAAATATATGTTATATACATGATCATCCATTGATTTTTTTTTAGATGCATGATAGTTGTATAGCCACTACCACATATTATCATTTATTTCATTTAAGATAATCACTTCACTTAATACTAATTGGAAATACTAAAACCTTGATAACATATTTTATGTTTTTTGAATATTTAATTCTTTATTTCTTCTCTGTTGTTTGCTGCCCATAAAAGATCTATTATAAGTCATCATAATAAACTATAGTCATTTCAAACACTTTTTGTCTGAATTTTGTATTTAAAGAACTAATAAAAACATCAACAAACAAATACTAATAAAACATAGGATTAATATATGTAATGAAAGTTGAGTTAAGATCTAAGATTAAGAAGTTCTATAAGATTTTTAGGGATGAGAAGAAGGTAGGGTTGGGCCCAATCCGAAGTTGACTTTGGGTTGGGTTAGGGTTGAAGGAATTTAGTTAGGGTTAATGTTAGGGTTGGGTAGGTCAGGTTGAAGGTCAGGTTGGGTTAGGGTTAGGGTTGGCCTCAACCCGACCTAACCCAGCCCGACTTGCAGCCCTAGTTTGTAAGAAGATTTGGGTGGGATGGGAAAAGATGGGATGGAAAAGTGTAAAAATTTAACTTTTCATTGTTTGGTTTTATATGGGAAAATAGTAGGAAAATTATCATCACAAAACAAAGTTCTACCATGGCAGAAAACCTCCGATCTGTGCTTGCGTTGATCTAGGTTCTACCATGGCGGAAACATCTTCAATGGTGGTGGCAGCAAAAGGTAGAAGGGCAAAGGAGATTACGCAATGGTGGTAGTGGTGATTACCAGCAGTGATGGTTGCGGAAGAAGGTAGAAGGGCAAACCCAACAGCGGTGGTGGCGGTGATTACCAATAGCGGTGGTAACCAGCAGCATGGTGTAGCAGCGATGGTGGTTACCAATAGTAGCGACAGTTACTAGAAGGGAAGGAGAAAGTGAAGGTGGTGGTGGCAGAAGGTAGAAGGGCAAACCCAACAGTAGTGGTGGCGGTGATTACCAGCAGCGATGATGCACCAGCTACAGGGCGGAGGATGAAGATGAAGAAACTTGAGTTTTCTCATGTTTTTCCACCAGGGTCGCACTGTTTTGGTGAGACCCCGATTGCACAATTTTGGGATCTCGCATCCTACTTTTTTCTCATCCCATCCCCCTATTTCCATTGAAACAAATGAGAGAAAAATGAATATTTTTGGAATATTCTCTTTTTCTCATCCCCATCCCACAAACCAAATTGAGCCTAAAAAAACACACTCCTACCAACTTGTTCTTGTTCCAAAACACGATATTTCTTGTGACAAAATGCATCTAAACGTATTTCTGATCCGTGAGAACATTTGGAACATAAGAAACGTTTCCATGGAACAATACCAAACATGGCCTTATTTACCCACCTGAGATATGGGTATCACTTACCCCGGTAAGTGTAAGCCATACAAAGGAAAATAAACTTTCCTTAGTCCCTACATAAATCTGAAAAAAGAATATAGGTTTCTTGGTCAATCCCATTAACCAACTTCCCCCCCTCTCAAAATCCACAAAATGAAAGCCCCCTAAATGTTTTTGCTAGAGCTGGGTTTGTATTTTTGTTGGTTCCTCCCTTTGGGTTGTCTATGCTTCGGATTAGGATAAAATGTAAAAGCCCTCCCCCAAGGTTTCACTTTAATGGAAACCTCCCTTGTAGTTTTGAAAAAAAAAACCTGCAATTACCTCTCTTTCATCATTGTCCCAGGTGAAAAACATTGGCCTAATTCATTAGTTTTTTAAAAATACTCATTTTACTCTTATGTATATCAATCCATATTAGTATTTACTAAAATATCCTAAAAGAACTTTTAACTAAAAAAAGTTCCATAGGTCAAATTGAAAAGAGTAAATTAATTTTACTCTATAAACCCTGTCAACTACAATAAAATTTTAAAGGGCAAATCTAACATTTTGAATTATGTAGAGAGATGCCCTGATTAGTAGTAAGGGCGATTTCATAAGTTCAAGATTTTGTTGTTGAGAGAATGACAGAATTGCGGGTTTTTTCAAAACTATAAGGGAGGTTTTTGTTAAAGTGAAATTTTAGGAAATATTTATAAGAATGTCATAAATTTCAGGGGAGGTTTTTATATTTTACCTTTTTTTAAAACCAATGGAATAAGTCAATAAAAGAATGTCAGCATAAGTTCTGCTAGAATATTGACAACAATGAAGAATCCAAGGTTCAAGATATCACAACATATTTACATGGATTTAGGGGTTGTCTTTATGTTTATACATTGGAAGTCCACCTAACATTCTCATTCTTAACACATCAACCTTAAAAAAAATTAAAAAGATTAAAATATTTCCCTTCAGAAATGCATGCAATGCCAAATTTTCATTTTGTATGTATCGATACTTTATACCAGACATGCATGCACGAATTCACCAATCACCATCTTATGGTTGTTTTTATAGCCTATATATGCTGATGTTAATGTGAACCACCTATAAAGATGAATCTTAGATGGAACTAGAACAAACCAAGGCATCTACATTTTGGGTTTTAGCCGACCTTTATGACCTACAACTTCAACCAACCTATGAATTTTGGAACTTTTGACTTGAAGGTGTCTTTGTTGATCAAAACATATTCTCAAGCCAAAAAAAAAAAAAAAATCTAAACTACGTTCCTTTTAGGGATGCAAACGGATCAGATCGGAGTTGAACTGGGGTATATTTAAATGCAATCCGAATTTATGTCGGGTCCAATTTAATCCAAAAACCAGATTGGATCTTATAGGACTCAATTTGAATTTGAATCCTATCGGTAAGTCAGATCTTCGAATCTGATCCGATTCGATTTGTTTTCTTTAAAAATTAATAAATTGTTAAAATAAAAATAAAATATATATACTAATTTAAATAAAATATAATTATTTTTAATTATTTTCATCATATATATACATATTTTTTTATAAATATATAATATATCGAATCAGATCTTCTCGAATCGGATAAGAAGGGATCCGAATCTGAACCAATCCAAAGATCCAAACATGGATGATCCGAATTCGACCAAATAGGATCGGATCTCGAATCTGACCCATTTGCACCCCTAGTTCTTTTATAGTTTATTCTACGGTTCTACCAAGTGGGAAGGTATGTGCATTGCATGTGATATCAAATGGTGGACGGAAAGGATAATAGCTCTGCTTTATGCAGATATTTTTTTTATGTTGCTCTCATGAAGTGGGGTATCCGCTTCCATACTGCAAAATGTGTAGAGAATGTACCACAAAAAGTACTTTTAATTAACTATATTTTTAAGGAATATATGCAATTTTAAAGTAAAAAACAAAAGCACTTTCTTAAGTAATCGTATGATGTTTATGTGTATGTGTTAATGTGTGTGTGCTAGCTAAGAATTATACAAACTAAGATACAAATATATTCATGGAGAAAAACGTTCAAAATAGCAATACTTTGTACCTTATACTTTTTATTATGTTTTTAGCTTTTTTTTCAAAATTTTAATTTTAGACTTATTTTTATATTGTTTAATCATTGAAAAAAACAATTTCATTAAAACACCGGAAAATCCAAAAATCCAAATTTTTGAACCTTGATGGAAAATTGCTACTTGATTGATAGGTTGTCTATAAAGACTAACTTGTACTGTTGTACAAGGAGTTACAATTCTTGACCCATACCAACCATGTAAGCATTCCATTCATTTAAATTCATTTTATTATCCATCTTTTACCAAAAAAAAAGGAATTATTATTCACCCCAACCCTATCAACACATCTAGTCCAACATATAATTTGGCCCAGATAACAGTAGGGTTTGGCAGCTTCTAACCCTAGTGGCAATAAGCTAGCAGAACATTATTATCTTAATTTCTTTCTGAATGGATGAAAGAATGCATTGCATCAAGCATTTCAATTATTGTGTGTTGTGAGACCAAAATGTGGCAACCCTTTTCTCATTTTTTTAGGGAACACAAATGGAGTCGCTTTGCAATTTTGGGTGAATTTTGATAATTTAAGCTTGCTTCTAGGAAAAACCATCAATTTGCCCTATGGAGTTCTTTTCCAGTTTCAAAGACAATGTAAACAGTTGCAGAAGCCAAGATAAATTACTATTTGCCCTATAGGTTCATTTGTTAATTGAACCAAACTCGAGCCCAATGAAATTCAATTCATGAAACTCGCAAGTTTAATTAAACTTTTATTATATAATATTTTAATTTTTAATTTTTTATAAAGTTTGGATCACTATTGAGCTTGAACCGAGCTGAACTTGAATATACGAGATTCAGAGCCAAGCTAAATTTAAGCTTATATTTATAGCTCGAATTAAGCTTGAACCTTTTTTTTTTTTGTTTTTTTCTTTTGCCAAACTGAATTCAAATAACTAAATAAATAGCTAAATATTTGGTTCAGCTCCACTAAAATCCACCCCTACTGCCGTGCAAAACCCAACTCATACTCAGCCAGTTGACACATCTCTCCATCTCTAGACTCTAAGTCAGATCTTAAAATAAAATGGAATTTGAAGTAAAGTATCTAACAAGGGGGACCAAACGTGAAAGTATGTGGTCCTATTTCTTGAATAGAGAACAGGACCACAACCTCCGAAACCCTAATTTTCTTGGGCCCCACCCCATTTCCTCCTCTCTCAGAGGACAGAGTCCACAGACAACTTTTTGTTTGATACCAGTTTGTCAAGAAAAAGCGTTTAACCCTATATATATACATTCAACTTGCCGTTGCGCCCTTTATTTTTCTTGGATCATGTGAACTGTTCATAGTTCCACGATATCTCTTCTCTGTCTTACTCACACACCAAGCATCTGTCTCCACCCTTTCTTTTTCCATCTCGGAGCTTCGAGAACACTTTCTCTGATTCTTTGTTTATGCCGCGACATTGATACAGATTTCAGAGCAAAAAGAAATTGCGGTCGCCTACTAGACGCTACCTTCCAGGGTTTTGAAGAAGTCGGTCATCATCATCAGCGCTTAGCGAAAACAAAACCTTGGAAATTCTTCCGGCCAAATTACTTTAGTGGATCAACAGGCCTTTTGCGTGCTTGCATCGACGCATGCATGGAGAGAGAGAGAGAGAGAGAGAGAGAGAGAGAGATGGTCAGCTTACCAGCTGACTGCATTTTTGACACAATGATTCAAACCCAACAGAGAACATATATAATGTATTATAGCCACAATGATGTTCAAACTCAAGTCTGCATATTACAACAGATAGATGTCGCCATCTTTATTACTTTTATCCAAATATCATCAAACAATTTATATATGTTGCTTCAATCCTACTGGTACGAGGTATGTGCTAGCTGCACGGTTTATTACTTATCTATTCTGTTCCCAGCTGCAGAATGAAGCAAGCAACCTGGATAAATTTGATGACAGTATATATAGAAGGATAACAATGTAGAAAATACATATCTGACAGTATATATCTTTGCTTCTTCAATCGGCCAGGATTTAAAGAATACTTACACCAATGCAGAGAATATATATATAACCTGAGCAAATACCCTTCCTTGAAAGCATTCTGCATGATCAGTATATATATAAAGCTTGCAGTAGTTATTCTTGGTTTGATACAGGAACTAAACACTTGAGCAGGTAATATTGTTATATATGCTAGCTAGCATTGGATGCTTCAAGGGCCACTGTTGTCCTTATTATTTGGTTGCTGGCTCCCATTATTGTTCTGAGAATGAAGAAACTTAGGGTTTATGCTCAATTGGAAGGGTCTAACGGGTGGACCTGTTGATGAGTAAGCGGATTGTGCAAGAGAATTTGGTAGTTGGTTTTGTGAACTAGGGCTCAACATCTGAAAGTGGTTGACTTGTCTGCTAGGACCGCACTCCATTGAAGCAGTGATTAATGGAGGAAGAAAAGATGGTGTTGATCCAGATGGGCACACCAATAGTTGAGACCCAGTTGGTAGTGACAATGAGGATGATGACAATGATATAAAATTGTAGCTAAGGGGATCTTCTGATGAGTGCCCTTGGCTCCCTATATGAGACAGAGATAAATTTGAAGGCTCCAAATGATAATAGGAATTGCATGGCATTGCATTGTTTAGGAACCCTGGTAAGGAGACATGATTATTATTGACTCTAGGAAAAGAGTTATGAGATGACAATTGTGCACTCTGACCTTCAAGACCTCCTTCTTGATTTTCTTGTCCATTTCTTTTCATCCAGTAGGGTTTCTCAGTGGGTACTGTTTCTCGTGCAACTTCCTTACATTTAGCCCTAGAAGGAGCACTTGGGTTCCAATATGTTGACCTGGGTGACAGCGTTTGATCTTCCCCATCAACATTGTTAGTGATCTTAAACCCTCCCTTAGCAAGCAATAATGAGTGAGCTCCACCATCCTTTAGATACTCCGAGTTTGCATCAACAAGGGAAGCAAGAGAGGATTGAGATGCACTTACTTCATGAGGAACCACCAAAGACTGAGGATATTGACAAAAGTTTGGTGGAATTTGGAGTGGAGGAAGTTCATCAATTTCATCTTTAGCAGCATTAAGCAACCAGTCGACTACCTTGCTGGGTTGATTAAGCCCAAGCCTGTCCTGAAGGTCATACAATTGAATAGCAGTAGGCACTGAAAGCCTAACACGCCTGTCTCTCAATCCTCTTATGGTACACACTTTGCTATGCCTGTCTTTTCCTCCAAAAGAACGCGAGACTCGAACAATCCGTGGATCCTTCAGTGCTGATGACCATGATCTTGAAGAGGATGAGGCCATGGTGACCTTGCCATAGTTGGTGTTGTCTTCCTGCTTTGCTTGAAAATCTTTCTCTCTTGAACTTGTGATCATTTTATTCCTCTCTTCATCATGAGCAACCACAACTGAATCAACAAGAAAATTCTTTAAGGCAATAGGTTAGTCTTCTTTCTTTCCATATTAATTATCATATGGGATTTGTTGCATGAATTTCATGATCCTACTTCTCAACACATGAAGAAAACAAAAACATCACCAAATCTATTCTTCTTGTGTGTTATTTTCCTAATATACAGATTTAAGTAACAATAGGACAATTTCCCTTTCAACAATTGAACTATATGTTGTATGTAGTGTCTTGGAAAAAAGAATTAATCCCAAAAAATAAACATTACTTTGCAATGCTTTCTTTATATAACTCATTATATAGCTTTACAAGCACTACACAGAAAGGGGTGAAGAGAAGAATAAATAAGCATGGGTAGTTCTAATTATTATTTTGAAATTTATGCTAACTACCATGTGATAGGAGTTGGACAATTCAGCAATAGTGACTAAAGATTGCAGGAACACTTAAGTTAGGATCTGTAATCATAGAAGGAAAAACTGAAAAACTATAATCTTGGATACCAAGTAGAGAAATGAGATATTCAGTAGAAGATGTAAAACTTGTTAACAAGATGTACATGCCTTCATTGTAAACAACAAAATCATACTCATGGCAGTGAATAGTCTGGTCTATTCTCTACTCATACGAAGAGCTAGGGTTATCAAAGGAACTTACAAGTGGAAGAAAGTTTGATGGCCTGCAGCAAATCGAGGTCTGATTCTCTAGGGTTTATACAAGAGAAGGATGATAATACCACAGCACTGTTGAATCTAGCTCCTCTGAATTTGCAACTGAATTGAAACAAATTTGTGCAGTGATTTCAAGCTAGAAACATTTTTTTCCCTAGAGAATACACTTGCTGCAGAAGTCAGCAAATTTAAGAAAGAGATGGACGAATTCCATGAAGCATGTTCCAAGATAAAGAAAAGGAAAAAGAAAAAGATATGGTGTATTTGCAACCATGTCGCATAAATTGACACCTGTCAAATAAATGGGCCAATTGTCCTTTATCTCCATTTCCTTTCTGTCAGTTTTATTAATTACTGAGATTCCATTGCCTTAATAAATAAGTTGAGCTTACCTTCCTTTCACCCACCTAATCTCTTTCCTGTATTTTGTATTTTATTTTTGCAAGGATTATATTACCATGTTAATACAAGAGTGTAATTGCTTGGGTAAACATCTCAAGAGTAGTACAAAGGCACTATAGATGGTAACTTCAACTTGGGACCATTTTACATATGATAAAAGTGATGCCTGTAGCCTTCTAGACAAGTACCAAAAGCATTTTAAATTAACTCTAGCAAGCATGGATTGAAGAAGTGATGGACGATTCCCATCCCATTAAACCCTAATATGGCATTCTCAACAGAAAATTTTTGCATTATATTGTCAAGAACTCTTAAATGATTTTAATTAGGGAAAATCTATGATATCGGAAAGACGTGGTACTGGGAGCGCTTTGACCAATCAAAGCACCTCGTGAATTTTGATGAATAGCACTTGATTGGTAACCTCTTTTGTGATAGTGGTTGATTGGCAGTAAGGGGGAAGTTGGTCAATGGGATTTTGATTCCCATTGACCAAGAATCCCATGTTCTTTTTTTAGATTTATGTGGGGACCAGGGAAAGTTTATTTTCCTAGGTATCCTAGGTGGGTAAATAACTTTCCCACCTAGGAGAAAATTGCCAACACTTGAATGGGACAAAAATGCCCCTTTTAATAATTGATTTTTATGGTTAAAATGGCCATTGCCTTATTTACATGGGAAATAAAAGAACATGGGTAAATGCACTTATACCTGGGTAAGTCTTTCCTGGGAAACACTTACCCGAGTAAGTACATTTACCTAGGTAAATAATTTACTGAAAAGCGAACGGGGCCTTAGAGTTAGGCCTATTTAATGGGTTTAAAGTGCTAATAATCAACTGAAAATGTTCAAGAAAAGGGAGGATCAAAGTGATTATAGTATCAAGCATGTTGATACTTTGAACCTTGATTTCAATTATTGGATGATGCTCCCATATGTATCAAGTAGTTGCTATTGCAAGCTAAGAAATACAACAAGAAACACCACAATAGTTTAGATAAAAAATGACAATGGAGAAAATTCACAATTAGATTTCAAGTTAGAAATGAACTGTATATAAAGAAATAAAGAAACAACAATAAAATCATTCATTCATATGGCTCTCCAAAGCTGTGGTCTATACTGCAGAACTTTACCGTCTTGATGTGGATGATAACTACCTAAACCACTAAGAGGCACCCTTGTAGGCGAAGGACCAACCTAATTTCTTTGTAGCATCCACCAAATAGAGTAAGGACCACACAACTTTCCATTGTTGTCTGTTGAACAATATGATTTCATGGAAAGTTGAAACCAACAGCTGGAACCAGAAAAATCTCTCATTCATTGGAAATATGGCAATCATTTTTCGTGGCCTCTATCCTCCATTGTAGATGCAATATGTAACATTCTTTCCAGTTCTTCTGGGGGATTGTCATCTGGTTTTTTTTTTTCTATCAAAGATCATAGAAAAACATCCTGCAGGTTTCTTACCCTAGAATGAATAAGTAGTGGATCCTGAATATTCTTATGCCTAGAACTAACCTCTGATCTTCCTCATATAGCAGGAGGTGATGTGAACCTCAGAACCCAGCTGGTAGACATCTTACTTCAACGAGTAAGTTTTGTCAATCACTTCAATTACCAATGAATGTGGCGCAGCCTTCACAGGCTTCATATATATGCTATATTCACTTGTGCCTGATCTTCATGCAAACAAAAATGTAAGCCCAAAACCTAAACTCACCATCTTACCTTGTGAAACCAGAAGTAACCAGCAGTACACATCCAATAAGAGTATTCAATTCATTGTTAACATTAGAACAGCCTATGTGAGCTTTCTTCAATAAAATACATTGGCCTGTCACAACCTGCTGAAAGAGATAGAATTACTTCATCAGTATAATCCATACCTCAACATTTACATCTCTTCTTATGCAAAGAAAGAACAAAAGAAGACATGACAACCCCTTCTATAGGGTCTCATTGCACCAAACCACTGTAATCTTAATCTATGTCTACAAGAACCAGAGAAAAACCAAAGGAAAAAGAGATTTGGTTTGTTGGAAATATGAAAAGCTGAGATCTCTTCTTCTGTGTGAACCAAGAAAAATAAGTTGGAAGTGTTCGGTGTTCACGACTATCATCAATGTCCTGGGGCTGCAGTTACACCAATCAAAAATGGATATACACTCGATTTTTCATGCATGGTATAACAGGAGATGCTAAGACCCAGAATCTGCCCCTTCTTAAAGTAGCAAAGCAAATACATCAAAAAGGGTTTCCAGGTTGCAGCTAGCAGCAACAGTAGTGCAGTACTGGTACACTGAATAAACAGTGGGCAGAGAAAAGGACTTAACAGATTGAGGATGAATAAGAGAACTTTTAATGCTACCTCTTTTCTGGGTTTTGAATTTCTTTGTCTGGATTTAGAATGAGCACACAGAATCGAGTGTTTTGTGTTCGTTTTGCATGAAAATTTTGTAACTACTCTTCTTCATTTCTCTCAAAGGAATTACAAAAAGGCCATTTTTCTTTGCAAACAAACAAACAGAAAACTAAGTCTGAATGAAAAAAAAAAAGAAAATGGTGTGAATCTCAAGAAATCTTAATGTTCTTCGTTTTAGGATACCAAATTAAAATTATTAATTGGTAAGGTCCCCGCTTTTCGGACAGCAGTTCTTGGCAGATAACCATTAATTGGCTAATCAGACTGAAAATTCCCCTCCACAAGTGGAACAACAAAGGACTGATCTTGAGGGAAAGACTCAAACTAAGCCAACAAGGCTCTCTTTAGTTTCTCTTTTCCCCAACTAGTTATCTAAGTCTAATAAGCTCCCAAAAAGAGAGTAGTGAAGTGGTCACAGTCATAGATATCTTCATCTTGCCCAAGTTTTGGTGCAACCACACCAAATAGTTTAGGAAATTAAAATGGAAACAAAATCACCAAGAATCCTTAAGATACGTGTCTCGATTTTAACCAAAAAATTCATTTTGTCTGTGTTGAAATTTTTAAGAGAAATCCCACTTCTCATTCCTCAGTACTTGTGAATCTCTCTCTCTCTTTCTCTTTCTGAAAAGAGGGAAGAACTGCAAGAAATTAGGATAGAAAGTAGAGGAAAGCAGGAAGGTAGAAGGAAAGCGTACGTAAGGGGGGGCCACTTTGTAAAGAAAAAGAAGGATGTCAAATAATGAAATAACATAGTAGCAAGAGCTAGCAGCAAGCAAAAGCATTATTTAATATCCTTCCTTTTTTCTGTGTTGCAGAAGGGACGTGCAGTTTCTCTTTCTCTGCGACCTTTGGATTTATTCACAGTTCACACTTGCACTGTTTCACAGCACGCATTTATCTTTGGTGCTGCTTTGATTACGTCTGTCATTCACTCCTCCCCCTTTTATCTCCTAGGGTTTGTACTGTCACTGTCACGGCCTACAGAAAAAATAAATTTTCCTCATCCCCCATGTGGGTACCATGGTGAAGTATCCCCTCCCAACCAATAATAGAGATTAATGAAGGGTTCTCTCTCTCTCTAAGATGATGGTGATACTGAATACTGACTATGATGTTAGTTAGGGTGATGATGATAGTATTTTGGAAGTGGCACTTTAGGGCCCGTTTGTTAGATGGCAATCTAGTCTTTAAGAAACAGAGGTGACAGTTGAAGTCTTGTTGATAAGACCTATTTGGCAATGCAGGACTCCACAGCATTGGCAGTTCGTGGATACAATTGCAAGCATGGGTCCAAAAAAAAATGGAGGCATGGGCAATGAACATGGCAACATCAATCTGCTGTCTTGGAACAATGCCCCAACTAGCTAGTTAAGGAGTTGCTCTCATCAATTGTCATAAACAGAAAAAAGTTGTAATACTGGGTCACTTTTATAATTAAAGGGTATTATTCAAAATGGAGAGAGAGAGAGAGTACGTGGAGTTGGACCAGTTAGACTTGGTCACTGTTTGGATTGGGTAGGAAATAAGAGAGAAACAGAAATTTGAGAAAAAATTTGTAACAGTTCTTAAGAATTTTCTCTTATTTTCTATCAAACCAAACATAGTCTTAATGACCTCGTGCTAGCAGATCAATCATGTGCAGTAGAGGGATGCATGTATGCACTATTAATATTGAGTTGTTGGTCCTGTCTTACTTAACCAACAACAATAATGATCTTAAGGAATAAGGGAGGCCCTCCAATTCCTTGCCCATACACAAAACTAGTATTGGCTATAAATGTTAAATAGAGATTGCTATGCAAACATGAACTAACCAAAAAGCTTTGAGGATAAAATCATAAAATGTATTCAACTACTAAAAATGCCATTGGTCCCAGATTTTTTTTTGGTTGAGGGGTAGACTGAATATGATCCTAACCTTTGGCATTTTTTAGCACAAAGTGGCCACTTTCAGATGTCAATCTGCATTCTCACACTTGCCTGCAGCCTGAAACCTTACCATTTACACCAAGTAATGGCCCTTAAAAATTATGAGAAAATGACTACATCCAAAATGTAATAATTAGATTTAATAAGTGAAATACAAGGATAGTTAATATCTAATATTATTTCAATGGTCCTTATCTCATAACATCCTTTTATGAGATATTATAATGCTGCATTTGGTTTTGCCAAGAATTTTCTTCAACTTTCTGTTTCTATCAATCCAAACATTCTTCATTTGCTAACCAATCAGCAGCTTCTTTGGCCTCCCTCTATACATGCATGAACGTGAGTGGTCTTAGCCTCTTATAAGCATGTGCAAGCATTCCTATCAAATTTTTTATTCCCCATAAAGATTGAGTCTTCCTTAGGCAATCAATAATCAGCTTTGAATATGCTTCAGTAACAATCATAGTGTTTGAGTATTCACATGCCGCTTCTATGACATCCCATACTTGTATTTTACATTCAAAATTCAATTTTCCTAGGGTACTCACATGGATCATTGTTTGTTCTCCTAAAATTTGGGCTAAGGCCCGATTTTGTGATCTTCCTTCCGCGTATCGAGTGCATCCATGACTAATAGGGGTGCTCATAGTTTGGTTAAATAAATCATGGGCATATTTTGGAACCGAACCGGTATTACCAGTTTTTGGAAAACCGATAACCGGAACCAAATCAAAGCCAGTCGGTTAACCGGTTTGGTTAACTGTCGGTTTTTCCGTTTTTTTATTTTTACAATATATATTATAAAAATATATATAAATATATAATAAAAATTATAAATATATAAACTATTATATTTTAAATAATAAATAATATATAATATACATAAATATATAAAATAAATAATATATGTGTATATCGGTTGGTTCAGTTAACCGCCGATTTTCTATATTAATTAACCGAAACTGAACCGGTACCTTCAGTTTTTTAAAAACACCAAACCAAAACTGAATTGATCGGTTCGATTAACCGATTTTTCGATTTGGTTTGGCAAGTTTTTCCAGTCGGTTTGGTTTTTGGTTTTTTTTCTCACCCCTAATGATTAAAACATTGATTTGTGATAGGGAAAAGGCAAATACCGAAGTTTCTATCCCCCTTGGGCTGCATTTTATTTGGTTGAATTTTTTTTGGGGTAAATTACATAAACCCCCCCGTACTATGGGGTCTGTAACAAAGATAAAGACCTCTTATACTTTTTTGCGACAAAGACCCTCTTAAACTTTGATCGTTAGACAAAGACCCCCTCGTTAACGTTCGTCAGTTAACTTGGAAAAAAATTCTCATTTGTATTGTTCATCGTCTTTCCTCCACTCCCCTCTCATTCATCTTTCTTGTTGGAGGGAGATTCAAAATTCCAATAATCTGTCTCTTCCTTGTTTTTGAATTTTTGTCTTTTCCTCTTCCCACTCTTGAGTGCATGGGAAGACTCCTTGTCCCACATTGTTTGGGAAAGGAGTAGAGGTGGAGTATATCTATAGTTCTGCTCTCTCTATGGGTAGGGACCCATAGGAGGAAAGCACTACAGATATCCCATGCATGTGAGGGGGGGTTGGGGTGCTTTTCACACGCGCGTGCTGAGCCAGGCTAGGTCGGGGCATGGGCGAGGGCACGGGTGCGTGTACGTGTACATGTACATGCACGCGATGCATTGAATCGATTTTGCTTTTAACTGAATTAAACTTTTGAATTTCGAATTTAATTTTTAAATGTTTTTCTTTTTCTTTTTCGTGTCTCTTCCTTTCTGTGTCTCTTCAAACAGATGCACTGTTCTGAAGAGGTCCTTGTCTGAAAGGACATCTCTGTGTCCTTTTGGGTCTGAGAACACTCTATAAAAGGAGTGTTAGTCGACCCAGTCTACATAACAATGACATGCCAACATTTTTCGACAATCTTCTCTTCTCTTCTCTTCTCTAATAATCTGAACATCAATTCTTTGTGGTTCGCGGATGTTTGGTAAGCGAGTGCACGTCTACCAATGGCCTGTGGGCTGTTTTATCTTGGCAATCAATTTGCAATCACCCGGCTGCATCGTAGGGGGCAAATGCGGTTTTAAGGAGAGTGACTAAGTGGCACGACTTAGCCCTCCTTCTCTCAGTTTCGCAGTTCTACAACACCACACTCCTGAAAGTTCTCGATTTGGAAAGCGATTACCGATAAGTTTCATCTGCCTTCTTTACTCGTTTTTCCAATAGTCTTTAAACCGCATTTATGGAACCTATCTCTGCTAACCCTTTCATGAGAAACCGAATACTGCCAACAGTTCCCGATTTCTTTAAGATTGAACCCTTCAATGGAACCAACTACAAGTGTTTGAGACAACGCCTGCTATTTGCCTTAGAGCAGTTAAGGGTAACATTTGCTTTGATTTAACCAAAGCCATTAAACATGGAGTAATCGGCCTGCTCTGTTGTTGCAGAACACTAGACTACGGTCGACCACCTTTGCACCAACCATATCCTCAACTGTCTGTCCAATGAACTGTACAATGTTTACTCTTCCTATAACTTTGCATATGAAATTTGGAATGCATTGGAGAATAAGTATGCTTTGGAAAATGTTGGAAATAAAAAATACGTAATTGTCAATTCTTGCATTTCACCATGAAAGAAGACATTGACGTGTTTGCCCAAATAGATGAGTTTTAGGTGCTTGTGGGGGAACTAGCAAAGGAAGGCATGATACTATCAGATGAATTCATTGCCGGTTCTCTCATAGAGAAATTGCCACATACATTGAATGATTTCAAGATTAATATGAAGCATAATAGAAAGGACGGTACTTTGGACCAAGTAGTGGTTCAAATCAAAATAGAAGAAAATAACAGAAAGAAGAGATGATGATCAGTTTTCCAAAACTAATATGGTTGAGGAAAAAAATACAAAATTCAAAAATAATCTGAATGTAAAAAATGATAAGAAATTCAAGAAGCAACAAAAGAAAGGAAATTGTTATGTATGTGGCAAACCTGGACATTACAAGAATGATTGTTGGTACTAAAAAAAAGGACTTTGGAAAACCAAAAGTCAATTTGACTAAGGATGTTATCGCAACTATGGTAATTGAGGCAAACTTAGTTGATAAGTCAAAGGAGTGGGTACTGGACACTGGTGCTACCAAGCACATATGTGGGGATCGTAGCTCCTTCTATGAGTATATAATTCAGTCTGAGGGAGAGCAAGTCTTCATGGAAAATTCACAAACTTCGAAGGTCAACGGAAAAGGAAAATTTCTCTTGAAATCGACTTTAGGAAAAATCTGATGTTAAATGATGTGCTGTATGTGCCAGAGATCCAACGAAACTTGGTATTGGGAGCACTCCTCAACAAAGTAGGACTGAACCTCACATTTTAAGCAGACAATGCTGTGTTAATTAAAAATAATGTTTTTATTGGAAAATAATACAATGCTGGTGGACTATTTGTACTAAATATTTTTGATATTGTTATGAATAAAAATGTTTATTCTCTTGCTTATATTGTTGAATCTTTTGATATTTGGCATGCTAGATTAGGACATCGTAGTGCCCTATTTAAAATTGTTATGTAAATTAGGAGTTTTGAATGTTCCTATTAATTTCACAAATGAAAAATGCCAAGTATGTGTAGAAGCAAAATTCACTAAGAAACCTCATAAAAGTGTATAAAGAGAAATTGAATTATTACAACTCATACACAGTGATCTAGGAGACCTTAAATATCATGAAGCTAGAGGAGGGAAAAGATACTATATAACATTTACACATGACTTCTCTAGATATGCAAAAGTAGTTCTACTTATATCAAAAGATGGGGCTGATCACGTTTTTATAAACTATAAAACTGAAGTAGAAAATCAGTTAGGAAAGAAAATAAAAAGACTTAGAACAAATAGAGGGACTGAATATGATGGAGAAACCATTAAAATATTCTTTGAAAAAAATGGAATCATACATGAAACTACAAACCCTTATCAACCTGAATCTAATGGATGCAGAAAGACTTAACAGAACACTAAAAAAATGATGAATGCAATTCTAATTAGTTCAGGTGCACCTCTAAACTTGTAAGGGGAAGCAATCCTAATGGCTTATCACTTATACAATGGAATACTATCCAAGAAGAAAGGACAAATACCTTTTGAACTTTGGCATAACAGAAAACCTAGTTTGAACTACGTAAAAGTTTGGGGCTGCCTAACAAATGTTGAAATACCTGAACCTAAAAGAAAAAAAATTAGGACCGAAAGCCTGTGACTGTGTATTCATTGGATATACACAAAAACAGTGCAGCTTATCGGTTCCTTGTAATTAAAACAATTGATAGTGTTGTAGAAAACAACACAATAATAGAGTCTTGAGATGCAGAGTTCTTTGAGAACATTTTTCCTTGGAGAAAAGAAATAATAAATAGGGAACATTCCCAAATCCAAAACAGAAACCAAGAACTTTTGAGTTCTCAAGGAATCAATACTTCACTTAATGAAGACAACACTGATTTTAGGAATCAAGAACCAGACTTAAGGAGAAGTAAAGATAAAAGAAATAAACAAACTTGGGTGACGGAATGCTCACATTTTTTGTGGACAATGACTCAGTAACTTATTAGGAAGCCGTAACTTCACCTAATGCAGTATTTTGGAAAGAAGCCATAAAAAGTGAAATAGACTCCCTAGTTACTAATCACACTTAAGAACTTGTAGATCTTCCACCTGGAACTAAGGCATTGGATTGTAAATGGATTTTTAAGAAAAAATTAAAACTAGATAGTATGATAGATAAATTCAAGGCCAAATTAATTGCAAAAGGGTTCAGACAAAAGAAAGATATAGACTTCCTTGACACCTACTCCCTAGTTGCAAGGTTAACTACAATTAGAGTTTTGTTTGCCATAGCATCCATTTATAAACTAGTAGTTCATCAAATGGATGTAAAAACAACTTTCTTAAATGGGAAATTAGAAGAAGAAATATATATTAAGCAACCTAAAGGTTTCATAATGCCAGGACAAGAAAACAAAGTATGTAAATTAATTAAGTCTCTGTATGGCTTGAAACAAACTCCCAAACAATGGCATGAAAAATTTGATAATGTGCTAGTAACTAATAGATATAATAGAAATGATTCTGATAGATGCACCTATAGAAAATTTGAAAATGATAAAGGAGTCACGATCTATTTATATGTTGATGATATGCTAATAATGGGAACAAGTCTAAAGGTAGTTAAAGAAACAAAACAATTTCTAATGTCCAAATTTGATACCCAGGATTTGGGTAAGGTTAATGTAATTGAGGATTAAAATCCATCAACAACAAGGAAACTTCATTCTCTCCCAATCTCACTATGTAGAGAGTATTCTTAGAAAATTTGGACACTATGACTTTAAACCGTTTAAAACACCTCTTACTGTAGTATTCATTTAAGGAAACATGTAGGAAAACCTGTTTCATAAAAGGAACATGCAAGCATAATTGGATCTGTGTCTTACTTAATGAACTTCACAAGACCAGACATAGTTATAGCTGTGGGAAAATTAAGTTGGCTTACTCATAATCCCGAAAATGAACATTGATAAGTTCTAGTAAGATTATTAAAATATTTAAAAGGAACTATAAATTTTGGTATACACTACTCAGGTTTTCCTCCTGTTTTAGAAGGCTTTACTAATGCGAATTGGATTTCAGATTCAAATGATAGTATTTCCACCAGTGGATATGTGTTTACCTTAGGTGGAGGAGTAGTATCGTAGAAATCGGTAAAGCAGTCATGTAATACAAGTTCAACAATGGATGCCAAATTTATTGCGCTAGAATTAGTGAGGTCCGAAGCAGAGTGGCTAAGGAACTTACTAACAGATATACCACTTTGGCCATGACCAGTTCCGTCTATATCTCTCCATTGTGATAGCCAAGCAGCATTAGCCAGAGCCAAGAACCAGACTTACAATGGTAAAAGAAGGCACATCCGCTTAAGACATAACCTGTTAAGACAATACCTCGGCGAAGGTATGACCGCTCTGGATTTTGTAAGGTCTGAAAAGAACCTTGCAGATTCATTAACCAAACCACAAACTTCTAAGGTGGTTTATGAGGCATCGGTATGAATGGGGTTGAAGCTCGTTACATAAGTCATTAGTGATGGACACCCAACCTATGTGAAAAGAGATCCATGGAATTATGTTGAATGGGTAAAAGCGAGTCACTAAATGACTTGGGAAGCATTATCATTTGTGTCCCATTTTAAATGTCGAGGTAAGATAGTGTTCACTGCAATTTGAGGAGATTGAGCATGAGGCTCTTAATCAGTTAAGAGTAGTGTGTGCAGTGCACACTAATAACTGACCTAAGTGAGTGTGAAGTATGCTGCTTCTAAGAGAGATCTAGGGCTGACTCTAAAACACTCATGATTCCAAGAGGGGAACAAGGCCGGAATGTTCCAAAACAAAAGAACCACTAAAAAACTAGTGAGCTGAATTGGTTGGCAAGTTAGCTAGTTATGACAAAGAGGAAAGGTTGAAGGAGTCTAACTCCACCCGTACTCTGTAACATAGCATGCCATACCTAAGTGTTTATTGAAGTCCAAAAGGCATCACCATGAATACTTTTCTCACTGCAATGCTCAAATTATTCGATCTTCTTGTAATTTTGAATCTTGTGGGGATTGTTGGAGGAAGATTCAAAATTTCAAGAATCTCTCTCCTCCCTCTCTTGTTTTTGAGTTTTGCCTTTTCCTCTTCCCACTCTTGAGTGCATGGGAAGACTCCTTGTCCCATATTGCTTGGAAAAGGAGTAAAGATAGAGCATATCTATAGTTTTTAGGGTTGTTCATAAGAATGCCCAACCCGACCAACCCAGACCGACCCAACCCGAGTCGGTCGGGTTTTCATCCGTACTGGTCGGTTTCGGGTTGGGCACATACATAAACTGAAATCTCGGGTCGATTTCGATTTTCTTGCGTGAAAATCGAAACCAACCCGACCCGAACCGAACTAGTATTCTACTAGTTTGGTAGTTCCTACTTCCTAGTTTGAGTAGTTTCCTAATTCTTACTAGTCTTCTACTTTTAGACTTCTACTAGAACTAGAACTCTAGAAGGCCCATTAGGCAATTACAATTAGAATTCAATTAGGTGTCCTTTTTTAGTTTTTTACCTATATTAGAATTTAGAAGGTTTCTAAATTTTTATTTTATTGATTTACCTAGTTTTTTACTCTAGAAGGCCCATTATTGACACTTGTTTTTACATGAAGAATTTATTGATTTTATTCTTTACCTGAATTAAATTTAGATTTATCTTGGACTCTTGAATATCAAATTATCAACTAATTCAGATTTTATTTGGCTTTGTACAAGAGCAAAACCGAAACCGACCCAAACCGACCCAACCCGACTCAAACCGACCAAGTCGGTTTGGTCTGTCAGTGGGTCGGTTTCGGTTCCCACCTTAGTTAACCCGACCAGGTCGGGTCGGTTGGGAAAATCCCAAGAAACCGACCCAACCCGACCCGTGAACACCCCTAATAGTTTTGCTCTCTCTATGGGTAGGGACCCATAGGAGGAAAACATTATAGATATCCCATGCATGTGAGGGGGGTTGGGGGTGCTTTTCACACACGTGCGTGCCGAGCTGACCCGATTCGGGGCGTGGGTGAGGGCGCGGGTGCGTGTACGTGTACGTGCGCGCAATGCACTGAATCGGTTTTGCTTTTAACCGGATTAAACTTTTGAATTTCAAATTTAACTTTTTAAACGTTTTTCTTTTTCTTTTTCGTGTCTCTTCCTTTCCATATCTCTTTGAACTGGTGCACTGTTTTGAAGAGGTCCCTGTCTAAAAGGACACAGGTCCTTTTAGGTCTAAGAACACTTTATAAAAGGAGTGTTGGTCGACCCAGTCTACATAACAACAATACGCCAACATTTTTCGACAATCTTCTCTTCTCTTTTTCTCTGATAATCTAAACATCAATTCTTTGTAGTTTGCAGAGGTCTGGTAAGCAAGTGCACGTCTACCAGTGGCCTGTGGGTTATTTTATCTTGGCAACCGATTTGCAATCACCCGGTTGCACCGTAGGGGGCAAATGTAATTTTAAGGAGAGTGACCAAGTGGCACGACTCAACCCACCTTCTCTCATTTTGTTGTTCTGCAACACCACACTCCTGCAAGTTCTCGATTTAGAAAGCAATTACCGATAAGTTCCATTTGCCTTCTTTACTAATTTTTCTAACATTTCTTCTTTGTGCTTCATGTACTCCGATACCATCCAAATCCCCAATGACGATGCCTGCTATTGTTCCTGGCCTGAGACCGCTCAACCTTTGTGATTGAGTTCCATTCAGTTCATTGCCTTCATAGTCCTCTATGGGATGACCCATTTGCTGAACGGGTGGATTTATGCTCCACATACATTGCAGCTGATGCTGGTGCTCACCATATTCAAATTTCTTACTGCCTTGGTCTCTTGTGCAATTGCTATCAGTCTGATCACTCTCATTCCTTTGCTTCTTAAAGTAAAGGTGAGAGAGCTCTTCTTGAAGAAGAAGAAGAAGGCCTGGGAGCTTAACAGACAAGTAGGGAAGATGAAGAAATTGAAGGAAGCCGATTTGCATGTTCGAGAGCTAACCCAAGAGATTTCAGAAACCAATGGATAGGCATACCATCTTGTACACCACTCTGCTCAAGTTGTCCAATACCTTGGACTTGCAGAACTGTGTTGTTTGGATGCCCAACGAGATTAAAATAGAGATGAACTTGACCCATTGGAATATCTCCTGTGAGATGACATTCCCCAAGATTTGCTTCCCAAATTCCGATGGGATCCTTCCGACGAGCCTATTGTACGAGAGGTTCAAGTAACGGTCGCTAACTCCACCAAAATCTGGCGGCAACGACCTGTTAATCAGATTTGAAGACATGGGGGTATTTACTGGTTTTCAAGGCATGGTGGTGATATTCAGTCAAGCAGAAAGTGAATCTGAAGCAAAAAAGGCAAGATGAACTTTCCAATTTTATATGACGGAGATGTCAGATTGCTAGCCGCCAACCATGAAAAGGAAAATATTTAGGTTAGTGAAATGGTGGAAGTCCGGATCTGATGCACACACAGAGAGTAGGGTTTCCAACTCCAATCAATTAACAAATTTGCTTGGGGTACGGATGTTGGGACTTGGGAAGTTCCCAATCCCATTATCCCCAGTTTGATGCAGCTAATTACCATTTACAGGTTTCTTCGCCACAGTCCATGCCATTGAATGGAGATAGAACGTTGGGAAGGTCTCTTTACTTCTTTCCACTGCCGTGGGGCGGGTCGTGAGGATGAAGACAGAACAATGAGATGGGAACGGGATCTACTCCTCACACATGGGCGCCTCATAGGCACATCCACTGTGCAGTAGAAACATCTCCCTTGAATAATAATTTATAAGTAGGGAAGATATTCCCAATGCATGGTAGGATGTGCGTGTGAGATTGGTGTGAGATGCACCGTGTAAGGAGCAGATTCGATCTCGATGAGATGCCCCAAAACCACCAAACATGTCCCCATGGACTCCTTTCTCTACCCCGGAAGCCATCTCCGACCCTTGTTTTGGTGATTGTTCCATGGTGTATCCAGGTGGAGATTCTGTCTCACCAGTCGGTGGGATGTCTTTTGATGCATGGGTGGAATTCAACGTTGGAGAGTTTTAATAAAGAATAGCAAAAGATGAAAAATAGAAAGAAGTGTATTTGTCGCAATATAAAAGTTTAGGGGGATCTTTGTCGCAAAAAGGGTATTTGTCGCAATATAAAAGTTTAGGGGGATCTTTGTCGCAAAAAGAAGTATAGGGGTCTTTATCACAGACCCCATAGTATGTGGGGGTTGGTGTAATTTACCTTTTTTTAATTAGATATACACAATATGTCGATCACTCGCTCGCTCTATGTCAAAATGCATTGCTTAGTCTTTGTTTGGATCCGGTGTAAAACATCATCAGTGTAAAATCACTAATGACGTTGTACAATGAAGCATATAATAAGTGACCGTTACATTTTGAAAACCATGATAAAAAAGTATAAAGTTTTACATATATAAAATCAATGTATTATCGATGTAAAACTTTATGCTTAATGAGGTTTTACATTGATTCACAATGTAAAACTCTACTTCATCCAAACGCCAACAAATCTAAACTGGAATGGAATTTTACACCGATCTACATTTACACTCCTTCCAAACGCCAATAAAACTGAACCAGTGTAAACTTTTACATCTATTTTGATTTACACCGATTCCAAACACAACCTTATTTGCTTGGTCACCTCGTTTTAGCAATGTTTCTGACCAAGAATAAGGGTCCATTTAGCATTGAATCGCTTCTTTAAGATGTGTTTTGGTAAACGTAGGGAAAGGACTGGTTTCCCTACCTTTTTTCTTTCAAACCCCAAGCTTTTGAGCCACCGGTGACTCAGATAGTTGGACCATTTGGCCCAATAACCATCCAGGCAACCAGTTCCATTTCACCCTTAACCCAATTCTTGGCCAAAAACCGTTGATTTGATCAACGATCCGTTGGCCCAGGCGGTTGAACCATCAATCCGTTCAATGGTTTTTGGCCATTTTATTTTATTTTTTTATTTTTTAAGTTGGAATGGGCCAGACTAGACAGTCAACCATCAACAGGAAACCAGTGGCCAGAACAGTTCCTGTTCCCGGGTCAGTCTTTAAAACCTTGTTCAAACCAAACACAGCCTTAGGGAAGAAAAAAAATAAAACACGTTAATTGAGTCACCAACCCGGTGACCCGGCCAGTCAAACCATAGAGGCCAAATCAGGAAACATCCCCATGTTTGTTATATGGAATGATCAACTCTAATGGCCATATCAATAACAGATGCAAGTCCTCTAGACCTGGGATTAAGTGCTGCCTTTACAGTGCTTCAGTGCCTAGCAAAAGAATAAGAAATCACCACTCCAAACCATATGTAGGAGTTGCAGTCTCCATCTGCCCCAAAACGCTGGTTAGTAATTAATGGATCAACTACTTCAACTGGGATGTCTTCCTTGAAGATGTAAAGCTAGAAATCACTGAAAATTTCAAAGGATTAAAGAACTGACTATACCTTTATTTTCCCATAAATCCAGGTTTTTTAGCATTTGAAGTTAATTTGGAAATATCGATCGACATTGATATAGCAAGGAAACAAAAGCACAAGCCTTGCACTAAACATACTGGATATAGAAGACCCAGCACCCCTGCTGGCCTCCTGCATTACATGTTAGCTGGGCACAAAATGCATCATTATGGCTTCGAAATATCAAAGTATTTCTACAGAAGCAACATAAAAATCCACAACGCATCACTGGAGTAAATATATCCCGCACCACAGCTCAGAAGCCTGTTAAGAACCAAACGATGAATTAATTTCTTTAGCATTATACTTATAAAAAAGAATTCTTTGACACTATTAATACAAGAAAGGGTCAAAGTATAGATACAGGCGCATCGTATCGTATCGGCAGGGTACCCATATGCCTTTTTTAAGGTCAATCCCCAAATTTTTATTTGTATACGTTAATATATGCTTAAACCTACACCTCAGCCCTATTTAAAAATAAATAAAAGCATATGGTACAAAACTTGTGAACTGATTTTTCTATTACCCGTTAATATCAGATAGAATAGTGGATAATACTGCAAAAGTAAAGGAATCTAGGAATACATGTAGAATAAATAAATCAATAGTTTCATGTATATAAATAAATGATGTATAAGCTCAGAAATAAACAATAATGCATGGAAACCAGCCAACTTGGAACAAAGAGTAACCATTCCTAATTAGATATGACACATGATAGGAAGATTTTAAATGTATAAATGCCCACAAAACATTAAGATATCTCTTTTAACAGAGGTCTTGTGCACCTGTATTTCGAGGTTTTAAGGTCAAACCTTCAAGTATTAATGCCATGATAAAGGCAAAAGCAATTATGGCCACTGCATCAAACATAATCCTGACAAGTACGAAGTACCAAGTGAAAAGAGTTGATCCTGATATTGTTTAGGAAAAAAATGTGCCAAGACTGGAGCCTTTGGTTATGATGATCACTAGAAATAGCGCAAAGGCACTTCATTCTTTTATTCTAATCCTACTTTACATTCAACATATGGAGTTATGATGATGACAAATAGTACACTGGTGCCTCATTTATTCTTTCATTCTAATCCTAATTCACATTCGACATGGCACATTGAGCAAACCAAGTTCGTGGGATAACACAAAACAACAAGGTTGCTATGTCCCCGCAAATATATAGTTGCCAGGCTAAGAAATCAGGGCTGGTAATGAGATGAGAAAAAGAAGTAACAAGAAAGGAACATCTAAAATGAAAACACAAGACCTTAAAAACAGAAAAGTGGGGGAGAGGAGGAAAAGAAAATAGGAGGCCCCAACATTCTTAAGTACAGATGCACTTTTAGATTCTTTCAAGTATAGACTTTTCTGAAGATACCAAACAAGAACCTGCAAGGTTGCAATATGCATGAAAAACAATAGTCATGGAGATCAACCATAATAACCCTTTCCTTTTCCCAAAACTCACATGTCTAGTGGGGTTCAAGTGAAGATATGCAATTCCACAATTTCAAGAACAATACCCTTGTGCCCACCTTGTAAGATGATGCAAAAGAAGCACAGATGCCACAACAAAGCATGAAGCTAAGATATTACATCAACCAAGAATACCCTTGTGCCCACCTTGTAAGATGATGCAAAAGAAGTACAGGTGCCACAACTAAGCATGAAGCTAAGATCTTACATCAACCAAGAAAAAAAAAGTATAAAACAGTGACAAATCAATACCATAATAAAACAAAAGCAACTACCAACATAGAAAGAGAACGATCAGAAATCAGAATACAATTCACTTCTTCATGGAACTTTGTTTGCCAAACTCATAAAATCAACCACAGGGGGTGGGGGAGTGCCAGTATGACTAATTGAATCCCCTATGGTAGGGCAAGCATTAAAACAACTGTACAGAGCACTCTTATTGGCACAAGTGAAGAGAGTAACTGACCTGGGAACCATTGAGTCAACTCAGGAAGCCAAGTTGTAATTTTAGAGCTTTATAGAATATCCTTAATTCTTTTTCATCTATATATAATACATAATACACACTCACTCCTAGTCAGATTGGATCTTTACCAGTTCAGGACAGGGTAGACACAATTGCAATCCGATAATCATCAGGTCCAAAACCCAACCTAGAAGGCTAGAACCTAGAAGCAACCCATAAGAACAAGGGGTTGTCTCAGAAATAGTATAATAGGGTTGGATCAATTCAGGTCTATTGCAAAGACCTGGAATACTATGACAACAGTAGTGTCTGCTGCTCTAAAGCAAAACCTAAGTGGATTTGATTTTGTATTGTCATCTAAATATTACTGTTACCAATCACAATAAGAAAGCCAAAACTCCACTCCTTGTCACCTTGTTCATGTAAATTTAGGCCCCCTAATCTGGAGAATGACTTTAGTGATAAATCAATACAATTGGTGGGTTTCCCTTTCTTAGGACTGTACTGTCCAAAATTGCAAGTAGAATTGACAAAAAATGTTCATTGTTTGTTGTTTGACATTTCCTAAAAGTTCTATTTATGTAGTTAGAATCTACAGGATATCAACTTTCTGGTTAGGCTTTACAAAGCAAGAGGACTCTAATACACTAAAACAAAGAAAGAGGAAGAAAAACTATCCGCATAAAACAAAGTTGACTTTATTCAAGACTTTCAAGTACTCTAATATCCCATGGTTAGGCTGAACTAGAATCCGTTAAAAAAAAAAGCATTGAAATTCACAGCCCTAATGTCCGAGTGAGAATTTGATTAAGCATATTGAAAGGGGAGAGAGACAGAGAGAGATTTAGTTAAAGGAAGAAACTATTAGACAGAAAGAGGAAAAAGAAATTTTCATTATAATCTCTGCAAAGAAGTTTGAATGTCACATTTATAACCCTCATTTTGGCTAAAGTCCTAGCAGAAAGAATGAAAGGGGTGTTAGGCAGTATAACCTCAAATAATCAGAGTGCTTTTGTGCCTGGAAAGCAGATGGTAGACTCAATTTTAATTGCCAATGAGTTGATTGATTCTAGAAAAAGAGAGGGAACCCCGGGTGTAATTTGTAAACTTGATATTGAGAAAGCATATGACTTCATCAACTGGAACTGTCTGGATCGTGTGCTGGATTGCATGAATTTTGGACAGAAATGGAGAAACTGGATCAGAGTATGTACTAAGACCCCAAAATTTTCAATCCTAATTAATGGGCAATCCACAGGGTTTTTGGTAGCTCTAGGGGTTTGAGGCAGGGAGATCCTCTGTCTCCTTTGTTGTTCATTTGTGTTATGGAAATCCTCACACTTTTTAGCAAGAAGGCTGCAGGTTCTGGATTATGGAATGGGTTTGCTATCTCCCCTGGAAAGGAGAAAGTCAATATAGAAGCCATGACTTGGCAAATGGGAGACGAAGAAAGAATCTTGTGACCAAGCCAGAGATAGGAGAGGAGGTGATTACCAACCAGGATGGCATAACCAGAAAATTTGTGGACCACTTCAAATCGATTTATAGAAGACCTTTGAGTAAGAGAGTAGTCGTGGATGGGGTGGAATGGCCAAGAATTGAGGATGGATTGGCAAGGTGGTTGGAAAGGGATTTCAAAGAATAAGAGATTAAGAAAGCTGCCTTTCTAATGGATAGATCCAAGGCTCCAAGTCCAGATGGCTTTACAATGGGTTTCTACCAAGTTTGTTGGGAGGTGTTGAAAGAGGATTTAGTTGAAGGCTCCAGGTCCAAGGCTCCAAGTTTGTTGGGCCCTGGAATTAAGGGCCAATCCTAGGGAGAGTAGATTTTGGACCCTAGTGATAGAAAAGTTTGAAAAAAGATTACCTTCGTGGAAGAGGATTTATATCTCTTTGGGAGGGAGAATTACCTTAATAAGAGCTACTTTGGCTAACTTACCTACCCATTTTTTGTCTATCTTTAGGATACCAGTTAGGGAAGCTAGGAAGCTGGAGAAGTTGATGAGAGATTTCCTGTGGGAGTCGGGACAAGAAAAAAAAAAGGATCATTTAGTTAATTGGGAAATTTTGTGCAGAAGTAAAGAAGAGGGGGGTTTGGGACTTGGGAGGGTGACTAAAAAAAATCAAGCTCTTTTAGGGAAATGGTTGTGGTGATGGCCATTGGAAAGTGAGAGGTTGTGGCATGAGGTGGTGGGAAGCATTCATGGGAGATTAGAGAATGGATGGGATGCTGGTGTATCAAGGCAGGCTAACCTAGCAGCACCTTGGAAGGCCATTCACAACACCCTTCCTCAATTCCTCAAATTTATCAGGTATGAAGTTTGTTCTGGCAACGTTGTTCGCTTTTGGGATGATACCTAGGTAGGAGACACCCCTTTAAAGGACATGTTCCCTTTGCTATTTTCTATTTCTTTGTATAAAAAAGAGGTGGTCTTAAAATTTGTCTCATCACTGGGAATACCCTTAGCTCCCAATTGTAGCTCCTAATTGAGATTTTGGGTTTTGTAGAGGACTAAGGGATGTTGAAATTGAATCTCTCTTTGTCTTGCTATGTTGTCTTAATCAGTTGTGTTTGGATCCCTCCAAGTCAGATAAAAGGGTGTGGACTCCTAGACCCAATGGAACCTTTACTTGTGCTTCTTTCTTCAAGTCCATCTCTCAACTTTGTACTCAACAACCCTTTCCGTCAAACGAAAATTTGGTGCAGGCCAGTTCCCCCAAAGATTATGGCGTTTTGTTGAGAAAAAATCCATGGGAAAGTAAACACTCTAGATAACCTACAAAAGAGAAGACCATTCCTTTGTATTTCTCCAATTGGTGTATCCTCTGTAGAGCTCATGGTGAGGATTGTTACCACCTATTAATATCTTGTCCCTTTTTTGCAGACCTTTGGGCTTGGCTACTTTCATTGTTTAGGAGTAGTTGGAGTCTACTAGCAGAAGTTTGCATGCTCTTCAACCATTCTACTTTCTTTTGGCCTACAAAAAGAGGGAGACTTTTGTGGAGATGTGCTCCCACTGCCCTGATTTGGACTCTTTGGGAAGAAAGGAATGCTAGAATTTTTCAAAAAAGGGAAAGGAACAGTCAGGAATTGAAAGACTATGTGCTGAATAGGGCAATACCTTGGATGAAGACCTTGGAAATCTTTCATAAATTCCCTTTTAATGATCTTTGGAGAAATTGGTCAGCAGTAGCTAGGTGTTCATCCCTAAAGGACAAAGCAATTACAAGCTGGTTTCCTCCATGTGAAGGCTCACTGAAGTTGAACTTTGATGGAAGTAGCATTGGTAATCCAGGATTATCCGGAATGGGGGGTGCTTTGAGAAATGAGAAGGGAGAGATTTTGTTGCTCTACTCAGGTCCCTTAGGAGTTGGGGACTCTATCAGGGCAGAGCTATCAACTGTTGTACAAGGGGTGCAATTTGCAAACCAGCTGGGGGTACAACACCTAATAATCGAAGTGGGACTCCAAAGTGGTGGTGGATTGGTTGAAAAATCCTGAAGAGGCTATATGGTGCTACAAGAATGAAATGAAGAAATTCAGTTGGTTGACAAGGAATATGTTGGTCACTGTACAATGGGTGGGGAGATCAGCAAATACTTTGTCAGATGTGTTAGCCAAGCAAGGGGTAAATAGGGAAGAATTGTTTTGGGCTCAGCTGTGATTCCTGTATTTCTTTCCTAGTTTACTTGTAAACTTCAAGGAGGGGCTGCAGCTCACGCCTCTTCCTCGGATGTTGTATGAATTCACAACTCTAAATCAGCTTCTGAATTAATAAATTTATTATTATTCATAAAAAAAAATCCTTCAATTTGCAGATGATACCCTCTGTTTTGTGGATGCTTCTCTAACTCAATTGGATTCAGTGCTTGGGATTCTGAGCCGGTTTGAAGTGGTGTTTGGTCTTAAAGTCAACTTGAGTAAAAGTAAGATCATCCTAGTGGGCCATGTTTCAAATTTAGAGGATTGTGCAAAAGTGATGGCTTGCCAAATTGATTTCCTCCCGGTAAAGTATTTGGATCTGCCTCCGAGGCCAAATACTCTTCCTCCTCAATCTGGTACTCAATCATTGAGAGAATGGAGAAGAAGCTGGCCTCTTGGAAGGCAAAATACCAATCTTTTGGTGATAGGGCTACATTGATTAAGAGCACTTTCTCCAACCTCCCCACTTATTTCCTATCTCTTTTTCCCATCCCAAACAAAATTGTAAATAGGTTGGAACAGCTCCAAAGGAACTTCTTATGGAGGGGTTGGGAGGATGAAAAGAAGATTCACATTGTAAAGTGGGAGCAAGTGTGCCTTCCTAAGGATGTTGGCGGGGTAGGAATTAGGAAGTTGAAAGAATTTAATTCTACTCTTCTCAGTAAATGGTTATGGAGATTTGCTTCCGAGAGGAATGCATGGTAGAGAAGTCTTATTGCGGCAAAGTATGGAGTGGTATGGGGTGATTGGAGAACTCTGGATCCTCATCCAATTGGGGGGAAATCTATTTGGGCAGGCATCTCAAAGTACATCCATCTCTTCTTGAATGGGATCAGATTTAAGGTTGGCAAGGGGGACAAAATCAAGTTTTGGAAGGATCCCTGGTGACTCCACCAGGGCATCTCAAAGACTTTTCAGTTGCTGATAACATAAGCATTTCTGGTGACTCCACCATTTGGACTCCTTTGTGTAGGAGAAATTTGTTGGATTGGGAAGTGGAAGAGTATGCGGTGCTGTTGGGGCTCCTTCAAAATCAGAGGATTGACTTGAGTTTAGAAGATGAAAGGTCTTGGAAGTGGAATGCAGATGGCAGCTTCTCAGTTAAATCCCTATTTCTTAAGGTGTGCAGTTTAGGTCAGGAGAACATCCCTGCTAGGCAGATTTGGAACCCAACTAGTTCCTCCGAGATTAGTTTCCTGGTCTGGACAATGGCCCTTGATAAATGTTTGACTAGGATTAAACTGGAGAGATGGGGTATTCAGATTCTGGATCTCTCCTGTGTTTTGTGTGGAAACCTTGCAGAATCTACAGAGCACTTGTGTATCCATTGTCCGGTTCCCTTTTCAATATGGGGACATTTTTTCAAGATTTTGGAGATTAGCTGGTCTATGCCAAGATCTGTGAAGGAGCTGCTAATGTGTTGGAGAGTTGAGGGTCCTCAGTAAGAAAGGAAAGCTTGTTTGGAATACCATTCCGCAAGCTGTGCTTTGGTCCATTTGGACTGAAAGAAATAACAGAATCTTCTGTGGTCAATTCAAAAGCCCAGAACAAGTAGTGCAGAAAGTAGTGGGCAAGATTTGTTCCTGGGTGTTGGTGAATGAGGATTTAAAAACCAGAATGTATATCTTTTGTTTTGCACTAAATCATGGATGACTTTGTAATCTGTTTTGGGCCCAGGCAGAATTAGTGGTTTGGGCCTTGTTGTAATTTTCTCTTTATTCTGAATAAATTACTTTACCTTTTTCCAAAAAAAAAAAGAAATTTTCATTAAGCATGAAGTAGAAATGTTGACCAAGTCTAAAGTAAAATAAACTCTTCCTGAAGGATAAGGAGCTAATCCAACCCCCCCAACACACACACACACAAAGTGGACACTCTCAATTCTCAGACTTATCAACTTGAGATTTTACCACTGCACCAAGCAATGTCAAGAAAATAAAGGACTAAGCATATCCAAACAAAAGGGAAAACACATAAACCAAAAAGGAAAAAAAAATATTACAATGAAAAACTAATAGACAGCAAGAGGAAAATAAACTAAGATCTGTAGACCAAGTCCAAGAACTGTATCATATGCATACAACATTCTTTCATATCAATGAATAAAACTGCACTGTACCAATACAAAAACTGTAGACCAAGTCCAAAGAAAACCAAAATTCTTTTTTTTTATATTCAACAGCAAAAGAAATTTTATTAGGTTAACAAAGCTATCTAGTTATGCCTTCTTTGTTTATTAAAACTAAGCAAAGCTATGTGACTATATTCTTCCTAAAAGACCAATCAATTAAGAAGTATCTTAATTTATCTAACCAGTTGAAAAAGATGAAGCATCTAGACAATGATAGATTTCTTAGAGAGATATATGGTGGGTTTTGGAAAAGAAAGGAATTCAAAATAGGTATGAGGACCTAGTCAAGGATATATATGAGAGTGCAACAACAACCAATGTTAGAACACTTGTGGAGGAGACATTAGAATTTACAGTTATGGACCAAGGCTCAGCACTTAGTTCTTATTCATTTGCACTAGTTATAAATGAATTGACTAAACACACTCAGGAGGATGTCCCGTGGTGCTTGTTTGCTAATTACATTGTTTTAAGATGAAACAAAGAATTAAATGCAAAATTAAATTTATGGACAAATACCTTAAAAACAAGAGCTTTTAAAACAAGCAGAGCCAAAACAAAATATATGCTATAGGATTGCAAATCAGGGTACACTTAGGATTGGAGACCAAGAGAATATGTAACCTTTTCCATTACCTTGGTTCGACAATTCATAACAAGGAAAAGATCGAGGAGGATGTCACTCATAGAATTAGAGCAAGATGAGCATAATGGAGGGATGCATCCAGAGTCTTATGTGATAAGTGAATACCACTCAGGTTAAAAGGAAAATTCCATAAAACAGTAGTAAAACCAGTAGTGTTATATGAAGCAAAGTATCGGGCAGTTAAGAAGCATGGCCAAAAAATGATTGTGGCAGAAATGTGTATGCTGAGATGAACAAGTGGAAAAACTAGAGAGGATAGGATTAGAAATGAAGTTATTAGAAGGAACCTAGGAGTAGCTCCAATAGGTGGTAAAATGAAAGCAAGTAAACTAAGATAGTTTGGTCATGTGCACAGAAGACCATCTACAGCACCTGTAAGAAGAAGCAATTTATTGCAAGTTGAAGGGACTAGAAGGGCTAGGGGCAGACCAAAAAGGACATGGATTGAAGTAGCAAGAAATGATTTAAGCACTCATACTTTAACAATGGGTATGGCACCAAATAGAATGGAAAAACAAAACAGAATTCATGATGATTATGATGATGGAAAAGCAAATGAACTTGGTTAATTTGTTGCTTCATGCACAAGTATCCCAGAATCAATAGGATAACTTCCCCAAGGTCAGGATCCAAAAGAGGCAATGAGAATCCACCTCGTTCTTCAGATCTAGCAGTGCCAATTGCTAAATTCCATATCCATCAGTTCATCAACTTCCATATAATTTCTCTTGCTTCCTTCCATTAATTCCAATAACCAAAACCTCCAACAACAACTTTTTTTTAAGAAAAGGCAAATTTTATTTATATTACAGAATTATAAATGGGAGTGACTCCTTCCTCAAAAAAAATGAATGGGAGTGACTCCCAATACAAGGAGTGATGTGTTCACAAAAAGTATACTAGTTAACAAGAATAATAACTTCTTTGATAAATACAAGAATAATAACTTGGCTTTCTATTACAGGGCATCTTTGCCTAAAATAACTAACTTCTAAATGAAGGGGCCATTACTTGGTTTGATGGTATATTTTCAGGCTAGAATTCAGGCTGGAAAGCATGAGGAAACAAGTTAGAGTCTGAGAGTAGCCATTTTGTGTATGTGTGGTCTTTTAACTAAATTCTACCATGAGTTGCACAACGTGTTCAAGTGATGGTCCCAGCTATCCAGGGTCTTGAGAGGGGCAGACTACTGGATATGAACCTAACCTTTGGCTTTTTTCTTCAAAAAGTGACCAATCTCGGGCCCAAACCTGTTTTCTCATTGCACCAAGAAATGACCTCTACAACCTTCGACAAGTCAATATTAATAAAACCCTGTCATCTATCAGAAAAAACCCTGGAAAAGTTTTCTGACAAACGCATTTTATTTACAACTGTAACCAATACATCAACTACCTTTGCTTTGTCAGAAAATTCAGAATAGGCATTTGGTTCACGTATACTACTTTTCTTTTTCATTTTTTTGGTGCTAAATGAAATGGCCACTGGTTCACAAAGTGGCCAGTCAATATTTGCTTCTATTTGCTAGATGAAATGTGTTAATCTACCCAAGAATCTCATCAATCTTGTCAACATATAAACTTGTGGAAATTTGGCTAAACAGGTGGAGTTTGTTGCATGACCCACCCACTATCTGTCACACAGATAAAGAAAAAGAACATTGCTACATTGCACACTTAATGTACGATAAGTAAAGGAACCCTTCAGGCTTCAACCTGGAGTAAATGATTGAGAAAACTACGCTAGGCATCAAAAGAAAAATTGACATGTGCTCATGTCACATGGACTCTCTTAAATGGATTAAGTGTCCATGCTGGATGCCCATGAATGGCTAATTACACATGTCATTTTTCCTATAAAACAACCTCGTGTTTTCATCCTTTCAAAACAGGCTCCTGGACATGGACACATGTCAGATTCTGATTCTTGTGTCCACGTCCATGCAACACTGTAGTGCTATGATATTGGAAGATTAACAATGCTTTGCAAAATTCGATGACATATGGAGCTTAAACAGGCAACCATTTTATTAGCAATCCCACTCCCTAGCCCTCCCAGGAAGGATGCATATCAGTAAATGATAAATGTTAGCACCAGAAAAGCTTTGCCACCCGACACTGTAATAGCTTAGGCCATTTAAAAATCAGATCCCGTCTAAAACATCTAAACATGTGTCCTGAATGTTGAGTGCTTGTTAATGAAGGGCGATATTCGGCATGCTATTGCTTGAGAAGGGAAGAATTCTTGCAAACTTTTCAGAGATTATCAACAGAGTCACATACATTCTCGATATATGCTATGTTGTGCAAAAACAGATTCCTGTAAAGTGAAACAGGGACGCCTAATTTCATCGCCAAATAACTTATCAGCTGGCAGGTGTAAGGGATTTCTACTTTCTACCTCCCCTTTGCTTCTTAGCTACATATATTCTGTAACTGTAAGTACTCAAATGTTAAAAACTAAACTTCATGGAGAGACAAAATTAACTCAAACAAAAAGAAACGTCGACACTCCTATCATCGGAACACCGAAATTAAACCCTAATTGCATTCGAACTAGAAATTTATCATAAATGCGATGAAAAAAAATAAGGAACGCAGACCCATAATTATTTGAATCCATGTAATCAGGATCGATAGGTAGATAGTTACCTATTTCTGATACCCTCCGCCCCTCGTATTGTCATCCTCTTCAACCTTCGCGGTCAGATAAACCGGAGGGAAATCAGAAACATCGAAAGTTTTCTCCTTCATCATCTTCTCGACGTCGGCCTTCTTCAGGATGGTCCGCCGGATGGGCGGGCGATTGCGTCGTTGATCGCGAGTGTAATACTTGATGTCGTAGACGGTCTCGGGGTTGGAGGTGGGAACGCAAGCCTTGGCGTGGGCAGTGGCGGGACAGAAGACACGGTACTCCAGAGCGCTCGGGAGTGCGCTCTTGTATTCGGGATCGGCACACGGGCCTGTGATCTCCCATGGCTTCTTGATGAATCGTTTCAAGGATTGGAACATAGATTTTACCCCAGACGATGATGAAGATGCAGCCATGGCGGATTGATACTATTGCTCGATCGGGAGCAGACAGAGCCTATAATGAAAGAGAAATCATGTATGCAGATGCATGACGGGCCGGGGATCTTATGTCGCAGTCGGACCAGACCACTGTTACAACCCGGTCCGTGCACGGACAGTGGTCTGGGCCCATGAAAGGCCGTGCCCGGGGCCATGTTTATAGATCTGCAGTACGTTGGGCCTGTACTTTTTCGTATTTTTTAACCTATTATGCGAGCCGGGTCGGACCCGGGCCTAGCCTAAACCTATTGTTACGAAGGTAAAACTCGACTCGGCCATGATCACCCCTACCGTTGATACTCGGAAATGCACAACACAGATTTTCATGGAGCAATCCGGCGGCACCTTCACTGAATAGAACCTTGAGTTACTTGAGTTACAGAGGTAGATCCTTGAGAGGTCTGGTCTCGATGAAGACACTTACCTCCCAACCGTTGTTCTTCGTGTCCCTCCCAACCCATCAATGGCGGAGGCTGTGATGTTTGGAGCCCTCATGTTCTTTTGAAGGATTTTCTAAGTTGTTGCATCTTGACAACTACCGAGTACCGACGTTCCTTGGTGGCTCTACTTGGACCAACTGTAGAAGAGTAATTAGTCAATTGTCATAAAGCTTAAGATTACTTTTAACATAATACATAAACAGTAAGGGTAGAATTAGTTAGTTAATTAAATTATAAGGTTAGTTTAAGAAATTTGCCCTTATATACACACTAGTGGATTTTATTTTTTATTTTTATTTTTTTTACCACTTCATGGGGCTACACAACAAGGGGTAGCCCATCTTCTTTCCCTTAACCCCTGGTGGCAGCGGGATTTGATCCCAGGTCTCTACTCTGACAAGTTAGAGAACCTACCAACTGAGCCACCATCGGTTGGCCACTAGTCAATTTGATTAACCACCAGTTTTTTATTTCAGGTTAACCAAAAACCAACCCAATATCACCAAAATTTGCAAAAAACCAAACCAACCTGTTTTAACCAGCTTTTTTTCCCAATTTGATTGGTCAAATTTTAGATTTTTGTTGAACACCCTAATTGACAATAAGGCACCTAACCATGAAAAAAAAAGACTAGTATGGAGATATTTTCAATGCATGATTGTAAAAGGTTGTAAGAATGGTACGAACATGGTCTTTTGAACGCTAAATCTAAAGTTTGAATCACCTGCCAACAAAATATGTTCCAACACCCTACCAGCATTATCCGACACTACACAACTTATACATGGTGGATCCCACTTTATGGTGGGCCTCAGTTCTATAACGAGATGTATAGTATCGGATCAAGTTGGTAGAGTGTTGGAACTTGTTTTGTTGACAGGTGATCCCAACCCCCAAATAAGATGTCCCTAATTATACATCAAAAACATCTCCTTTGGAGTTCAAATCTGTCTCTCACAATACATCTCCACAGTATATTGTGAACATCTCCCGATGATGACATCATCACTTATGGTATGATGTGATGTGGAACGTTGTGGGGGCAGATTTGCTCTCTCTCATTTGCCGTACAGTCAGCATGTATGTACGCTTTCTATTGGCAGCAGATCTGTGTTCTTGTGTAGAAGTATCATATTTAAGAGAAACTAATGGGCCTTTTATTTCAAGCATATAACTGCAATAGAAGTCAAAAGATTAGTTTAGTTCTTTTAATATAACTAGGTCAGAAGAGCTTAGTCAGAATAAAAGACATGATCATGTCTTGTGTATCAGCTGCAACGTTGGATTAGTTATTGACTAATGGACGGGCTAAAATTCAAAGTCAATTATATGGTATCGTGGGCTTAAATTTAATAATGTAAATCAAATTCAATACAGTCCAGGGTCTCCAGGCCCAAAATGTGTTTCAACATGGGTGTACTGGATCCATGGACCATGGCGGCATGGTTCAAGTATCAATATGTGTATCCTGGCTGTCAATGGATCGGGTATCATAAAATGGACCCGAACGGATTGGGTGGGTTTGGTTCCGAAATAGGAAGGACAATAGGATATTAGGATATTTATTGATGATCGGTTGTGGTTCTTAACCTATTGTCTCAATTATTATCAGGACTTATTTGATTCAATGCTGAATCTATTCAGATTCGATTCTGGGTCTAAAAATTATATACCTATAGGGTGTAATTTAGTTTCGGGTTATTGTCTTATCAGGGTTGGTTCCGATTTATATACAGTCTCGACCCATATCCGACCCGTTGACAGTCTTACCAGAATCGGTTTTCAGGATGACCGAAAAACCATGGTCGGACCAATGACGCTTTACGCATGATGAGTAAAAACCCATTTTGAGGACCAAAATAGGATACAGGGTATTCAACAAAATGGACGGTCTAGATCAATTATACACGAGATAATCATAATAGATATATGAGAAACTCTAGATCAGATCAATCGTGCACCATAGAAAAAATGTTCCAATAAGTGGGGTCCATTATTTTTATTTAAGCTACTAATTTGGCAGTATGGAATGTGGACGCCAAGGTAGTTGATTAAGCGCGGGATACAGTTTACGCGAAATACATATTGTATCAAATCGACGAAAATGCCCTCAACAAATCGGAGAAAGCCGTGAGAGTGAGTCTGCCCTTTTAATGATCTGAATTGATGAAATTTCCTACCTCCATCGTGCGCTAACTGTTGGGCTTCTCTCTCACTCTCTCCTCTCGCTTTCTGTGCTCTCTGGTAAAAAGTACAAACGCGCGCGCATCTTCCACCTCGCTCGCTCTTCATCTCTCCTGTTTCTCTCCGTTGGAGCGTCGAATCGCGCCAATAAGAGGTATTTTCTGTTTACTATTTATTAATTTTTTCTGATGTCTGTCTTTTATTACTGAATAGTTGTAGTGCATCTGCATCGATTGTCAGACCTTTTTTTTTGTTCCTTGTTTTTTCAGGGTTTTCAGCTAGTTATTAAATTTAAATTTTAATTATGTATTTTTTGTTCTAGGTTATTACTATCTTACTAACGATGATGGGCATTCAATTCTGAAGTCCAGTTATATTCTTATATTAGCGGATGCTTTTTCTTTATATTTTCTTTATCTATTTTTGTGGTTTGCGGTTGATTAGTGAAGGAGTGGGGTTTTGTTTGTTGGTTTGTTTCAGTGTAATTTGTTGTTATTCAATTGTTGTTTTGGTCGGATGGTTTGAGTTCTTTCAGTTTTTTACGTGTTTAGTTTTGTTTAGATCTAGCTGGGTTTCTCTATCTCATCGGTTCTTCTGCGGGGATCGTGTAGATGATCTATCGGGTTAGGATTTTTGGGTCATTCTGTGGATCGTCCTGTCTCATTAATAGTAGAGTTTTTATTTAAGTGATTGGGTTTGCCTTCCCTCCTCTATCTAATTTTTAGGGTTTTTTTAAAGATGTTTCAGTTTGCTACTTTACTTATAGTTTCTATAGTTCCATGAATATTTGAGATCTACTATCGGTTTGGTTTTTCTCCTGTTTATTATTCCTTACCTGTTCCTATCTTCCCAATTAAATTTAATTATGCCATCCTTTAATCATCATTAATAGGTGCAGTTTGAGTTCATTATTTGATCATCGGTAACGGGTCCTGTTATCAGTGCTGAATATATTTGCGGTGGACTTTTTCTTTATATTTACAAAGATAGCATTTATCGGTGGCATGATTTGGTCAAAGGATTTTTCTGGCTTTAGTTTCATATTGTTTTCATTGAGAAAGTTGAATATTTATCGGGCTTCTCTCCTTTTAATTCTTGATTTCTTCAGGTTTTCTTGCCTTTTCAACTAAGATATATTATGATGCACTTGAGGTCTGGTTTACTTAGTCGTTTGGGTTTCTTATATTGCACTACAATGAAAGGCGCAAATGCTATTTATTGCATTTTAATGTTCAGTCATTTGTTTTTAACACTTCTCCAAATTGGGAGGTATTACTTACTGATTCCTTTATCTTTTAGAAGTACCTATTGTTTTCCTATTTTTGTGCTTGAATCATCATGAGGTTTGTCATGTTTTAGTTCTCTTGAGAATTGAGATTTCCTACTTGCCATGCCAAATGGTTTGGTGGAACAGTGCTTGGAAGCTTGTTTTTTCAATTTATATGTTGGTACTTGATTTAATTGTTGTTTTTTATTTGATGTCCTTCCTATATCTATTTATTATTGCTGTTCCTTTTGGTAGGTGGGTGTTGGTAATCTTCCTTTGGTTCTCAATTACTAAATGTTTTTCTGGTTCCTTTACTCTAATGTATTTGGGTAATGACTGGGACCCCCTGTACTTTGGTGGGTTTGGCACTTAGCCTCCTTTACTATTTCATTGCAATACTTAACCACTTTCATATAATGATAAACCCATGACGGTGTTAATGATGAATGGGAAACTACATAATTGTCCATACATCATTTTTATGTTTTTAAGGAAAAATTGATATCGTGTGGCATTTGATGTTGGTTAATTTGCTACATATATTGGATGGCCTAGACTATTTGAATTTAGTACAACATTTGGATGGTTGAGATTAAAGCAATGATCTTAAGAGGTCACTTTGATGGCTCAGATCTTTGGGTTAATTTGGTAAACCATTTACATGGTTTGTATTTTTTAAAATCTGGGTAATTTGGTACACCATTTACTAGATTACTTGAAACCCTTGTACATCACTTGGATTTTCAAGATTGGTTGATTGATCCTTAGGCATAAGTTCAATAGTCTATATTTTTAGTAAGAAAATTATGACTAGAGATATCTCTTTAGTAATATTAAATGGGTATAAATGTGTAAAGACCAAGATTGTCTTCTAATGTAAAATGGGGGCTATTAGCCGAAAAATAAAAAGTAAAACAAGGGCATTTTAGGATTTTAAAAATATCTGAGAGCACACATTGTGTACAAATTGGTCTAAACTGTTAATCCTCTCATTGAATGGTGATGGAAGGGATTATTTGTTGCAAATTTGCAATATGAAGTACAAGGGGCTAAGTGTCACAAAAAACAGGTAAACACAGCTAAGTCTGAAGACCCCAAAGAACAGGGGGGGTCCCTGTAATTTAACAATTTTTTTGTTAGGAATTATTCTTGACACAGTATTTTGACTATTCTATAGAGATGGCAACCCAGACAGCAAGTCCCGCCCATGCTCCCAGTGCTCAAGTGGTTGGAAATGCTTTTGTGGAGCAGTATTATCACATACTTCATCAGTCCCCAGAATTGGTTTATCGATTTTATCATGATTCTAGCATGCTAAGCAGGCCAGAACCCAATGGTGCAATGTCGTCGGTGACAACCATGCAGGTAATTTTTTTTCCTCTGTATTTTGAAAAGATGTTATCTTGCACCTTGATATTTCTATGATTCGTTGAGGCCCATAGATTCCTACTTTAACCAGTTATGCTTAGATATTTTCTAAAACAATAGAGGACATATAAAAAAGGGAAAAACTATTTCTGGTTAAATATTTTAACAACTATGTTTTGATAGCCACCAAAAACAAAAGGATTAAACAGAATTGAATGACAAAACAGGATTTATGTAGCCAATCCCTTGTAGTTTGGGGATAAGGCTTGGAGGATGAAAAAGACCAATAAAAAAAAGAATAGTTTATTAACAAAGTCAGATCCACACTTATTTTTTTCTACCTTGGCTCTATCAAACATGCATATAATTTAAGTTGTAAGTGATAACTGCAGTTCTGGATTTGAAGATAAATGCATGCCAAGATGTGTTGGCATGTTGGGCCTTGGAATTATAGTGTTAACTGACCATTTAATCCAACTACTAAACCAAAACACCTGACACACCAAAATCAAAAAACACGGGACTGTTGAGACTAATGGTTAATATTAAGTGAAGGAATATAAGTTTATAGGTTGAGGTTTTATCAACTATTGCATTTTGTTTCTGTTTTTATGTCACTTTTTTTTGGGTTTTTCTGTTATTAATGTCAGTCTTTTGTCTTCCTCCTTTCATTTAACCAAGTATTAGTGTCTGAAAGATGAAAAATTTTAGCGTACATGACCTTTACCTTTGTTAATGTGTTATCAAAAGCTTGAATCAATTATGATTTTGGCAATGGTTCAATGGAATAAACTTGCAATTTGTCTTGGAATAGGCCATCAATGAAAAGATCCTTTCCTTGGATTACAAGGACTATAAGGCAGAGATACAGACTGCAGATGCACAGGACTCTTATGAGAATGGTGTTATTGTCCTAGTAACTGGATGTCTTACTGGAAAAGATAACGTGAGAAGGAAATTCACTCAATCATTCTTTCTAGCTCCACAAGACAAAGGTTACTATGTTCTGAACGATGTTTTCAGATATGTTGATGAAAATGAAGCACAAGTCATCAATCCCGTGTCTGTTAATGGTGTTGGTGCAAGTGCTTCAGCAGATTCCCTGACCTCAGATCCAGGTTCTATTTATTGCTTTTTGTACTTTTCTTTTTTTTTTACATATTTTTGGATCCATTTTAACTTTATTCTTATCTTTGTTTGCAGAACCAGCTCATGTTCCTGATCATCCTGCACTGGACCAAGCAACTTCTCTCCCAGAGGAGGATCTGAATGATGGCGAGGAGGTATGTGATCCATCAGACAATGAGGAAGGGTCAGTTATTGAAGAAGAGGTTGTTGTTGAGCCCCCAGATCATTCGAGTCAGAGTGAAGTCCATCCAGCCCCTGAATCAGCTTCTTCTACTGTCCCAGAGGATGCTCCTAAGAAATCATATGCATCAATTGTAAGTTCTTTGCAATAAATTGTCTGTTCTACGGTATTGAATTGAACGTTGAACTGTCCCTCTGAATTTCTCACATGTCGAAACTTTGTTACAGGTGAAAGTAATGAAAGGGAGTACAACACCTACAGCAGTTTATGTACCTTCCAATGCTGTAAGGACAGCATCAGCAAACACAGATCAACAGTCATATGGGTCTGCAGCACCTGCTTCAGTTTCTGAAACATCAGTTCCTAGTAGCTACACAGCTCCTGAAAGTAGTAGTACTGCTCCTGAGGAAGGTAGGTAAATCTGTTGCTTTGTCTTGATGTTGCATAACCTCAGTTTTTATATAATCATTTTGCTTATAACATGTGATAATTTTTACTACAACAGACTAATCTTTCCTTTCTTTTGTTGCAAGGACGCTCCATTTTCTGCAATTTACTGTCTTAGGCACCATTTTAAGATATGTTGTGTTGTATACTTTCTACACTTGTTTCTATTGTTCAAGAGTATTAATTTATCATGCCATCTTTTTTACAGTTATTTGTTATTATGTAACTATTCCTTATCAGTACCTCGTACTTTAGGGGTTGTTCCGAACTTCAAAACGTGTCTCTGCAGTACCTGAACTTTCAAAATGTGTCTAATAGGTCCTTGCCGTCAACAGTATGTTAATGGATAAATGAAATGCCAGAAATACCCATCAGGTGTCATCTAATTTTCTTTATCTGCCACTTCCACATAAACCAATTCAAGAACAGAGCAGCTTGAATTGGTAGAGCTTCAGATGCTGTGACTGTGGTGGAGAATTGTCACGTTTGTTAATGTTGAGGTCCACGCCTTTGGAGAATAAAAACCAGAGCCTTGAAACTGGTGAGGGGGATAAAGGGTAATAAACAGAAATAAGGGAGAGGAAAGCTGGGCTGTTGTCAATTGGTGACCGTTGGTGAGGCCCGCGAAGGAAGAATTGAACAAGGCACTGCCTTGACAAAAGTAAGGAGAGGCGCCATGATAAGGTGTTGCTCTTTTTCATGAATTTATGGGAGGTGAACCAGATTGAATGGTTTTCTTTTCTGCCCAAATATCTTTGACATTTTAATTGATGTTACGGTTTGCTAAGTTGGTTAGGGGTGATGGGTACCTGCTGAAATCCGAAGGTGGTGATGATCTGCCAGAATCTGACTGACAAGGTTGGACTTTTCCAATCTTCCTGGGTTCTAATTGGATTTCTCTAGTTCGAAATAGGGGTGGATTTGAGCTGAGCCGAATAGTATGAGGCTCGAGCTCGGTTCGAGCTAGAACATTGAGCTTGAGCTTGGCTCGAGTCAAAAACTCATCGAGCTCGATTTGAGAAAAAAGGTTTTATAAAAAAAATATTTTTTATTTGATATTTAAAAATTAAGAATTATAATACTTTTATTATATATATCATTTTCTATAATTTTATTATATATATACATATATTCGAGCTCGGCTCGTGGCCACCCCTAGTTCAAACACAATTTCAGAGTTGCCCATTTGAATAAGAGGTGGTTTAATCTGGGTATGCAGCAATATCAGGAAGCTTTTGGGCAGAACTTAGGTGCCATGGTAGAATCAACTGAACCATCCAAATGCCTATGGGGAGAACATTATGACACCCATGAGCTACAAAGTTACTCTATAATTTAGAAATCAGAACTGTAGAGTGTAAGCCAGTTACAAGCGTTAGAGCATACCCAGAAGCTGGAAAATCAAGAAAATCAGAGAAATACAGAAAAAGAAAAGAAAAATCAAGAAAAGGAGAAGTTGGAACATATCCAGAAGCTCAAGCAAAACAAAATTCCTGATGCTTTGATGAACTTGCATGTCAAAATTATTTCTTTGATGATGATCCGTTTCTTTTTCCTTACGTAAAGAAGCATATGCGTCAGTTATTTCTTTTCAGCCGTCGCCGGAACTTGGTCAGTTCCCGGCACCGTCGTAGCAATGACGTGGCTGTTCAGCATCAAGGTGTAAGGCAATGAACAGTGCCTCTCAAGGTAGAAGACAATGAACAGTGTCTTCTATTAAGAGTAGTTTTGACATTTTTAGAACTTTTAAGTAGCACATGTCATCATGTGATACAGATAACTGATGGACTTTTAACGGCAAGGACCTATTAGACACATTTTGAAAGTTCAGGTACTGCAGAGACACGTTTTAATGTCCGGGGACTGACTTGACACAACTCTTAAAGTACAGGGTACTGATCAGGAATTTTCCCTTTATTTTATATACTGGAAATGAGTTATGAGGTTGCAAAGGATATAATTGGATTAAGAGAACCTAGGGTAGCTACAGTATGTGACAAAATGAGGCTAAATAGGTTGTAATATATGAACTGAAAACCACCCACTGCATCCATAAGAAAGTGTTGCCTGATTTAGGGTGAGGGTTCCAAAATAGGTGTAAAAATCAAGAAGACATCAGGCAAAATACCAGGGAAAGATCTGTTGACTTGTAATTTGACAGAACATGACCCTTGATATGATGGTGAAACATGATTTATGTTGCTGTCCCCTAATGCTTGAGAAAGTCTCTTCTTTCTCTGTGTGTAGTGTTCTTTGCAATAAATGAGCTATCATTGAGCATTAATATTCTGATATCGCATGTATACATGCTTATGATAAAAAATACATGCATAATACATAAATGAGCTGTCATTGAGCATTAATAAATTCTGTTATCACATGCTATGATAAAAAATACATGCATAGATATGTATATATGTATGTTGCATAATCTGCTCATATTTCCATGCATAACAAGCTTTACCGTCTCAAGGCAGGTTTTGTGTGGAGGTAAGAAAAAGAAAAGAAAAGAAAAATAATCTGATGATGTATAATGCTCTCTCATAGTAGTACAACAATCCTATAGTTGTCAGATAATATGTTTGTGTTCATTTTTTCATCTATGCTTTTCTGATAATTGTGTTGCATTTCCTATAGTTGAGGGTCACTCGATTTATATTCGGAATCTGCCTTTGAATGCAACGGTTGCACAACTGGAGGAGGAGTTCAAGAAATTTGGGCATATTAAGCCTAATGGTATCCAAGTCAGAAGTAATAAGGTTTGTTCCAAATATAGTCATGCATGTGGGTGTGGGTGTGGATGTCTGATGGATATGCTTTAATCAACAACATCTGCAACATGCTCAAAAAAAAAGTAGCAAAATATATATGATTTTTGAGCTAATTCTTTTTTTTTTCATTTCTGTATCTCTTCAGGGCCAGGGGTTCTGTTTTGGTTTTGTTGAATTTGAATTGTTGAGTTCCATGCAGAGTGCAATTGAGGTATATGCTCTGTGCTTTCTCATTTTTTAAGCTAAAGAGGATGTATCTGTGGTTGCTTTTAGAATATGTCCAATTAAGTGGACTTTTGAAGGGTGACACCATGCCTTTTCCAACTACATGTGACTCTTTTGGGTTGCTCATACTTCTTTGCTGAGCATCATCATTTTGAATGCATTTTTTCTTTAATCTAATTGAAAATTTCTCCCATCATATTGCTTTCTGCTGGTGTTCCTTGCCCCTTCTATATGGCTTTCTTCTGTTAGGCTATTGTCAACTCTATTGATTTGTGTGCCCTTTCCAACTCATTAATATAATCCTCAAGGCATCATAGTCACATACCAATTAAAAAATCACCATAATTATACTTCGATGGTAAAATGATTTTTCTGCCTTGAAGGGACGATCCAACTCCTGTTAGACTGATAATTTAAGGGATTGATGTGAATGTCTGCTTGCTCATGGACTTTAAAACTAATTTGTGTTTTTTTCCTGATAATTGAAATTTGAATTACCAGAACAAGCTTTGGAAGCTCCCTTTAGGATGGAAATGGGAATCTGTAATTAATTGTTTACTTACAATTTTCTTGTCAACATTTCATTACCATTCTTATAATCTGTAGATGGGGAAGTAAATCATGGTTATACGACTTTTAACTTGTTATGTTTATTGCTGTAACTAAACCAGTGGCTATGATCTTTTGTCATCGTGACAGCAGATTTTTTTCTTTTGCTAAACAAAGCAGATAGCTTGAACACTTCTAAAGCTTTGTAAAAATGACCCTATGAAATATTTATATGTGCTAGAAAGTTTATTAAATTTGACAAGATTTAAATATTGAGAAACGATACTTGGCTTGATTATGAAGGAGAATATGATACATAGCTTGCAAAACTAATATATGGAGCATGGTATCACACTATCACCTTATTGAATGGGATACCTGTACCCATTTCTGTATCATTGATCTCAAGAAAGAGTTCTTTATTTTAATCATCAAGAGATAGAGTTGTTCCTTGTTTCCTGTATCTATGATTACATGGTATTTAGATTTGGGCATCTTGGATGGTCCCAAACAATTATGGTGTTGCTTTTTATTATCACATCGCAAGCTCATAGGGGCAGCTCATTATTCCTTAGTTTCTCATCAACTTTTCCTTTCTGAGTTATACATCTCATTTCACTAATCTTTCTAGGGCATAGCAGTATTGTCAAATAAAAACTTTCCATATATAGAAAACTTGGTTATATTTTATTATGTATAAGTTGTAGCACACATTGAGCTGTTTGGATCCAAGACTGAAATTATTATATTATCTTAATGACTCAATCAAGTATTCAATGATTTGGTACTGAGACAGGAATGGTTGTTCTTTGTTGTTGCATGATCTGGTATTTTAATTGAACCCATAATTAGTTACATCTAGCAAATGTCTGGTATATGATATGTAATTATGTCATAACAAAAGCAAATACGTAATCCATAGGCTTTCATTAGATACAAAAAATTAATCAATTCAAGTCACACTTGCAAATGTAATTTCATTTGAATGGTAGCTCAACTGTGTAGACTGGCTTATTCTTTAACAAAACTTAAGTCCTTGGCTCCTTTTATGTCTGTTCCTTTGAAAAGGTGGGCATGAGTAGTTAAACTGGTTTTTGCTGTCATCACGCTTAGGATAGAACCCCTCCATCGTTCTAGTTGGTGATCACTAGTACTTGAACAATTGCCAAACAGGGGGTCTCTTGGGATTCTTTATTTTGGGCTACCTAATTCATGTTCCTTTTGGAATTGTGATTCTGTGATCAATCTTAAAGGAAAGGTCGCATCTCGTGCCTTTCCTTGGGTTGCCTGTAACTCTTATCTGTTGGATTAATAAAACTTTTACTCATTTATCAATAAAAAACAAAAAACTTGAACAATTGCTTAGCAATGAAGAAAAAAAAAGAAAAGAGAAAAAAACCTAGTGGTGGTATTATCTTGTAATTTTCATGATCTTGTTATTACTATGATATAGCTTCCCTAATGGGTAATGGTATTATTCTTTTTTGGCTGAGTTCTTCAACCATTTTGGCCTTATGAGTAGCAATATTGATACGTTTCTCTTGGAGGTATAGAAATAGGATTAGCTGAATGCAATAGACCGTTCAGCAGGCTGTGGAACCAATGATAATGCTCCACACCAGCCATAAAATACATGGGGCAGCTGCTATCCTCTCAACCTTTAAACCAGTTGGAAGAAGACTCTTGGAGCTGGAACTGGACTACGGGTGGCTTATTTTCTATCAACTCCTTTGCTAGGAACCTAGTAACTGGAGGCAGAGTTGATATTCCAGCAAAAAGAATCCGGTTCCTCCTTCAAAAGTTAATGCTTTGATGTGGGCTGTGGTGCTAGACAGAAGTCTCTCTAAAAAGAACCTGGCCAGGAGAGGAGTCCAAACTACAAGATTTGCAGCGTGTGTTGTGTGGCCATGAAGAAGAGGACAACAATCATCTTTTTCTGCCTTGCCCTTTGTCTGCAGAAGTTAGGAACCATTATCTCTTCTCGGTGGGTGTAGCCTGGGTCATGCCTAGTTGCCTATGTCTGTGAAGGATCTGCTTTGGTGCGGGGTGCTCTGAGGTTTATCAAAGTTGGCTAAATGTGTGTGGAAGACAGTTCCTGCAGCAGTTATTTATACTATTTGGTTGGAGAGAAAGAATCTTCCAAAACTGTTCCAGGGATGTAAACTGCCTAATCTCTACCTCCTTTGGCAAACTGGTCTCTTGGACTGCCACAGCTAAGGGTCTGCAGGTCAGGGTGCCGGGCACCCAGTTGAGGTCTACTAGTCTGTTTGATCTGTAAATGTAGGGCTTTTAGGCCTGATCTGTAGCCCTTTCAGTCAGGCCCTTTGTATTTTATGTGCTATTTAATAAAATTACCTTACCTTTTTCAAAAAAAGGGGGGACCCACAACCATTCAAACTTTAACTGTGGGCCCCTTATATTTTATCACTGGTGTGGGGCATTATCATTGGTTCCACAGCCCGCTACACAGCTAATGTTTTGAGCTAATCTGAATTAGGAGGTATAGGCATGCTTGTTGGGAATATAGTCACGGTCTAAGATTCATTGAGCTGATGTTGTATTATTTGTAGCATCCTAATTTTGTTGCTAAGTTGATTTCTATGGTTAGAATCACCTCATGGATCATGATTAACATTTGATATGTGTATTCTGGTAATGTTAGAACAAAATGGTCTTTAGCAATTGGATCTTGTATCAGAATTGATAAACTCTTCCAAGTCCAAGTGCTATTTAGTGTGAAACAATCTGGAGGCCTATGTATACATTTTCCTGTACTAGAAGGTCTAGGCATCTAATGTATTTTCACATTGATTTCACTTAAGACCATTCATATTAATGAGATAAAAATATCTTAGAATTAGGCTCATATCATGTTATAGTCTTATGTACTTGTAAGAAGCTTTGGTTCCATGATATCATATTCTTTTGTTTGTTCCAGTCCTTTCTTTATTTCTGTTCATTTTTGTTAGTCCTTTGTTTCTGGTCATGATTGTGTAAATTTTTTAGGCTTCTCCTGTCATAATTGGAGGCCGTCAAGCTTTTGTTGAGGAGAAGAGAACTACATCTCGAGGTAAGTTAAAATGTCTTAACAGATTCTGAATTTTCTGTCATGTTATTTTATAGTAATTTAAAAGGGGAGTGATTTGGGGATTATTAAAAAAAGGGAGTGATTTGGGCATATCCCATGTTCGATGAACTTGGCACATCCTAGTTAAAAAACAAAGAAACACGTGTTGGTTATGAAAAATTAAACATGGGGGGGGGGTCTTTGTCTTTTAATGCATACACTTTTGATTAATTAATTAGGATGTGCTCCTTTTGTCAAAAATGGAAATTGGGTTTGCCCAAATCAATCCAAGGTCTTGGGAGATGGTAGACTGGATATAGACCCAACTGTTGGCCTTTTTTGATACCAAGTGGCCAATCTGACTTGAACCCACTCTCTCTCTCACTTGTCAGACTGTGATTGTACTACTATTTTTCCGAGTAATGGTTCCTCTGAGCGTCTGACAACTGTTTATTGTGATACTTGGCCTCAGCAGAATCCTTGTCTTTGAGACTCACTATATTGCTGGGTTCTTGCAGTTACAAGTGGCAGCGGAAGTGGAAGTGGAAGGGGAAGTCGGTTCCCATCTGGAAGGGGTGGATATAGAAATGACAATTTCAGGGGTCGTGGGAACTACAGTGGTGGCCGGGGCTATGGCAGAAATGAATTTGGAAACCGAGGTGAATTTTCAGGCAGAGGGAGGGGTCCATCTGGACGTAGTGGAGATGGTTATCAGAGAGTGGATCAGAATGGGAATGGAAGAGTTGGCCGTCAAGCTGGAGTAAACCAGACAGCTGTTTCTGCATGAAATTGTGTCTTTTGAGTTGGGAGAACAGATTAATTTTTCACGGAAAGGAGATGGGAGTATTCTGAGTTCTCAGTACATACCGTGAAAGTTTGTGATTAACAAATTCAAGTTTGGATGAGTTGATTCTTTTGACTCTAGATGAAGTTAACCTTTGAGATGAGAAGGTATCTCGATGTAATGTCTTTTAAAATTTTGTGTCAATCTTGTCTCGGCAGCAGGAAACGGAAACCTATGCTAAGCTAACTTGTGCAATACTCGAAAATTTGCATCTTTTAAAAGATCCTTGCCAATGGTGCTATCATTGTTGGATAGTGCTAAAGTTTCTTGTGTAAACCCTGTTGTTCCAATAAATATGATAGCTTAAATTTTCGGAATTCGAGTGGGTCTCGATTTACGCAGGAATATGTTTGGGAACTAAGCTGTTTCTTTCTAGGGGTTGACGGTACTTCAAGAACCTTTTCTGTGGCTACTGTTAACAGCTTAATAGATGCGACGGAATGGTTGGGTTATTTTGTCCATAAAATTCTCTTCAGGAGAGTAAAACCGTAGGTCTGTCAGATGTTTATTATAAGAATAAGACGACCCTCGTACCTACTAGTGTTTGGAAATATTTTCTTAACGTTATATAATGTTTGGCAAGTTTTTCTATGTATATCTTTCAACAGCCCAGTAGACCAAAAGATGTATTGAACCTTTGGAGTTAACGACTGTTTGGTAAGTATCTTAGTCCATCCAACTGTTAAAAATGGATTAGAAGGCTATTTGAAGCACAGAAGGGCCAAAGTTTATCGATTTGGGGCTGTTTGATTCTTTCTGGGTGCTTATCTTTTGAGTTTTCGTGGTTATTGCTGAAGTGTCCTGTTGATGGCAATTATTTGATTTCCAAGTTTCTATTTGAAACCATTTGGAGTTTAATGCTCCTAGCTATTAGTATAATTTTTAAACAGTTTAACCTAGGTCGGACTTGAATCTATAAAGCTACAACTTTGAGGCCAACAGCACATAATTCTAACCAATTATTCTGATAGAATTTACTTATTTCAGAATTTTGATTTGCATGTAAAGTATTTCTTTGGATTTTTTTCATTATAATAAAAGAAGAAATCTTTTTTTTTTTTAGTTTGTCGAGGGCCTCGAGGAAAATAATTTCCCCATTCCGAAAATTTGAATACAACGTTCTTTGCAATTGAAACATGAAGAGTGGAAAATGCTTAAAGGCTATCTTGTACTATTACTATAATGTCAATGAGGCGTTGTATGAGTCATGACTATTGCGATAGTTTCTTCTTTCTTTACAATTTTCTTCTAACAGATGATCAACTCAACTCAAAGCCTTATCCCAACCAAACATGAATTCTGTTCCACCATTTAGTTTTATCAATGGCCATTTTCCAACACTACAATCTCATTTAATAATAGGGTGTTGGTGTTTGCTAAGCTCCTGCCATAAAATGATTTTTAGCCATTTTCATTGTAGCATTTTTCGTTTCATTGAGAATATATACCCACCATCCAAAATAGAAACTATGAAACCATCGAGTTGTTTCATTTCTAATCGAAAGATAAGGATTCCATTTTTTATGGGGGCATTAACATTATGGGTTCAAATGCTAATGAAAACCAAGAAGAAATCGTTTCATTTCAGTTGGCAGCAGAGATTATACAACCAATGGCATTGTTGGGGAGCACACTATACCAATACACAATTCCAATTAGTATCGTTCAGTACATATTCAGAAGAAGGAGAAAAAAAAATCAATCTGATTTCTGCAAGTTGGATACCAAATTTGAAGCCACAAGAGCTGCAGATCCACCAGCTACACAAACCAGAGCAACTGCAACTTGTAACACCACCTCCCATGGGTACTCTTCAGGCACAAGGTATACAAAGACAGGACCCAATACCAGCAATCCTAGGCTCAGACTCAAGAGAGCCCCTGGGGTCCCTGGATCTGTTGCTGCTGAGAGGACTCCTAGTTCCTCAGCTTTTGAGAGGAGACCCAGTTTCTCTATGGTTGACAAAGAAAGCCCAAACTTTTCTGCAGCTGATAGTAGGCCGGCTTTCTCTGCCTTGCTTAGAAGACGAAGCTGTTCCACCCTTGTTAGTAGCTTTATAGGGGGTCCAGTTGTAGCCGAGCTAGTCCGTGGGCCTGGCTCACCAAAGGGAAACACTGTTGATCCCTGCGTTTCAATGGGTTGTTCTTTTCAGTTTTTGTTTGAAATGCATATAGCATGCAATAACATATGGATAGGATAAAAATGTGAGGTGATAAAGAACTGGCATATCTTGGAATTTCCAGACCAATTGGGTATTAATAAATGCAAATTCTATCTCAATAAAAACAAGTTCGTCTGCATATGATACATTGTAAATCTCTGATACATGGATATAGTATTGCATCTGAAGTCTGATTAAACTGTCATGTTGGAGTTATTGATCAGAGTGGCCATTGCAGTTTCTTCTATTAAAACATGGGCATGAGGGTTGTTCTTATCATTCTAAAAGTTTTGAAATGTTAAAAGAGTAAGCCTGTAAGAGGAGGAAATATATACCACTAATATAGTTGTAAATGGTAACCCCATTACTTGTTATAAATGAGCCTTTCTACACACTGAACAGGGGATAACCACTTACATCGATCATTAGTTTCAGACAAACATGGCAATGTTTCATATTTCCATGCAAATATCAGATGGAAGAAAATTTTGTTGAACTTCACAATTAGAGCTATGATCCGAAATACACTCCCTAAACCCATTGAGGTTCATGTGCAACAAGAATCCATGTCTTAGAGCTGGGTTGCCTGTGTTGAGTTCCTCCAGTGACCACAATAATGCCATATAACTCAGCCTTATTGAAATGGGAATTTAGTTATTCATTTGAAATGGGGAGAATAAATTGAATTAATTCAAAATGCAGAAAATGGGGGAAGCATAAAGCATGGGATCGGATCTTAACCAGTGAACAAGTGTCCTTTCTCTCTATAAACCAAAATTGAGAAATAAGAAGATAATTCTGCAGCCTAAACTTTAAATGTTTATATACAGGGAAATTCAAAGAATCACAGGTGAGGGTGCTCATTGCTTAATACCACCATTCGATGGAAAGGTACAAACTATGACTAAAACTCAAGGAGGAAAACCAAAAGAAAACTGAAAAGCAAGCTAAATCGCAACGCCATGAGTGGACTCACAACTTGATGAAGGAAATTAAGGAAATGGGATCAACATCAAAGAACCAGTTTCCGTTTTTGTAAATTTAGAAATGAACTTTCTGGGTTGAGCTAACCTTTCTAGTGCCAACAGTTCGAGTGGCTGAAGAGGGCTTCTGGGTAGCCATGGATTGAATGCGAAGAGGTAAGAAAGTTGCAGTTGCAGAGTGGTCTGGGCTCGATTTGATTCTTTTGGGTGGAGATGAGATGAGCGAGATCCCTCTGCCTCTGCTACAAACTCCCATCGCTTCCATCTCCTCCTCGTCAAATTCGGTTTGCTTCCACGAGGCTTAAAAGGCATTCATTTTGAGTGGTGGACGAACATGTTCACAGATTTGGTACACGTGTCGACCGAAGGTTGGCTTCCAGCAGTAAAACAACTGATGAGTGATGACAATGCAGTTGCAGTATTACTGCTAGCGGAGTGGTAGCGCTACGAACCGTGGCCTTCACAGACCTCTTAGGCACAAACGAATTATGCTAGAATCACGGACGTTCGCATTGGTCAAAGAAGGACAAGATGGGCCGCACCTCTTGGGTCAAAAACTCCAAATTCACTTCGTGGGCCTTGTAGGATTTCATTATTGGGCGAGAGCAAGGTTCTGTTGGATGTGGGCTCTGTAGGTTTGCCGTTTGCGAAACTACACTGGAGCTCCTAATTGTCCTATTCGTATCGTGGGCCGTGATCCTTTATTCAGGTAATAACATTCTTCAAACATCTACTCGAATTGTCGTTGTAGTATAGTGGTGAGAATTTCCGCCTAGACCGGGTCGGGCCAGGCTTTTACTCTTCATAAATAGAAATTTGTTAGGCCCGAGCTCAAGTCCGGCCTTGATAAAAAGCCCGAAGCCCAATGGTGATTGTGTTCGTCGGAGCTGAGTTCGTGGTGACTGTGAGCTGCAATTTTAATAGTGAAAAGTGTGTCAGTTCGCGTCAGAGAGAGAGAGAGAGAGCTCACCGCCGCCGCCGGTGCCTATATTCGCCGCTTCGCTGGTGTTTGAGATTTGAAAGAGAAGTGAGAAGAAAAACGAGAGAGAGAGAAAGAGAGAGAGAGAGAGAGAGAGAGGACTCACCGCCGGAGTTGTTGTGCCGGTGAATGTTCGCCGCCTTGCTGGTTGTGTGGCTGCCTGAGAGTGTGAGGACTGAGAAGGATGTGAAGACTGAAGAGAAGAGAGGTTTGGCTAAGGGGAAAGAGGTGAAAGAGAAGAGAGGTTCGGCTTAGGGAGTTAGGGTTGTTTAAGTTTAGTCTATAGGTCGGGCTCAGGCCGGGCTATTTTGGCAAATCCCGAGCTCGGCTCGAATTTATTGTGGGCCGGTCTTTTTGGCCCGGGGTTAAGCCCGCGGGCTCATTTGCGTGTTCAAGCCTGTCCGAGGGCCGAACAGGTCTATTCCCACCTGTCACGCGGGCGAACCGGCCCGTCGGGCCACCCACCCGTACTATGGCTTTTTATCTTTTAAAAGCACAAACCCCCTCAAAAGCACGAAGTTGACTTTTATTACTTCGTGCTTTTGATGTTGTTTTCAAGTCCTAACCTCTTTGTTGTTGTAAGTATTATCATTGGAAATCATTGCTGGAAACAAGATCCTTATTGGAATTGCATGTGTGGATCCCGGTTTTATATTTTCCCCCTTTCTTTTAATGATTTTCTCCATTTCATGCAATATTTTCAAGCTTAATGGTATGTTTGTTACATGTTTACTGTCACTGGCTGTTGTCTATTTTTTTGTTTCCTAAACTATTCTTGAAGCTTATGGAATGTTTTTATATATTGTTTACTATAATGTTATATAGCATGATACCTGTATAAAACCACTTTGTTTCCTAAACCAAATGTCGATTCTAAGTGGTTGCCACATATAATGTGTACACGTGGCATGTGTGTATCTTCAGTGTATGAAGGTGGCTAATCATGGGTAATGTGGTATTTGTCACGTATAAGATTAGATGAATCATATGATTGATAGGGTACATGTTTTTGCCAAACAAAAAATGATATTTTTGTTTTGGAAAGCATGCTTTTCAATTTTTTTTTATCCAAATAGTTTTAAAAGCAAAAATACTAAAGTAAAAGTTGTATTTATACTTTATACTTTCGTACTATTAAAGTAGAAGTATGCTTAAACGTAGCCTAAACATTCATAATATTTTTTTATAAAGGTTCAACTATGATATGAAAAAGATATGATATCTGAAAAACAACTGACAAATAAATTGGAATCATAAACATGGTAGAGAATAAGGTGTTATTTATCAAAATTCATGGGTGGGTTTTGATTCGTCAAAACTCTTTCCATATCATCATAGATTTTCCCTTTTTATAAAGATGCAAAAGGAGAGATTTTCAATGGGTTGTCGTTGTAGTATAGTGGTAAGTATATCAAAAATAGAGAAAATCTCTTTTGGGGTGGGTGGGTTATCAAATGTCTTCTATTAACGAATGCAGAATATATTTCATTCCGTTGTTGTAGTATAGTGGTGAGTATTCTCGCCTGTCACGCGGGTGACCCGGGTTCGGTCCCCGGCAACGGCGCTTTCACCTTTTGGTACTAAAGGTAAAAATCTCATAATTTTACAAAGATATTTCCACCATCACCGATTATATTATGGAACGTAAACCATGTTTCATGTTGTCGTTGTAGTATAGTGGCGAGTATTTCCGCTTCTCACGCGAGCGGACCAAATTCGATCCCCGGCAACAGCGCCTTTCTTTTGCCGTAATAAGAAAAAAAAGCACTCTGAAATCATACAGATCGCCAAGAATTCGCTCCTTCAATGTAGAGACGCAAGCGTCCTTTCGAGCACTCTAACGATCGACACGTAACTAGTCTTGTATTAAAACGTGATTTTGTTTGTCAGGCTATTTGATTACGTGTCTGTCAATGAAATGCTCAGAATTACATTTTCGTCCTTCGTGGTTTTAGCGAAGACCAAATCGTAGATCCATGAAAAAACCCGCCAAAACCCAAAACCCTACGGAGCCATAGACACTAAGAAAGTCACACAGCACTGACCCACAGCCTGATTCTCTTCAAATGGTAGACTCTGTTCTGTCTATGGAGAAACCGAACGGATTCTGGAATTCGCAAGTTCAGACCGAAGAGAAATCGACATTGAATTTGGTACCCTTCGCGCCTTTTTTTGTTCATCTGTTTAGTAGATGATTTATTTACCTGTTCGATCTTAACGCATTCCCGTCTTAACTTTCGTTGTTAGCCTTGGAACTGTATCTCTATAAAATTGGAAGATAAGGGCAAATGCAGTTGAATTGTATGTTTTGATTAACCATAATATTTTGTTTTATTATTCTTCTTTTTTTAACCTGGAATTTTCATGTAGTTTTCTGGACCTCGATTTAATTCGCTCTCTGAGTACTGTTTTAACGCTTACTTTTTTCATTTACTTGTGTGGTGGGAATATCATTGTATTCATCTATAGAGTTAAAGTACTGTAAGAGTCATATTAGAGAATTTGAAGATCTAGATTCGTCACTTTTCTTGAAACCAAGTTTAAGGGGTCGAAACTTGTCTGTTTCACTTATATTGGTGTCATTGGGTTTTTCGGTTACTTACGTAACGAGTCAGTTCTTGTCAATCTGATACGTTTTGGTAAAGCTATGGCTGTTTTAGAGTATAAGTTTGTGATGCGATTTAAAACTTTATATTTTCTGGTTAATCTTAGGAATTTTTCTAGTTACTAAGTTCTAATAGGATTACTAGTGGATATTTGGAAGTAATAAGAATTTTAAGTCCACATTTGAGTGTCCTTATCAGTCATGTGTGGTTTTACTTAGTACAATTAGAAGTCATTTCTGGTATTAATTCTTCATTAATCTGGATGAACTCTCGAGTCTTTTTTGCCTTCTTTCTATCTTCTGGAAATTTCTTCATTTTCTTCCATATCTCCTCATTCCTATACTAGTACAATCTATCCTAAAGGAGCATAGGAGGAAAGAGTGATTCCTTCATCCCCAAGTGAAAGCCCATCCCTGAAGACCCTAACTATCATCTGAAATTCACCTTAACATCGTGACATTGCAACATCCATTAGTTTGCGGTCCTTTAACAATCCTAGCAACATCCCCTGAATCACCCCTAGACCTCACAATTCTAGTTTTATGCGCTATTATGGGCAGTCTGATTAAAGACACTGATATAGAGTAGTATATGACTTATTTCATTTTAACTTTGGCTTTCTTCCTTTTCTTTTAAAGTTTTGTGTCATTTAAGAGCTTGGCTCTTCCATGACCTTGCACCATGAGAAGGGAACTGTTTTAATGCAAATTGATGATTATCAAAAAGGAAAAAATAGGTAAAATTCACCTATTTCACCTAAACCTGGATTCAGTTGGTGAAGAAAGATGTATTAATTCATTTATGGGAAAATTCCTGATCAGTACCCTGTACTTTGGCTCGAGTGACAATTTGGTCCCTGAACTTTAAAATGTGACAATTCAGTACCCAAATTTTCAAAATGTAACAATCCAGTATCCAAACTTTCAAAATGTGACAATCCGGTACCTGCTGTTAACCAGTCCGTTAATCAGCTGTTAAGTGACATTTGAAAAGTAAAAAATGCTCTAAGAATGCCATCTAATTCTCTTTATCAACCATCCAAACATTGACAATAAAATGAACGACCCCAAATTCTAGATTCTTCTAAACAGTCACCAACTTTTTTTGAATAGAAGAGGCTAGGATTTGGGACTGTTCAGTTTTTTGTCAATGTTTGGATAGTTGATAAAGAGAATTAGATGGCATTCGAAGGGCATTTTTGACTTTTCAAATGCCACTTAACGGCTGGTTAATGAATTGGTTAATGGCAGGTACTGGATTGTCACATTTTGAAAGTTCGGGTACTGGATTGTCGCATTTTAAAGTTCAGAGACGAAATTGTCACTTGAGCCAAAGTACAGGGTACTGATTGGGAATTTTCCCTTCATTTATTTAACAGAACTTATAGCAGAAAGGTTTATGAGATTCAAGCTGCTGATGGTGAAAGGTTGGTTAGATATATAACTTAGTAGGTGCAATTGTTTTAGTATCTATAACAGCCTACCATATCAATAGTTTCTTGTTTTGACAGATTTTCAGGAAAGGGAGGCCCTAAGGACTCTAGGCTTCATGTTTTGCCCGTATATATTCCAGTGGTGTTTAACATTTGGTTTAAAATCTAGATTTCAAAGCCAGGTAAAGCAGGACTTGTGACAGAGTAATTGGAAGCAAGGTTTAAAATATTGATATTCACAACACACACTTTTTGCATATTGTGAGTTGTGAACAATCGGTACTATTTTTTAAAAACTTCTTCAGTATGATTTTTCACAGGGATAAGCATGTCAGCATGGGAATTAACATTCCAAACCATTAAAGTGCCCAAACTCTCATTATTTATCATACCCAGGACAGTTGATACCGAAACAATACACATGACACAATGCAATATGTAAATACTTTGAACCTTGATTGGAAGCATATCTCTAGAAAAAAAAAAAAAACCATTTTGCTAAGAGGAGTTGAGGAGAGGATATAGTTACTTGAAAGGACAATTTTCTGGCAACTATGTTTTACGGTTTAACTCTTGGCATGTTTTCATTTACTTCAATAGATCAATCTTCCCTGTTGAACATCCCTCTTTCATCTTTTGAGCTTCTTAAGGAAAAAATAAATGAAATATAAGTAAAAGGAAAGCGCCACTCTCCCTTAGTAAACAGCCGGGTTTTGGTTATGGTTCTGCTAACTACTATTTGGTATTTAGGCAAGTTTTATTACTTCTGAGTTGAAATGATTTCATTATATAGTTATCAAAAAAAAGGTTTCATGGTTTCCATCTTTCAGCTTATGACCAGTTTGATGGAAAGGTAACATCTTTGTTCATAATCATTGTCAGCAGTTTGGATTTTCAAAAAGAAAGCCTATTATGCACAGAAGTTGGGAAGTTGGTAAAAATAAATTCAGATTTTTTTGAGGATTATATATAGAACATTAACTAAAAATTGGAGATATCCCTAATCCCTTGATGCAATTTTATTGTTGTTGTTATCTTTTCTTTTTTTTAGTTCAGTCAAACAGCTGTTGGTAAGTAGGATCTCTTTATCAAAGGGTTGGGCAGAGTTTCGCACTACACCAATAAGAAGTGATCTAAGCAAGTAGTTGGCCTTATAGAAAAAAAAAAAAACAAAAAAAAGCAAGTAGTTAGCCACTTGGCACATGTACTTGGGATAACGCTTTGTTGAGTTGAGTTTTGAGGTGGAAACCTTTCATCATACGGGTATTTGTGATGAAAACGAACATGGTGTTTTGGAATCATGTCATGTTGTTCACATGATAACAGTTTCTATTGTTTTCTGCTGTTGGGCATTTTTCACAAACTTTTCTTGATTAAGCTTTTATGTTCCATATTATTCAGGATTGTGTATTTTCTTTTTCTGGCAAGTTCGTCATCCTTAAACCATTTATGGCTACATAATGCTGTTAGGTTGCAGAATTGCTGCACTGGTTCAACTTCATTCTCTTCTTATTTTTTCTTTTTTCTGATTTTGCTTTTGGGATATGTTATGTTCTTTTGTAGTTATGTGTGCTCACGTGGAACCAAAGACAGGACCCAATCACAAGTCTAGGGTACCGACTTCCCTCAATAGAAGAAGATTTTATCAACTAAGCTAATAAGGAAAGGGAAAAATGCAACGATATTTAACCCATTCTGTAATTTGTAAACCGGAAAATATTAAAATTGTTATAGACTTGTTTCCTACATCCTATTGTGCAATAGGATGTAGTTTGACGTGCATTCTAGCTAGGAATGGCAATGGGGCGGGGACGGGAGGCTCCCCCATCCCTCTCCCTGCGAAAATCCCTATCCTCATTTGCCCCCATCCCCACAGACGGACAGGACAAGGTTATCCCCATCCTCCACTGGGATCTCAATCTCTGTGATTTTTTATGATGTCAAATTCATTCTATTTTATATTTTTATTTTATTTAAAAATTTAAAAATAAAATAATTACAATTTACTATCTTATTAAAATAGGCTTAAATATATTTAACCATATTTTTAATAATATTAATATACATACATAATCTGGGATCCCCATGGGGTGAGGAGTGCTCTCCCAACCCCGACCTGTCCCCACCAATGGGGATGAAAACTTTTCCAACGGAGATCGGGGAAATGGAAAAAAAAAAATGATGTGGGTCTCTCCATTGGATGAGATTCATCAAAGTTGAGTCCCATCCTCTTTGACATATGCAGCAAGTAAAGGAATGTACAGTTACTATTCTCCATTCGAGTCTTGAGTAATCCTTTTCAAAGGGAATGACAATGCTATTTGTTCGAGTATGCACGGCTGTCAAATACATCCTAGCTTTTGTCTATTAACCAGAGATATAGATTAGCCTACTACATGCTGCTGAAAGTCTTCGATTTGATTTCCTGAAGTTTCGTAATGAATAAGAAAATGGTTTTGTTTTTGGGTTGAACGGGTACCCACAACCCAGACCTCCGGATTTTCTTTTGAAGTGGGCGTGGGTATAGTGCCACAAAAAGTTAGCCAAATTTGTCTCACCCCATCATGGTTGTGGAGGTGTTTTAAATCTTCTTCTTTTCTACAGAAAAAGGCATTCCCCCTCGTTCATAAGGCTCAACTTTTTTAATCTACTCTGTTTTGTCAATAATTTATTACTTAGGACTAAAAATATAAAATAATGAATTTTGGGATGGCTTTTTAATTTCCAATTTTTATTTAGTCTTTTAATTCTCTCATTGTTGTTTAATCTTCCTTCCAGGAGAGGAGAGAGTATGCCGACTTCGTGGAATATCCACCATTTGGATCAAGTTTCCAAATCATCTTATCCTCCACGTCCCTTGATGGGATTATAGCACATGGACATCTTTTAACACCATCGCACGGGTCTCCTCTAGTAAAGACAGGTGGGATTTGTATTGGGCCGGGTTGTCCAAGGCCTCAGACTTTAATCCGATATTTTCCAAGTTGGATCTTGGCTAATATCGTCTGGATCCTAATTGTTTGATACACAGACATTAGAATGGTCATGGCGTACTAATCGCCTTTAAGGCTACCTGGGCCTGGGATATTCTTGGCCCTGGCCGGGGCCCAATAGGTGTGCATATTTGAAGCGGGTCCGGTCCGGGCAGAAATGATTGACCCTGGTAGACACGACAAAAGAAGGTCAGAAGAGTTGGTATTTTGATTTTTGAGGCAACTCGGTGGCTTCTTCGTTACTGATTACTCAGCCGTCTCAAATCTCAATCCAGTCCAGGCCCAAACGACGTATTCATTATTCAGAGTGAAGTCGGATATATTAAAAGAGAAAGAATTGATTTGGGTTGGCTTTGCAGGTTCTAGATTGTACATCCTGTAGAGATGCCTTCTGCCCACGTGTATGAGTTTATGACCTTGAGTGAGGAAATCTGAAATGAAATGACACACACACTTCCTTAACTTTGGACGTGGAACCAAAGGGAGAAGCGTGGACGATTTTGGTTCCCATGGGCATGGGGGCCCGTTGCCTTTTCTCGAAGCAAAATCTTCGGACGGTTCACGTGGCCACTCTTTTGTATGTTTACCAGTCGGGAACTTGAGATGGGTTGCCTTCCCTGTCCATCCTCACAACGGTGTAACGGGGCCCACCGTTAAGAATTAAGATCATCTTTTCCCTACCCACTGGATCCTGTTTAAGGGTCCCAGCTTTGAGATGAGTACAAATAAAAACGCAAAGTTGGTTTGATTTTGTAATCGTGTTAAATGATTTTTAGTTGTTGATGACCAATCGTCTGATTGAACGGCTGAACTGTTAATAAAATAATGTATAATTATATTCTACACATAATATATGTGGTATATTTAAGTAAATATTATTTAATATTTATTGTATATTTTTAATGTAGTTTTTGATTGTTTTTATTCAAAAAAATGTTAAAAATTGGGATGAGGCGAACAAGGGTTTTATTGGCAAAAGAAATGGAGCAAGCCTCTTTCATCCCTTGGGACACATATATCTTGAAAAGCTATCCAAAATCTAGAAAAGAGATCATCTCAACTGGGCATCCGATCATAAAATTATGGCCTCTATAAGTTTGCATATACATTAAATATGCAAACCATGACCTCATAACTAAGTTGAACAGGTCAACAGTTCAATCGCTCAGATTAGACGGTTTTTTATCAAAAGGTAGGTTCTAGAATTATTGTCAAGTGACAGTTTGAATGGTTTTACTGTCTGAACAACATTGGGTTGAAAACATTGATGCAAATATGTCTTGAAATCCATATTTATTGTCATTTTCAATAAATAAATTCGTTTTTATCAAATGCCTGTAAAATTGAACCAAAACTCATATATGCTCTCTTCCCAAAGGCTGTATTTGGTTTGAAAGAAATAGTAGGGAAAGGGAAATCTATACAAATCTTGTTTAGGTTCCCTACCTTTTCCTTCAAACCAAACATAACAAAAAAGGAATGGATTTTGGCAGGAAGGCAAATAAATACACCAGTGCACCACTTCTATAAGCCTATTTTCAAATTCCTAGGTTTTCACCAAACACAGCTTCATGGCATTTCAGGTTCCTCATTGCTCATGTAACGCCAAAAGTTGCCGCATGGAAGGCTTCATTTGGGAGGGTTTTCATGCAAAGGCTTTCAGCTTTGCAAAATGAGCCCCACATAGAAAGCTCGAAAGCTATATTTGAAGAAAAACTCAGACAACCCAGATACGTTTTCATTGAGTTAAGAAATTAGCTTTCGCTGAAACTAGTTTTAATAATTTCTTCAAAGCTTTTTAGTCAATGGCAGTCAATCAAAGTTGAAGTCCTTTTAAATGGCTTAGTGTCTCTTGAAAGGGCTTTCACGCAATGGCTTCTGGTTTTACAAGGTGAGCCCTAGGGATACAAACTGATCAGATTGGATTTAAATTTGACCATGTCTGAATCTTATCCATAGAAAATTCATATGATTTATATCCAATATTTTCGAACTGCCATTGATTCAGATGGTTGGACCGTTCAGTCTGGGAACCGTCTAGGCAATCAGTTCTATTTTACTCTAAACCTTGTCCCTGGCCAAAAAAACGTTAAATTGGTCAATGACTCGTTGACTTGGGTAGTTGAATCGCCATCCTATTTAATCACCTAAATTCAAATTTAAGTTTGACGAGAAAATAACTAAACTCTTTATACGTTACACCATATTCCCACAACCCATTAGTTAATCCATCTTATTTAATCCCTAAATTCAAATTTAAATTTGATAAAGAATAACCTAAATTATTCTCTTTACGTTACACCATACTCACCTAATTAATCACTTAATTAATTGCCATTAGTTTCACTTTGATCCATCTTATTTATTCACCTAAATTCAAATTTAACTTTGGAGTCTTTAGTCTTTTACGTCTCTCCTCCCTTTGTCTTCTCAAGACCCCCCCCCTTGGGTGCAAATGGATCGAATCTGCTCCAAAGTCCAATAGTATATTCTTGGATTTAGATAGCTCCACTTTGATCTACAGATCGGATTAGATAATATGATCCAATCAAAAAGCATATTGAATTTGAATCACCCCTATCCAATCTAAGAAGATTCAATATGATATATATGTTATTTATATTTTTGTAAATTTGTTATATTATTTATTTATTTTTTTAAAAAAACATGTATATATATGACCAAAATAGTTGAAAAGATACTTGTATTTTTTTTGTTTTTCTTTATTTAACTTACTATATTTATTTTTATTTTAATAGTTTATTTATTTAAAAAAATCAAATCGGATCGGATTAGATCCAAAGATTCGATTGCCTCATCGGATTCAAATTCAAATCCATATTTTTGAGATCCGACGAGATCTACAATTAATAGTCTTGGATTGGATTCAGATATACCCTAATTCAAATCCGATTCAATTGGTTTGCTTCCATACCTTTCTCTTCTTTTTTGGCCTTTTGAATATTATAACTTTTTATCTACTATTCCTTTTATGAGGATCAATGCTTACTCTTTTTTGTTTTTTTTTTATTTATTTCAATGAAAATGGCGACTACTCTCTTATTATATCAAAGTAATTATTGCTACACGGAACTTGTTAGAGATTACCATATATCGACCATCACAATAAATTTTGTATCTTTTTTTCTTGATGGAGTCATTGGCTACCCTTTATTGTTTCAAAGTGATCTTCTAACGTTGGTTACTTTCCCCCTTTTCCTTTTAGTTTTTCCCTTGTGTTAAAAATTTGGGCAAGATATTCAATTCCAAAAGAACCTATTTTAATATAATAGAAACTTGTCTCCTAACTAGACCTGTTCATGGGCCGGGTGGCCCGACGGGCCAGCCCGGCCCGGCCCGACTCCCGGACGGGCTTGAACAGGATTTTTGGCCCGCGGGCTTAACCTCGGGCCAAAAAGCCCGGCCCGCATAAAATTCGAGCCGGGCTCGGGCTTTGCTAAAATAGCCTGGCCCGAGCCCGGCCCGGCCCGACTTATAGTTAAACTTAAGTAAATCCGGCCCGACCTATAGTTAAACCTAAGTAAAAACCCTATGTGATGTCTATTTGAATAAATTTTTTGATTTGAGGTCATTGATTCACTTGTAGATCCATTGTTCATTTAAATAGGGGAAAAACATTTAAATTAAAATAGAAAATGTCAGAAAATTTTAAATTTCTTTTATTAGATCGGGCTTCGGGCTCGTGCCCAAATTGTAGGCCCGTTGGTCGGGCCGGGCTCAGGCTCGGGCCTAACAGTTTTCTGTTAATAAAGAGTCAAAGCTCGGCCCGAGCCCAGCCCGGCCCATGAACAGGTCTACTCCTAACATAGCTTTCTCTTTCTACCTATTAATGTTCTTTTTTTGTAAGGATCTCCTTTATTACCCTGTTTGTAATTGGAGGTTAATGTAAGTGTTGATATTTCAAGAGGCGGCCAATACACCAATTTCTTCATTGTGGTTTGATGATCTGATCCAATTTGCTACAAGGAGGTCTACACTGATCCATGTACCAGGTTTTTAGTTTTTGCGCTAATATGTTCATTTAATGATAATTTCTTTGATATCTCTAATTCAATTTATTTTATGGGGACGGTTTTTATAGGGAATGGGATATGCTCCTCACACATGGGCGCCTCACAGGCACATCCATCGTGTATTGGAAACATCTCCCGTGAATAATAACTTATAAGTACGGGAAATGTTCCCAATGCATGGTAGGATGTGTGTGTGAGGTCGGTGTGAAGTGCCCTCTGTGAAGAATAGATCCGGTCTCTTTTTATAGGAGGTGGGTGTAAATACATTTGAAAAATCAGTAAAACAATTTTCGAAAGGACTGAACTCTAAAAAAAACATTTATTTAAATATTTCATTTATTAATTTAAATATAATAAGTTTGATTTGATTTCATTTGATAACTCTATTATTTTTTTCTCCCTTCCGTGTCATAGAGGTGTAAATCGGGTCGTGCCGCTCGCAGCCCGGCACGATGGTCAGTGCCGTGCTGGGCCTAGGGTTTTAGGTCCACAGGCCAGGCCGACATGACATGACATAGTGGGCTGTGCCGCCCGTGGGCCGCATGCCAACATGGACCAGCCCACGACACGGCCTAACACAACCCATAAATAAATAAATAAATAAATATATATATATATATATATATACACACAAAATATATAATATAATATAAATTATAATTATAATTATATAATAATATATAGTATACAATATATTAATAAAACAAACAATTATTTTCAATTTTATTATACTAATTTATTTAATTATTGTATATATAAGCAATTGTATACATCAAAATTCATATAAAATTAAAATTTTAATTTTTTAAAAATTTTTTTAAATAAATAGACAAAAATAGTTTTAACTCGGCCCATGGCCTGTCTTGGGCCAAGGCTTGGCCCATGGACCAGTCCTGCTTGCAGTATGGCACGGTACAACACAAGCCCACACATGCTTGGGCCATGACTGGCCGACTTTCAAACTTTTCACTTGAGAGGGCAACATGCTACGGCACGGGCCACCTGTGGGCCATGCCGTACCAGCCCGGCACAGCCCACTTTACACCTCTATCCGTGTGTATCGCAAGGACTTCTCGCTAGTATAAAAAAACCTACAATCTATGCTTGCCTCAAACCTAAAACCTAGATCCGGAGTCGCCTCAATAAGCTTTCGTTCAACCGACAAATATGGTTTTCGGTGAAGCTAGTTTCAGTAGCTTCAATAATTCTCTGAAAGCCACCTCATAGAAAGCGATTCAATCAAATCTGGTGTCTTTCACAAGCGGACTCTTGGGTTTTTTATGTTTTCTACGTAACCCAATAATAAGTTATCCGTACAAGTACTAATTGTACGACACGCTGGCGTGTTTACTCTTGATTGAGTTACGTAGCCCATTATTCACGCCCTTGTTTGTGGTTGATCCCAATTCCCAAGTGATTGGATAAGGAATGAGAAAAAGGAATTGTTTTCCTTTTCTTTTTCCGTTTGGATAGGTGGAATATTTTATTGGCTAATTTCACAATGATGGACGCAGGATTCGACTTCCCCAGAACTTGCACCAACAGAGAGGATTTGCAATTTGCAACCCCAACTCTGCAACTTCTGGAATTTGAGGTTTTAATTCTAACTCTGCCTTGATATATGGAGTTCTTTTGACCCCTTGTTCTGAAACAGAAAAATCCTACTAGGAATGTCAATTTCAAACAACCTCCACTCATTTCCTGCAGGTTGACGTGGTCGAAACAGAATCAACAATTTGTGGTGGGGTTCCAGGGAGAACAAGTTGAAGCAGCTGTCCATTTCTGTCTCTGTAATTGGACGTTCACTAGCTTGGGATCTCCTCAGCCTCTCTTTTCTTTGATGCTGACGACTTCCAGTGTCAGAAGTTTGATGGTTTCCATTTCAGATGAGATTTTCTTGCTTTCCCTGATTAATATATCTATCTAAGTTCAATGCATGGCTGAGTGCACCCCCATTCATTAAACCTCCCTGTTCTTGAATCAGAGACAGAGAGAAATGGCCTAGATCAAGTGAATAAGACTGACAAAAGATTAAAGAAGATGTGGCCTTATCTATTTATATAAACTCCAAAAAGCAGAAAGTAAAATCACTAGGAGACTTTTTGAGCTTGAGTGTCCAGTGAAATATAAGACGAACAAACATAAAGCAGGGTATGGGGGGTGGGGAGGCTGAACTTGATGAACCTCTTCCGCACTGTTTAGGACTTGGCTCCTTTTGCTGCAAGTTGCAACTGTCACTGCCTTAGCTTTTGCACCAGTTTTCCTTCTTCACTTGTCTCTATACAGTGTACAAGATCAAGCCCATAGACATGCTCCAGCTGTTTGTGAGTGTACCCATATATTCCTTGTTTTGAATCAGGAGAAGGCTAGAGCCCAGCCCTGCCTCTCACTATCAGTGACCTACCCTTCTCATGTGGGCCAAGGGCACTCAACATATCTTGTTTGATGAAATTCCTCCATGTGGCAATACCATAGGGACTGAGAGTTCTAGCCAAGGGAAATTACCCTGCTAATAAATATCTTAATGGTCACTGATCAGCTTTGTCCTTCTATTTCAAGGATTAATTTGATAGTTTCAGTTGAGTTCCTTGGTTTTTTTAATATAAATTCAGATTAGGATGTTTGATTTGAGAATGATGTGGGGAATCAACTTAAAAATTTAACTTCACACATGACAAAGTCCTCAGTTCATCTGCTCAAGTCAAAGTGACTACCTTAGTAATGAATTAGGGCTTCTCCTATCCAGCCAGATAAAATATATTACACAAGAGGAAGGATTCTGTTCTTTTCTCTGGTCCCAAATAGTCATCTGAAGCTGAAGTTTGCCAAATGTGGAGAACCTTTAGGCTGCCACAAGAAGTATAAACAGAAGACAGTGGCATCCCCAGAAAAATCATGGTAACCCTACTGAAAATGAAAAGCCTGATTAACCCAGATTACATCATCTTCTCGTACCCTGTTGTTGCATGGCACGTGAAGTGGGGATCACTGGAACCCACTAGATGGGTCATGGGATTCTCTTGCTCAACACCATATCCAGCCCATCTTCAGTACAGTTCTCTGCTGTATTATGTATTTTGTCCTCAACAGGAGAGAAATAATAAAGAGCTGATAAGCTCACCCAGATTCTCTTAGCTTCTTTAACTGGCCACGTATTGCATGGATATTTTGATATTAAAGACTGACATTGAATGGGTCTGTCCAAGGTCTGCTTCATCCTGTGCTACAACTTGCTTTCACAGTTCAAAATGTATACATTGTGCCCTATTGATACCTGTTTCATCCTGTGTGAAACACATGCCAGATTAAGGGACAGAGACTGTTTTCAGGCCCCTGTAGCCTAAGGTTGAAGCTTTTGACATTTACCCTTGAACAGAGAAACAAAAGGAAAGTATTAATCAAAGGCATCTGTATTTTCTAGAAATCCATTGACTTCCATAGTTTTGATGATTGGGCCATTTGGGTCTTTTTTTCCCCTTCTTTGCAATCAATACTGGGTGTAAGTGGGGTAGACATATAACTCGTATAACCCGGTCTAATAAGACCGAAAGTGACCCATGTTGCAAAATAGCAGCCAAGAAGATCTAAGTAAGAAGTGATGAAAGCAATATGAGCATGGTAAGTGGCTGACAATTGGTCCCTAACTGGCATAGCAACTTGCCAACTTGCACTAATGTGGCATAATTGAGAAAAGAATTCCTGCGATCATGGTCGCATGCAACCCCAATGAACTACTAACATACGAGTGCTTTGAACCAAACACCAGTAACTGATGGGATGTTTTGTTTTGGTTTTTCAAACATTGGCATGTTTACATTGAGGGGTTTCCAGTTTGTCTTGCAGGTCACCATAACTGATTCTAAAACACTTCTTCACTTTGGGAGAGACAAGGAGATTATATAGGCGGTGTTGGGATCGATGCCGTCATATTGTTTTCTCAAAAAATGTTTTTTTAGGTTTTTTATTTGGTACTATTGTTGCTGTCGCATAGGCATTTTTCAACACCACATCAGAATACTATTACTAGCAACAGTAGAAAAAACGGGAAAACACCAAAAAGAACGTTTTTTCAGACCACACCTTTCCCGACTTCTAAGGCATGGTCTGAGAAAACGTTTTTCTTAAAAACGGCCAACCAAAAAGTAGGCATTTTCTCAAAAAACAGATTTCTGATGTAGGGCAGATGTGGCACAGTTTTATGAAAAAATGACATCGATCCCAAACACCTACATAAAATTGTTTTGGTCTCTAGGAAGTAGGAACAGCCACTACAATCCCATTCGGCCCATCTTACACCAGGCAATGAACGGAAAAAGAATTCCCAGTTTTCCCTGTTCAGTGGGTGCAAATCTCAAACCCAGATAATGGAAGAAGAATCCGTCAAATTGACAGCCAATATTAAAACTTTTGTGAAACCCTCCTGAATATGGGTTTTGAATGTTTATATTCTAAATTTCTAATCAATTGTTAACATTATCTCTACATCCCTATCACTCCATCTTCCTACTTCTATTAAGTATTAACACACAGTTCAAGCACCGTAAACAAAAAGCTTCTTGCTTCTTCCTTTTTTTTCTTCTCAAAAGTACGAGAAATGTCTATTCTAACCATGATAGGACTGGTACAAAAATCATCTAATTGTACTATATAATCTAGAGTGTGGAATAGGGAGGGTCCCCTGAGTTCTACAGTAAAAGCTTTTGGCCCGGCAAAGGCCACAGGCCAAAAACCACTGTGAGTGTAGTTCTATTTGTATTTATCTGGAGCCTGGGAAAGTGGGAGGGTGAAAAAAAGTTTTCTAACACTGAATGCTCAAATGGACAAATTGTTCAAATCATTTGTTTTGACTACTCCTGAATCCTGATGATATTTGGCCCGTGAAATCTCTAATGAAATTTGCTCAGTGTACATACTACTCGACCATGTATTGGATTTTTGCAGTGAGAAAGAGTACTGTTTTGCTTGTCTGCTCACATTCTGTGTCCTCGGCGTGGCTGGAATAGGTTGTCAGACTAGGGTAAATAATGTATTAAAAACATCAGTTTTGGGGTCAGTAACTCAACCATCCGGTTTGAATGGATGGCCCATATCAAATTAAAAAAACAAAAAAAAACTGGCCAAAATCATTGTCCGGGTTGAACAGTTCAACCACCTGGGTCAATGGGTTATTGATCAAATCAATGGTTTTTGGTCAAAGAACAGGTTAGGGGTGAATTGGAACTGGTTATCTGGACAGTTTTCAGGCCAAACAGTCTGACCATCTAGGTCAACCACAGTTCAAGAACACTAGGATTAAGCAATACAAACCCTCAAGGCAGTTCAGATCTCCTACCCACAAACTGTTTTCACATCCATACCTAGAGGTGTAAAGTGGGTCATGCCGGGCTGGCATGGCACGCCCCCCGTGTTGGCCCATGGGCCTTTATGAGTCGTGCCATGGCCCAGGCCCGTGCTGTGCTGTGCCGCGGGCCAGGCTGGCCTGTGGGTCGAGCCTTGGGCTAGGTCAGGTCGTGCATCAGGCCAAGGCTATTTATTTAAAAAAATGACAAAAAACTTAAAATCTTAATTTTATATGAATTTTGTGTATACAATTGCTTATATATACAATAATTAAATAAATTAGTATAATAAAATTAAAAAACTATTTATTTTATTAATATATTACATACTATATATTATTATATAATTATAATATATATAATATTATATAAATATATATAAAATATATAAATAATATATATGGGTTGGGCTGCGACCTGTGGGCTTGCACAACCCGCTCGGTCATACCAGCCCATGGACCTAAAACCCAGGCTAAGCACAACCCGCATGGTCATGCCAGGCCATGCACGACCCGTGGACCATCATGCCGAGCTGCGCCATGCCACGGGCGGCACGACCCGATTTACACCTCTATCCATACCCATAAAACATTATATGCATACATTGGAAATATCTCTTTTGTGGGAACAATTTGTGGACAGAAGATTCAGAGTGCCCAAGGGCCTCAACTCAGACTACAGATCTTCTGTCCACGAGAACTCTGCCCACGCCTACCCATAATACACTACTCCCCGTGATTTGGGAACATCTCCCCTTGCATAATACTATGCAAGAGATGAGATGTTCTCCATATATGACTGCAATAAATGTGAACAGAGTTCTCGTGAACATGAGATCCCAGACTCCTCAACTCATTCTTAGCTGAAAAAGACTTAGCTTATCTACCCAATAGAACCAAACTGACCGTTCTGGTTGTTTTTAAACAATTAAGAATCGAATCAACTATAAAGTTTATAATATATAACGGTCGTCTTGATTTTTTTTTGTAATTTTTGTTATATTGTATCTAAAGGATTTTTTGATAGACAGTATATAAGATAATTTTGATTAAAAAATACATGTTTTATTAACATATAAACAGTTTACTATTTACTATCATTTTGTATTAAGGTTATATTATAAAAAAATGAAGTTCTAAATTATTGTTATTATAGATAATTATAAGTAATTACAAAGATTAAAATGCGCGACCTATCATATTGGTATTGATGTATCTAGATATATTTGGATACACCAATGTACATATTTTTTTTAAATGTTTTAAAGGCTATCATCCCTCTTCCCCAACCCCTGATCATTATAAAAAAAAAAAATGAACATCAGCCATATCAATATGCACTGATGTCCATGTTTAGATATTAGACGTATTAATTTTTTAATTCCTAGGAAATTATATATGTCAATTATAATTGGGTCTAATCAGCTCAGACCCGATCACCACTATTAATAATTTACCCGGCTTTGGGTCAATTTTATAGAACTGATTAATAATCAATTTAGAACTGGTCCAAACAGCACCTAGATATGGACATAAGTCATTAAGGTGCTGTTTGAGAAATCTTGCAATAGCGTGATGGCCAATAAACGTTCTAAACCTTTGGGGTGTTGTCTTTAAAGATCAAGACATTAATAAGTAGCTCAATCTATCGAGCTTTTATAACCCATTTAGGGGGAGTTCTTTTTTTGGATTTGGAGAGGGGTAAAAGTTGGTCAATGGGATTTTGGTTCTCATTGACCAAGAATTTTATATTCTTTTTTCAGCTTTATGTGGGGAATAGAGAGAGTTTATTTTCATGGGTATCACTTTCCTAGGAAAATAAACTTTCCCTATTCTTCTAGGTGGATAAATAACTTTCCTGTATAGAGGAGAATTTGCCAAAACTTGAATGTGACAAAAATATCCCTTTTAATAATGTATTTATATGGTTAAAATGGTCATTGCCTTATTTACCTCAAAAACAAAAGAACATGGGTAAAATACTTACTGGGTAAGTATTTCCCAAGATAAAACTTATCCAGATAATTACATTTACCCGATTAAATAACTTTCCAAAAAACGAATGGGGCCTTAAAGGCTATCACATATAAAGATCCAAAATTTTCATTTGAAATTTCTCAATTTATGGCAATTTCAATGTTTTTGGGTCTTTTTGAGCGCGTCTTTTGGTCCTCTCAGTTTTCTTTTACGGTTTTATCAAAACAAAAAGGCCAATTTTTGGTCTTCGGAGTTTAAGTTAAGTCAAAGCTGTTGCCAAACGGTTGAATCAAACAATAAAACAAACCGACCAACCCAAACCAGGCCCACAACTTATAGTATCTGTGACCGTGAGTAATAAAACCCAAAGGCCAGAACCAACCCTATTGTCAACCGGGCTTATGGGGTCGTCTGTGTGACGTGGAACAGCGTGGAAGCACCATCTGGGGTCACATCAACGTTGAACATATTATTATGTTTTATGTGGGAATTTGTGAACCTTCTCTATTACCTAACTTTTCAATTATTATGTATTTGGAGACATGTTCCCCCTTAATTTCTTATTTTATTTTTCAGCACGAGGACACTACCGTATATTGGAAAATAAAAATAAATAAAAAGGAAATAATGGCCTAACGGTACTAGATGGACCCCTGGCCCAAAATAAAAATAATAAGGAAATTTCGTGTATAAAATCACTTCAAAAGAGAATTCCCAGTTCAATAATTTCTTTCAAGGCATCTATTTTACTTTGTTTTCTATTTTATTTCTCCTCAAAAGGGTTTTTTTTTTCTTTTATTTCTAAAGGAACAAAGACAGAGTGAGAAACTCGTATTCACCCACTAATTCAGTAATTCTGGTAATCGTTGAAGCTGGGGTGTTTGGGTCAAATTGATCTCTTAGTGGGGATCTAGTCAACATTGGGCCATCATCTTTCCAAAATGAGATGCATGGGTATAGCTGTGAGGAATCCAGTTCACTCCATTGGTTGCTCACTCTTTGTGAACCGAACCCCACCTAAGATAGTGCCTTGTTAAAATATCTAATGTGGGTCCTTTTATTTGTTGATCATATTTGTTTTGTTTTTTCTTTTTCAATCTACTCTTAAAACCCTAGAAGAAAATATCTTTCTTACAATGAAAGGATTTCTTTCCCTAAATTTACAATCTGAAATCCCTTCTGCTTCTAATAAATAGATCTCTTGTTCCTTGCAAGCGATTGCTAGTTGCTTGATTGGCCAGGGACCAGTAAAAACATCTTCAGTTTAGGGTATTTCATAGAGGATTTTGAATTCCTTCTTCCTATTTGCACCATACGATTTTGTACTTACCCAGACTGAGTACGTGGTTAAGATTTTTATGAAAAGACCATAACACCCTTTGACTGTTGTGTTGGTAAAGCGTGACAATCTGATCTGACACCCAAAGTCTCTTCGCCCAAGACACTTCGTTAGTTTGCTTGTACCCGCCACGCATCGTGTTGAATCGTGGAGCTGGCATTGAGCGACACCTGCCCTTGCTTCGACATTAGAATCCCATATTTGGCTGCCCAACCACCCCAAGAGTTTCTTTTCTCTTTTGTCGTCCTTTTATCAACACGTGGCGTCCAAAGCCGGATTGGAATCTTGCAAATCCACGTCAACGTCGCTGACGTGTTCCCTCCCCAGATTATCTTTCAGAAAATCCTCCCTCTCTCTCTCTCTCTCTCTCCAGAGTTATGATTAAATGAGCGCTCTCTCATTGAGTGAGACGTATTGCCTCCCAACGTGTTTATTTATAATTGGCTGAAAAGTAAAATACCCTAAATATTCAGATTATTTTTATACGAGGTCCAATAAAAAAGAAACACGTGCCTCGTACGAGATCCCCAATCCTCTCTTTTACTCCCTCACTCTCGCTTTCACTCCCACCCATAACTATGTCCGACACTATGCGTGCGTGCGACAGCTAGTGATGTCAGCGACCTACGCGACAAGCGTGACACGTCGCCCTCCCAACTTGATACCTTCTGGGATGTGGGCCTACCTTATTCTACCGCCACGTGGATATCCGCAACATTTCTTTGACACGTGTTCCCTTCTTCCGCATAGCCGTACCTGCTATAAAAAAGTGCAACTTGTTACGGCTGGGCCCTACTACTTCGACCGGGGCACGCGTCCCCTTCCGGCTCCCGGGACCACGTACACCCTCTATTCCGCTTTCCTAGCCGATTTTTTTCATGATTCATTTCCTCGTGCATTTCGTGGGATTCGGGATTACTTCGGTTGACGAGTGTCAACAGCCGACGGTCGTATTTCGATTTCAGTTACCATGTGCATGCCAGTTACAAGTTAGGTGGATCCTGAACATATGAACCATCAGAGCCGTCGGATGGGCATAATGGAATCAAGGTTGCAATACTATGATCCTGATCCTGTGACTCATGCCTTGTCAGATCCATCCAATCAAAATCATCTTCGGATGATGGTAAGATCACTACCCAATAAAACACAGTAGCGTTTCTGTTGAAGGCAGGGCAGCTGGGCAGGTGCCACATATGTTTGCCACGCTTCAAGGCGCATGTTAGCAGAGACTATTAGAATCGGATTCCCCATGATCCTCGGCTATGGATGATTCCTCGGCCGAAGAGACACGGACGGAAACTGCGACTCGAAAGGCGAGGTTGTCTGCCACGTGTCCAACTCTGAGGCTGTTACAGCCCGTAGTTCTGGAAGACAGCTAAGAGGAGAGAGAGAAAAAGACGTCGCGGCTTTACGAGGACGAGGCTCCCAGACTGTTACCGACACGTGCCAGTTTTCCTCTTCCTGACATTAGTATAATGACACGTGTTCCTATGACAGCCCATTCCATGACGCCCTCACTCTAAACTTAGCGGTGGCGACGCTTGTTTGGCGTCGCTCCCTAAACCTGGCTCCGAACCACGTGTCTTCTCCAGGATTCATCGGATACACGTGGCTCCCGGTGGTGCGTTCCCTCGTTTTCCGTGAGGGCTTTTTCGTAATTTTAAATTTTCGTCATTCTAAAACTCTCTCTTTTCTGCTTTTTGTTTCCGTTGGTTTTATCTCTTTTCGTTCCCTTTTGTAAAATCTTTCTTGTGTTTCCGCCATCTTCTGTCATGGCTTCCTCTGTTTCTCCGGCGAGTCCGTGCCGTAATCGTGCCGGATAGTATGAAATTCTGGTCTCTCGGCGTACTTTTGATCGATTGGGGACCACTCTTAATCGAAAACATGAACGTATAGGTTTTTCCGATATCCTTTTTCTAGGTTTTCTGATGCTTTTCATATTCTGCGCGCCTTCCATCGTTTCTCCGGTCGTTGCGCTTCTTTCGTGAGTATTCAGGAGAGGAGTTTTGCTTTATAATCGACCTTATGATCGAGGTTTTGCTTTGGGTGAGAAAAAATAAAATTAAGAGAAGTGTTTAAGGCTTTAGTTTCCTTCTTCGTGGTGAGGCATGAGAGAAGCAAGGGAAACTGAACCCAGTGAAATCGAGCATCTTCCTGTGCAAATGAGTGGACATCCGCGAGATCTGTTGAAAAGGTTCTCAGCTACTAATTACCGACCAAGCGAATTTGCGGAGGCAAGAGAAGATACTGAAGAGATCGAGCTTAATCTTGGGCTTTCTTTGGGTGGTTGCTTTGGGGTAGACCCAAGGGAGAAGAGGCTCGTACGGTCGTCATCGATCGCTGGCTTAACGACTATGGCGAGAGACGAAGATGCCTCAGCTCCTCCTCCTGCGGCATGCTCCGCTCTTACACGGACATGTTCGCTCCCTACGGAGACGGAGGAAGAGCGCAGGAAGCGAAAAGAGCTGCAGTGCCTTAGGAGGATGGAGGCAAAGAGAAAGCGATCAGAGAAGCAAAGGAATTCCAGGGCAGGTAAGGATCGAGCCTCCTTGGAGGGAAATTGCGAGGAGGATAAGAGGTTAGACGATGAAGTTCTGTTGTCATTGAATTTAAAAGGGAAGGTTGAGAACATTACTAGTTTCCAGGGTTTTACAAGCAATGCTTTAGCGAAACAGCAGCAGCAGCAACCACAACCGCAGCAGCAATACATGACTGCCAATGACTTCACTTCATCGGCAGCTCCGACTTTTGGCCTGCTCACTTGGGCTGCAGCTGCCCAGGGAGCCGCTCATCCACATGGGATGGATACAAGCACGAATGGCAAAGGTAACGTTTTGGCTGCCGCCTTTCCCATGCGAGGATACCCACCACCGTCCTCACAGGGATCGCTTGGATCGCAGGGCAGTAGCTCTTCTGGGGTTTCTGAATTCGAGAGTCGACCAGTTCAAGGTATCACATTGTCTTCCTATATGTACGGTTTTTCTTTTCTTCTATTTGTTTGTTAAACATTCGCTTCCTCTCTGTAAAATAGGTAATTGCAGTGATTAGATGTTCTGCAACCCTTAATTTGCTTTTTGGGGAGATTAATTCTTGCATTTGTTCTTTTCTTTTCTTTGGATGCCCTGTACTTATAAATTTACTTTTATTATCTATCTATTCTTCTTCTTTTTTCTTTGAAATTGGGTGTGGAGAATTTTGAGTTATTCTGTTGTACAATCATGGCAAATTTTCCCAGAAAAACCGATTTATTTCGAAAGAAGGAAAAATAAGAAAAAAAAAATGGAAAGTGGATTCTGTTTGCTAACAAGTTGCATAGATTTTACGAAGGCTCCATTTTTGTTGGTATTTTGCATAAGAGTTCTGTTTCTGTCACCTTTTTTTTTTCTTTTTTCTTTTTTTTTTTTGATATAGCAACAAAAAACGACAGTTATCTTTTTGAGAGTGTATTAGAATTTGCATATATTATTTTTTTTCACGTTGCCGATGCTTTCCCTGGGCATGAATGTCTTTTAATTTCTTTAATAATTGTGGAATTTGTTGCGTTCATTCTTTGTAATTTGGTTTTCAGATCTCAAGAATCATTTAGATGCTTTGGGTTTTGTCTTGCTTGTCTTTTTCTATTATGTTCGATTCAAATGGTAATTGACTACATTATATCTTCTGATCAAAGGTAAAAGAACGTTTCATTTCTAAAATTTTCTGAAGAATTAGATGTAATATATATTGATTCAATAGTTTAATTTCTTTTTGTCCTCAATGGATAAATTCCTTCCCATACAAGTATATTTACCCCTTCTACTCCTGGCCCAGGGTGGTCAAAGAAACTGAGGCTGAATCTTTTCTTTCCTCCTTTCCTTTCTTTTCCTTTTCAATTCAAATCATTAGAACATCATGGTAAACAGAATGTGAAGCTTTAGTAATTAAACTTGATAACACTTGACAGAATTCACCTTGGCAACCTTTTCAACTTTCAGTCATTGATTTGTGGGGGGCATCTGAATCTAATTTCCTTGAGTCATTGCTCATACTTTTCTTCAGAAAATTTAATCTTGACATATGATAGAATGACTTCCATTTTGTACTATGATGCCCGGATCCTTTATTTTTCCCTAAAATACTCACTTTGACACAACATGGCATGGGTATGGGTATGGGCTTTGTGTTATATCCTTCAATGAGGGTTCACATAAAAAAAAAAAAAATCCGCAACACATTCTTTATAAATTGTTAATATTGTTACAAAATACTTAAGTTAGAAATTGAAATTGAACTATTCAATACCCAATTAGGTAATTTATTTTGCAATATAAGATTTTAGCATCTTATCATGCTTTGAGTTATGTTCATTATTGTATTCTTTTGTTGGTAACTTTTCTTTTATTAGATATCAATAAAGGAAGGCATATAGGTTATTTAATATAGTCCGCTTGCATGGTTGCATAGTACCTGCATAGTTATTGTAGTCTTTGTAGAATATATGAGTCCATGTACTAGTTACCTGTTGATAAATCTGTCTTTCTTGACTCCCTGAAGCACAAGATCTTTCTGATCAAGTGGACCCACTCCTAGACACATACCCAAATCCAAATCTGTATGCTCCATGTCTTTGGTTTACATGCACGATAACTGTACTGATTGCTGAATTGATCCTTTTTAGCTTAGCTTGATGGTCTGAATTCACGGTGAGTGCAAGCCTTCTATCACAACAAATCATTAAATTGCTGCATCTTGTTATGTAACCCAAGTGAGAAGAGCATCTTGTTTAAAACTCACCTGTTGTTGAGGATTGATATGCCCTTTGTTGCAGACGGTTCTTGCTTGGTAATAACCCTTTCTTCAGTTTCAGATGTAAAAAAGAGGCCAAGAAAAAACAAAGAACAGTTTGCTTGAATTTGAGCATAATAACAAACATAGATATATAAATATATAAAGGAAGCACAGGTTATTTGTCATCACTTTTGGCGTGCATGTTCACACTGCATTTTCTGCATCTAGCATTGATATGGGGGCTCGGTCCTCACCTGCTACAATACATTCTCCTTGGATCTAAGCAAATTTTGTATGTTTTTCTTTCTTGTTCTTTTGGTGGGTACATTACAGGATTGAGCAGTTGCAGTGAAGCAAGAAGCCCTACCAGTGTGCAGTCATTGCCAGAAAATTGTGAGCAGAAACCAACGGCCAGCCCTGCCAAAACGTTGGCTGAAATGCCAAGCAAGTTTGCTGGAGTTGAGATGGAGACATCAAAGAAACCGAATGTGGTTGACAATGGACTGAGGGAGTTGGGGAGAAATATGATGGATGAGATGCCTTGTGTATCTACTAGGGGAGATGGCCCCAATGGGAAGAGAATAGAAGGGTTCCTGTACAAGTACAGGAAGGGAGAGGAAGTTAGGATAGTCTGTGTGTGCCATGGCAGCTTTCTTTCTCCAGCTGAGTTTGTTAAGCACGCAGGTGGCGGTGATGTGGCACATCCCCTGAGACATATAGTTGTCAATCCATCCCCCTCTTCTCTTTTGTAATGAAAAATGAGAAGAGGTACGACAGAGAAGAAAACAAAGTGCAACAAATGTTCAGGAGTTTTTTTCCCCTCTTTATTTTTTCTCTCTTTTTATTTGTATTTGTTACATATGCCTCCTTTTGTTGAAAAACAAAATGGTCGAAGTTAAAAGAAGAGATTTTCACATATAACTAATGAGGCTCCTTTCTCCTCTCTTATCTTGCCATTTCCTATTCTTCAGATGCTCTTTTCAACTTGTACTTGCAGCAAATTCACATGGATGATTCAAATATGTAGCTTATGGTTGATCGGTTGGATTGATGAGATTGAAATGGAGAAGCAGGCCTGGAATATGTAGGTTGCTAGGTTGGACTCTTGGATGCAAGTGGTGTATTGGTTGGTTGGTACCAGAGATTTGAGTAGATGGAGCTTGTTGACTTTATCTGATATGTAGTTGCTATCTATTTGGACAAGTAGACAAGCAACTCGCAATTTGGATAGTGACTCGTCAACTGGTAAATATAATTAATGGTTAAATTGAATTTAATCAAGTTCTTCCATGTCCCCATTTGCAAGACAAAATCTGTGGTGGAGCTTTATCACTATAGATGGGATCATGGGACTAGCTAATGCCTAATGGAGACGCATGCAGAACTCAAAAGCTAAATCTAAGTAGGCTTCAACGTTGTGAACTAGTGCAGAGTGAGTGAGTTCTCTGCCCTGGGCACCCATGTCATGATCCATATTGAATTGGCATAAAACCCAATGCTGAACATATCACCAATCAATGCTCATATGTGCCCTTCATACGAGGGGCACCTCATAGAATGGTCCCTAAATGAGGGAATATAGTAGAAGCCACATTAAGTGATGAACTCAAAGATAATGCAAGTGGCAACCATGAAGTGATGATTCTAAAACGGGAAAATCTCGCCCCATTCGCTTTTCTGTAATATTCATGTTCTTTTATTTCTCAGGTAAATAAGGTAATGGTCATTTTGTCATAAAAACCCATTATTGAAAGGGACATTTTTATCCAATTCAAGTATTGGTAACTTTCCTCCCGAGTGGGAAAATGAACATAGGAATCTTGGTCAATGAATCCGAAATCTCATTGACCAACTTTTTCCCTTTCAAAATTCAAAAAAAAAAACACCCGCTAAGTTTTAGGAAACTGTTTACTCTACCTCTACTGTTTATAAATTATCTTGAAGTTTTTAACGTTTTTAACAATTGATTAAATCTTCCCTTGCCGTTAGCAACTTAGTATTCCATCACAATTTATTTCACATGACATAATTTTTTTATATTTTAATATTATCCTATTATAGTCAATTTTACCCTTCATTATTCTTCAAATTTTCAAAATAAAACTCAACAGATGCAAATTTTGGACAATGCTCCATCGTCACTGATATCTCCGGCAGTTGATTTCCCTTCCCAGGGATATTCTGAGGATTTGCAGGTGAGGGAAGATCGTCTCAGCACAGTATTTAGGGACAGAGAAATCTTCACCATTGTTGCATCAGATTTTGTCAGCGTCTTTGCAAAAGAGGCAGCTTTCTCTGCAACATCGCATCCGTTAGTTCCAAGAACCCATCATGATCATAGTCTCGGTGTTCCAAAAGTGTACCAACCTTATCTTTGCATAAACCTTGTTTGTATCCATGAAGTGCATTCGGACCAAATGTCACAATTGCTCTGCGACCATAAATTCAGATTCCATTAAAGCAACATTTTTCTGTAACCAACTTGTGGTAGTTAGCCGATATTTGAAAGAATTGTGTAGAATCATGATAATGAAAATCCCTCTTATAGAAGCATAAAAACCCCAAACAGCCAATGGTGGTACTTAAATGCCTGTTTGATCAATGATAAAAGGATATGTGCATTTTGTGTAACCTTCCTGAGTTTGGTGCCTACATTTCTGTTAATGGTAGGTTTATGCAAATGTTTTATTTTAAAAATTTAAAGAAAAATGATAGACAAAATAATCTTTTCCGTTTTTATGGTAATGGATGTTAACAGTAGGAGAGGATTTAGTCAATTGTCAGAAAATTTGAGAATGGTTTAAATAGTTTAAAACAATTAAAAAAAAATAAGGATAGAGATAAGGTTCAAAATATCAATACCGGTGTATCGGGTCAATCGATACATATTTTTATTGCTTTTTTTTTTTTTTGCAACCGGTTCAGGAGGGCTGGTTTAGGTATCCTCTACCCCCTGAACCGGTCAAACCTCCGATACACCCACAGTAGGGCGTATCGGAAGGGTTCCAGAACGATACGTATTGATCGATATGGGCCGATATGTATCGATACTTTGAACCTTAGATATAGAAGACTTGGGATTTCCTATTCACTTTTCCTACCCACTCTACCCGCCGTGAATTGGAGCCACAGTTTATAGGAAAAATTTGTAGGAAATCTGGGCTCGATAGAGAAAGTCAATTTCTTAAAACATAGGGATACTCTTATTAAGAGATTTCCCTCCTTAATATAAACAATGAATTACCCTGGGTTACCAAAAAAAGGGAGAAAATGAAATAACAGAAAGGGTGTTCATCTTTCAAATAGTTTATGCTCATGGAGAATTGAGTCGCAGTGATCTCTCAAGCCCTACAAATGTATTCCAAACACGTCTTATTTATGAAGGGAGATGCAACACTTTTTTATTATCTTGGAAAATATTTGATTCCATTGCATTTTTTCATTGTGATTTTTGAGAAAACATTTATATTTGGTTTCATTGTCGTTTTTTGGAAAACGGCACCATATAGGAGCCACATCAGCCACCATACTAGAAAATGTTTTGAGGAAAGAAAATGTCAAAAATATCGTTTTCTAAAATAGGCTTTTTTTGAGAAAACGGCTAACCAAACATCACATGCATTTTTAGTTATTTTCTCAAAATCTGATATAGTTTGGACGGGGCACCATTTTCTCAAACACCACCTTGGTTGTCCAGTTGTCAAGTGTTTCTCTTATTTATTTATTTATCATTTTATTTTGTTCCCTATCAATATAGAGACATATGAGAAACCGACCTGTTGGTTCGGGCTTAGCGGGCTTAGCCTTTGCCAAATTTTGAATGGGGCCCGTCCTGAAGCCCGAACCCGATACGGTGTATGTCAGGCCCGAAGCCCGGCCGTGAACAAATCTAATGAGAAAGAAGAGTAGGAATAAAGGGTTTCCAGAACACATAAAGTCAAAATCTACAACACTCTTGGCTAAACCTGCCAAAATTGTTACAGTCCCCTATTACCACACAAGGTTTTTGTATCAGTTTTTGAATCCACCGATATGCTAAATAGTGGGAGTTATGACATGTGGCCACTTTTGAAGGATGATGTCCTTCTTATAGAGATGTTCTGTCTAAAAATTTCAATAGAAGGCCTCATTTGTTTTTCAGTAAACCGGGATGGGTAATTTGGTCAATGCGAGTCTCATGAAAAAGAACGATTCTAAGGCAGCTCATGTATCTGGATAAATATTACCCTTCGTCCAATTGGTAAATACAACATTACCTCTTCAAAAATGATATTTTTATGGATAAAACTGTTATTATTTAATTTTACCTAAAAAAAGAAATAAACACTAATAAATATACTTATCTGAAAAAATATTTACCTGAATAAGTACATTAACCAAAGTAAATTACTTCATGAAAAACAAACTAGGCCTAATTGTATCACTACTTCCAAATGTACACGTATCACACACATTGAAGTTTGAACTTCGGTACCACAAAGGCCCAAATAGCGGAACTGCATGCGTCAAAGCCTGTCCAATCCATAGAGTTGACCTTTTGGGGGGGCTGCAAATTGGGCCCATCTAAGAATTTTGTTGGATCCAGAAGCCTGAATTTTTATTAGATGGGGCTGGTGTTCTATAACTGTAACCCAAGCTTACTAAAAACTTGTATAAGCAAGTATAGTCCATTCGACTTGTGCCCTAATCAAATGTGATGCCCATCTAATAACGCAAAGTGTTGTCAAATCCACTGGTATCGCCAAGGAGGTTGTCAGTGATTGCTGCTTTTGCTTTATTGATTTGGTTGGTAGAGGGAGAATATATGAATGGAACATACGTTGAACCAAAATAATAACTACAGAAATCGGGTATCACCATGGCCCCCATTAAGCCGTACCAGAATAGGAAAATGTAGTTACAGAATGATCACGGCGACATGCCCAACTATGGACTTCAAACAGAGTGGGGCGATGTGGGGAAGGTCTGCATGTGATCTATCCAACTTGTTTCATTGAGAACAAAACCTATGACCCAAAAGATTCCTTTTGCTCCATTCCTCTGTTCAAACTTCAAACCAATGAAGCTGTGGTTTTCCTCTATCTGTTCCATCATCACTTACATCTTTACCTTGAACAGCACTTGGGAATCCTAAGAAGGATCAGCCTTTGCTCTGAGCTATGGGGCCCTATAGCTTGCCACCTGGCCCATATTAGAGTCATCAGTACCCAAAATTATGAGTTTTGATCTGCTCCTCACGTAGCACTTCTCACACCGATCTCATAGCATGTATCAGCTGCACATTGGGAACATAGGAGTGCAATTTGGGCTTGGGCTGGCCCATTCCGAGCCCAAACCGGCCCAATTCAGAATTTTACTCGGGTTGGGCTCGAGCCCAAGGAGTCGAGGTTTTTTATTTTTTTTGGCCGGGCTTGGGCCTAGCCCTTATGTAGCCCGAACCTGGAATGAGCCCGGCCCAACTATATACATTTATACATATGTACGTATATGTAAACGTTGCATATATATATATATATATATATACACATACACATACACACAAATATATGTATATATATTTGCATAAATACATTTATATATGTATAATTTTAGATTGGGTTCGTTGACTAACATGAGCTTGGCTTTGGCCCGAACCTAACTCAAGTGCATCAAATTACAATGTGGGTTGAGCTTGGGTTGAGAAAATCAGGCTTGATGATAGGTCCCAATCAAAGCTATAAATGAAAGATTATTCTTCTTAAGGTGAGAATAAAACCATAAAATTTATTTAACTTCCAACTGCCCATCCTTGTGGTTGGATGGTGTTTAAATACAAGAAATTCTAACTGTCTACCACTGAGATAACCTCAAAGTAAGGGATTATCCTTCTAACTACATAGTTGATCCCTATGCCATCTCATAATAACAAATTAACAAGAATAACAAACTAACCTATTTGGCCGATTCTCATGCCATGGCAAACTAACAATCTAACCTCTTGACCGGTTCTTGTGGCTAGCAACCTGACCTCCTTGACCGATTCCTGCTATACTGGGCCATGCATGATGGCTTTTATTCTACGTTCTTTGGGTTGCACGTAGGCACCCTGCTTTTATTCTACGTACTTTGGATTGCACATAGGCACCCTGTTCGACCTTCGTGGCCTATCACTTGACCTTGGGCTTAGTCCTAGCTCGAGTCTTAAACCCAAATTTTAGGGCTGGGCCCAAGTTGACTTGTATGCACATATACATGTGCATTGTAATTTGATAGGAGATGTTCCCGTTACAAGGTGGGATGTGGCTGTGAAGTTGGGGTGAGGAGTGTTTTCTGAGGAACAGATCCCGATACAAAATTATTATAAGGGCGACTTCCTCTGGTTTATTGGAAGAAGAGCAGAGCAAGGGTTTACAGGTTGGTTTAAAAGATTCTTGCATGTTGCATGACACCCGGTTCGTAAGCATGTACTTTTAGTGTAGTTTGTATACTGTATATATCAACTTACTTACCTTGGTTTAAAATCTTTTTCTGTTTTGTTTGGTGAATGTAAGATTACTACACTAAGTAAATTGTTTTTTTTTTCAACCAAAATATGGTTTGAATTAATTTCTACAAACCCCAATTCTTGCTGCATGATCTCATTCACCATTGATATGGGGACTGAAATAAACAAGTTCCCCATATCAATGGTGAATGAAATAAACAAGTTGCCCAACCAGCTTTTTCATTTTTGCCTTCTTGTGGGAAGTAAAACGAAAGATAATATTTGGATGGACCAACCAAATAAGAATGGCAAATGCAAATATTGAGCCGGTGGTTAGGGCTTTTAATGGATTCCAAAAGTCCGATACCTGATTTGGTTTGGCTTTGAATTTGATTTTTCCATTTTTGGATTTTAGAATTTGTATTCGATTAATAATTGGATTTGATGTAGATTTGATTAAAATTCAATTTTAATAAAATTTATTGTTTTTATGTTATATATATGTATATAGTATAATTATGTATATATTTGCACAGAAATATTATCTATAATTATATAAAATTTATAATTGATCATTTTTATTTTTATATTTATTATACTTTACAATTAATTTTTAAAGTTTTATGTCTTTTTAAACACAATGAAATGAATGCGGATTAAATCCAAATGTGATCCAAAGTCCAATGTCAGAATTGGATTGGATTCAAACCCAAGATTTGATAATTAAATGCCGATGTAAATGTAGCTTGATTTGATTCAAATCCAATCTGATTGCAGCCGTGGTAGACTGGTAGTTAATGTAAATTGTTTTTTCTAGACAAATTATAATCATGTGGTTTGAAAACAAATTGTTTTTTAAAATAAAATACACAAAACATGTTATTGGTTGTAAATGTGTTTTCTTCCTAAAACTAAAACCAAAAAACAATTTTTTTTTTTTATTTCTAAAACTTGTTTTTGCTTTAAAGCATACAAATATATATCATCATGAAATTATCTTTCATAAATCATGCAACATCTGTATTTCAATATTGTTTTTTTATAAAAATAGAAATTGTTTTTTTTTTCACAACAAAATCAACTTATTTTTGCTTCTTAAACTGAAAAAAAAAGGAAAACGTTTGTTTCATTATTTTTTTTGAAGTACAAATACAAAATAATATAAAATATAAGGTTTTGTACTCTAGATATTTGCATTTATACTCCTTTTAAATTAAGCTGAAGTCTCAGTTTGGAAGGAATACAGATATAAATACATACAATACAAATATATACAAAATAATACAAAATATAAGATTTTGCACTCCACATATTTGTATTTATACTCTTTCCGAGCTGAGCAGAAATTGCAATTTTAAAAACAAATGAAGACAAAAAAACATTCACATTAAAAAAAACCTCCCAAGTGAGTTCACTGAAGGTGTGATGAAAGCAAGTGAGCTAGTGGAAGTGACTAGAGAGTAGTGGTGAAACTGAAAATGATGGTCTAGAAAGAAACATCAAAATGTTATCGCTGATCTCTGTTCTGGTTAACAAAAAATGTCATATATATAATGCCAATATTGGCATTGGCTTTACGTCCTAGGACATAAAAAGTAAAATTTTAATATTTTAATATCATCATATAATATTAATGAATGTGTTTTGATCTTTAGATCCAATTTATGATTTTTTAATGGGAAATCCAATCAAAGAGTTCATGCATCAAGGAAATACATTGATGGTTGAAATGGGAGTGCATCACTTGTGATGGGAGATTGGAGTTGGTCCTTACAACCTTTTTTGCAGCCGTGCAAATCATGGTTTTCAAAATCGGATTGGAAAAACCGGAACCGGTTAGGTGATCGGTTTCGGTTATCCCAAAATTGGATTTTTCATAAAAACTGTTGATTTTGGTCAGTAAACTGCTGACTTGAGTGGTTAATTGTTCAAATTATTTGAACCGTTTGAATGATTTTGATCAGTTTTAATTTTTTTTAACTTTTTTTTGTTAGAATGGACTGACCATTCGTCGAAAGGTCAGCCTGTTCGACCCGATAACCCAACCCTTGACCGATTCAGTCTCCAGATTGTTTTTATTTTATGGGAGATATTCGCAATGCACATTTCCAAGGGACTGAACAGCTTAGAGAAATAAACAACACTAACTTAGCCAAAAAGTCAATTTTGCAGCTCAATGACACTTTTTTTTTTTTTTTGGCTTTATGGGGTTTTCATCAAATATGGCTTCTTGACTTTTCATGTGGGGTCTACTTTGTTTTGCAAGGTGGGCCCTACATGCATGCTAAGAAGACATGTTCATTGTAAAATCCAAAAGATTTCAAAATTTATTTCAGTTAAAAAGTTGACTTTCTAACGAAGCTAATTTTAGTAGCAAATATAAGCACTTCAATGAAACCTTGAACCCACACCCAAAGGAAGTTTGGATCTATTGATTACAATACATTGTTGGTCACATTCATTCAACTACACATGAGAAATATCTTTTGTACTTTATAGGCGTTTGCCATGTGAACATTGCATAGTTTTCTCATAAAAACAGTGTTATGCATGGGCATGTAGAGTTGTAACAAAAAATGGTGCTTATTTTTTGTTTGGAATTGGTGATGACATATAGGCGTTTTATGAGAAAATAATATTGGTTTTGTTTGGTATCAGTGCTGGTAGCAATGTTTTCAACATTGACTTATATTATCCAACGTCCAAGATGATGCCACATCATTACATTGTTGGCAGCAATACACCATTTTCTTAAAAAACATTGATTTATTACCAAAAAAGATTTCCAATATGTGGTCTAGAACAACTTATTATTTTTTGAAAAAAAAAACAATACCAAACATGAGAGCGTTATTAGAAACACTGCTTCTCTGACACCATTTTCTCAGAAAACGACATTGATGCCAAACATTCACTTTATCTCGCTCTAATATATATCGTTAATGTTTCAGATATATTGATGTGTTAATATTAGATGTAAATTCAATGTTAACACATTAGAAGTTCATTTTTATCACTATTTTCAAAACCAGGCCGAACCGGACGATCAGACCAGAAAAATCAGGAACCTTCCGTTTTTCTCCAAAACCGTTGATTTTGGCAAGTAAACCGCTGAACCAACCAGTTAACCGTTCAAACCATTCAAACGGTTTTAACTGTTTTCCAAATTTTTAAATTTTTAAATATTTTTGTCAGAATGGGTTAATCGTTCGAGTGGTCCGAACGACCAGACCGTTCGAACCGATAACCAGACCCCTGACCGGTTCGTTTTTAAAAACCATGATTTTGATAATAATATTGGAGTTGGGGATTTGAAAATCACATAAGAATGATGGAAATATTATTTATATTAATTTAATAAAAAGACGTATATAAATTGCATTCGAATATTCCAACAACATCAATAGATAGAAGTGGTTAAAAATTAAATAAAATTTAATTTAAAAAGATAAGGAACACTCCTTAAACACTCCACCCCAACGAATATACCACTAAGATTGTTGATTAAAAAGAACGAATATACCACTAAGATTTGATTCACTATATTCTCGTTTAATCAGAGAAAACCTATGACATGACTAATGAGCGCAAGATCCAAATTCGATCAACGGTATATGATCCATGGCGGTGGGGCCGCTTGAAGTATCATTGACGGGAAAGAATGACTGGCCCACACCCAACCTATCTAAGCGAACGCGGAAAGCAATGAAAACAATGTTGAATTGTAGTGAACGAGGACGTCCGTGAAGGGAGGAGGGAAACGGAGTCAAAGGAAGAAGAGGAAGAGATCAGACCATGAATTCAGTCTGTAAGCATGAACTGAATAGTTACTGAAAACCCTAAACAAATTAGTCTTTCACTTTTTCCACTCTGACTGCCTTTTTCTTGCTTCTTCGCATCATTTTTGGTTGGAGTAGATTCGACCACTTTGATCTGTGCAATGCTGGACTGTTTTCGAGTTGTTGAAAGGATCTCTTTTCGTTTGGATCGTTGCTATTCGTATCGATGGTTTTTGGGTCTTTTTTCTTGATGGTGGAATGAGGATTTTGTTTTTCGCAGCTGATTGTTCTTTTTGTAGCTTTTTTTTATCGGTTGGTTATTTTAGTTCTGTCGATAAGTTTGTTTGGCTTCAAATTCTCCAATGAAATCTGGATTTATTTATTTTTTTGTCTGTTCTTTTTTTTTTCCTGATTGAAAGTGCTAGCTTTCTGAACACCTTCGGGAAGGTTCCTTCTTATTTCGTGGCATTTGGATTATATGACGGTAAAAGCCGATTACGTACTTGTGTGTGACTGTTGATAGATGGCCTCAAGTGTATGACCGGATATGGTTATAGGTTGTCAACGCCTTGGATTTTCCGATCGTGCAAATGGTTTCCCTGGAATTACCAGATTCGGTGGCGGGTTCATGGTGACTGCCGGTTCTATTTAGGGGACAGGGTAGTTTTTGTATTCACCCGTTTGTTTAGCACAGAAGTTCAATGTGTAGTTTCTAGGATTCTTTGATTGTGGAAAAGCTCTTAGTTATTGGTTGCACGATATTTTGGTTGATACTGGATATTAAAATGTTCCGGTTGTAGTGCTATTTTTCATTTTGAAGTTGGAGCATTCCCTTTTTCAACAGGCACTAAAATTTTTGACAGTGGAAAAGGTTAATAGCTTAATAGGTTTGCACCGTATTTTGCTTACTCTGGACATGGAAACGCTTTAGTTGCTGTTCTATGTTTCTTTTTGAAGTTAGAGCATTCCTTCTTACAAGAGATGCTTGTTATTTATTAAGGGGAAGGCATCCTCCCTCACAAGCCAAAAGTACTATTTGTAACCACTAACTACATTTGGCAATAACATGGGCATGGCTCCCATAAAGCTGCAGTATTGGGAACTGTTCAATCTATAGGTGGTTACCTAAGAGGTTGCATCAATAAAGAGTTGAGACATACTAGATCATTAACCATCCATTCAAAGACATGGATTTTTATTTCATTATTTGCCTTCTTATCCTTTTCTTTTGTCCAAAAGAACACCTGATGATTACAGTCATTAGCTCAAGTTGATATTTAAGCTATAATATTTCCTTTTGTGCACATATAATGCAGGTTCCTAACTTCAACATGTGCTTCATGTTTTCTCAAGGCCAGGACTTCAGATTATTCTTCATATTCTTACAATATTCTGTATGGTTATAATGATTAATTCAATATTGAAATTGGATTTTCTGAAGTATTTAAAATTGAGAAGTGTAGCTAAAGCACAAGAGCATCCTATAGCCTTAGGTGGAAGGCAGGGTTCAGGTATGAACAAAATCAGGTGCTCTTTCTAAAAAAGAAGACAAAAGGAAACTTTTTTTGATAGGTAAAAAAAGGAAACTTTAATATGCAAATCTAAATTATGTGAAAAAAAATATTTCAAAAAATTCTCTTAGTACAACTGATTAAAGGTTTTGTTATTAACATGAAGGTTTTAACATTAAGTCAAAGTCATAAATAGGTGGAATGATTTGATTTTAATGCATCATAGGTACACCCTGCAATATGGTAAATTACATCAAATTCAAGGTTAATCAAAAGATATAAGCATCCATACTAATGCACACTTCAATTCAGACTTCAGGCAAGGTGCACTTGACAAAATGAACCTCACCTGTGAAGAAAATAATTGGTTCATTTCAAATTTGCAGGGCTTGTCCCATTTGTATTTCTTTTGCTCCTTGAGGAATGTGTTGGAAGGCCTTTTTATCCACTTCCAAGCAAAGTAGCTGAAAGTAATAAACAGCCCCTGCAGACGTTTCGCCCATATAATATTGCACATCGAGGATCGAATGGAGAGTTTCCTGAAGAAACTGCACCAGCATACATGGTAAATATCAATAAATAAGTCATAATCAGTTTCCTTATTAGTCTGAAATGATATAAGTTGCTTAATGAGTTGACACAATTAAAGACTGATTTTGTTGAACATATGTAATTGACTTTGTCTGTTAAACAAGTTAATTTGAATTATTGTTTTTTAATATGGTAATGAAATTGCTAAGCTGTCTTTAAAAATTTGAGTGCATTCCTTTTTCTTTATAACCAATGTTAGTTTGTTCTTCCATGCCACAGAAGGATGCATATATACTTTTGTTTGTTTGTTCTTTATCTCTTTACTACTGTAGAAAGAACAGGCCCCTAAAATTTGGTGGGTTCTTGCAGAGAGCTATTGAAGAAGGTGCTGATTTCATAGAAACAGACATTCTTGCCTCTAAAGATGGTGTCCTCATATGCTTTCATGATGTCACCCTTGATGATACAACTGATGTTGCAGAACGTAAGGAGTTCGCAAATCGTAAGAAGACTTATGAAGTCCAAGGGGAGAACATTACTGGCTGGTTCAGTGGTATACAGACAAATGCATATTTCCCTTTTCCTCATGCTTGAGATTATTTTTTCTTCTTTGTAAGGCTAAACCACTAAAGATAAAATCAAATTGTTCTGATGTCAGGTAGTTAATGCGTTTAATTGCATAATCTGTAAATAACACTTGCTCTTTTTTGGGTTTTTAAGTGTAATTAATTTACTGCTACTGTGACACCTTCTATAATGTGTTTTATCTAATGTTATAATTTATTACCTACTGCTTATATTGTTTTGCCTATAAAAAGTATAAAAATAAAGCCATTATCCAATGTTGGTCCCAGCTATCCAGGGACCAAAGCTGGTTAGCTAGATAAACTAAATAGTGTTTTGACTATGTGCAGTTGATTTCACACTACAAGAGTTGAAGTCATTAGGAGTGAAGCAGCGGTACAAGTTCCGGGATCAACAATACAATGGTTACTTCCTCTCTGTATAGAACTTAAATCGTTTTCTTGTCTTAATTAAACAGTGGAATATAAGATACTTGAAAATTGAATCTGTATTTCTGATATGCTGTATGTATTCTGACATATGAAAATGATTAAAACATATCAGGAGCATACTCCAGCTCAATGGTCTGTAGCTTGGACCTTGTTTTGATACACATACACAATATGTGCAGTGAATTTGATATCAAATAATTCTGTCACCGGCTAAGAAAGATTTCTCTAGATGAATGATGATTGCTATAAAAAATGAATACTAAGTGATGATTAATACGATTATTCTCAAGAATGACTGGGGAAGTTATGCCTCCATGATTTAGGTTTAGCAAAGTTTATATCTCTTATATATATTTTATTTTTGTATTTGCCTTTTCTATTCTTTCAATAATTAATTAACAGAATGATGGTAGAGAGAAAAGAGAAGATACAAAATGTAGAAAGCAGGGGCTTCAGCAGCATACCATACTAACCAAAGCTTTTACCTCAGCATATAATGCATTCCTTCCTACCCTGATTTGTCAAGCTCATATGCCATGACATCAGCCTCCATTAGAACAAAGCAAGGCAAGATACTAGTGGAAAATGCTCTAATCTGGACTTAGCAAAGGATATGAGATTGCTTCTAAGGGTCTCTATCCTTTCCATTCTCCTATTGAATGATTAGATTCCTCCCTGTTCTTTTTGATAACCAAATTACATTGGTATCCTATGTACTAGGGCAATAATATGTAGAACATCTGGATAAAAATCAGTCTTTCCTGGTGAACCGCGGTCAGAAAATGGTGATTATAATTTATAACAACTATTCCCTATTCACTTCACCATGACTCCTGTAGTTTCCATGGGCATGTTCCAAATGTTTATTGATCAAGATTGCCTCAAGTATAAAGGCTCTTTTATTCATAGGGCACCTGTACCTCTGGATGTTGGTACGAATCTAATGTGTAGTTTTGATACTCAAGAATATTAGTGGTTACTACATAATTAAAACAAGATTTAGTATAGTACAATAGACATTTTACCAACTTCTTGGTGGTGTCTCATCTTGGTTGCACAATGACACTTGTATTTTAATGCTTGTGCTGTACATTCATTGGTTAGGTGCAGCGGTGGTTACTTTTCTTTTGTTTCAATGTATTATACAGGGAAGTTCTCAATTATTACATTTGAAGAGTACATTTCTATTGCACTAGATGCACCCAGAGTTGTAGGGATCTATCCAGAGATCAAAAATCCAGTATTTATCAATCAGCACGTGAGTAACTCTTCTTGTAAATGTGAATAAGAAATTGTTGGAAGGATGCGGGTTATTTAGTATTGAATGGTTTTCAAGGAATGAAGGCATTGTGTTCAGATGCTTCAATTTATAGTCACTAACAGATTTATCTGGTTGAGTGGTTCTATGCTTCTTATTGAGGGGCTTACCCTCAAGAAAATTAGGTTATCCCTGGAGGAAACTTTCAGTTTCATTAGAACATTTTTTTATTTTCAGACATAATCTTACCACCTTATGAATAATAATTTGGCATGTCATTGTGAGCAAGATTTATAGATATCATGTAAGCATAATGCTAAAGCTTCTATTTTCAACAGGTCAAATGGGCAGATGGGAAGAAATTTGAAGACAAGTTTGTGGATACACTTAAGAAGTATGGATACAGAGGTTCATATATGTCAAAAGATTGGCTGAATCAACCAGCATTTATCCAGTCATTTGCTCCAACGTCACTCATTTACATTTCAAACCTGACAGACTTGCCAAAAATCTTCCTAATTGATGATGTGACTGTGCCAACACAAGACACAAATCAGGTTTTCTGTACCTCTTCTTCTTATTATTATTGATAAGTTATACATTTTCTTATTTAATGGCTCAAAATAGAACAACCATTTTCTCAGTTCTGAAACAACTGGAGTCTGAAGTCAACATGGTTCATAGTTTTCACCACTTTGGGTCGCATGGCTTGCTATATAACTTGCTTTGGACTTTCCACATGATACTAACAATAAAACTTAGATCTGTTTTTGAAGCTTACAAAGTGTAATGCAGAAATGTATGAGATCTTAGAGGCATCTACCAACAGGCATAGCCAGCACCCAGCAATTTTTGTAACTGGGGATAGAGATTGACTCAGTAGTCAGTAAGTGGTGCACAAGTTGGTCCAACTGGTCAGGCTAGTGATCTGACCTAAATGGAACTGCTGATATCATCTGTACTGAAAAATAAAAACAGTATGAACCAAATGAAATACACTAAGAGTGGAAAAGTTATTTTTTACCCATTTCAGTGAATTAACTGGCTTTATCTAATGGATTTTTCAGTTCTACTGGCCCACCAGTTCAAAGTTTCAATCCAGTCTAGTATACCTGATATGGGATCAGATCAAACCAATGGGAGGCTAGTCAGCTTAGGTATTAAGGCAATTATAGTCACCCATATAGCCAATATACGAGGGATTAGGACATCTACTGTATTTCCTAGGTAAAAGATTGGATTCCATCAGATAATTCTGAGCATCAGGTCATATTGCATATGGTCCCAAAAAGATTTTACAAATTCTGTTCAGTCATTTATAAGGAGAATTTTGGAGCCAGAGATCTCATATAGTCCTCTTTAGTTGTGATCTACAAGACTTTTGCATTGGGTTTTTTTTTTTTTTTTTATTTTGGCAATCTTGTCTATAATGATTAAAACATTCTCAATGTAGAGCCATGTTTGAAGATCTCTCTACCTTTATAAAATGTGCTTATGATCATATAATGGAAGAATTCTCCTAGTATTAATGTAAAATAGCAAAACAAACAAAGTTTGAAGGAACAAAAGGGGGATCTGGTATCTGAATGGTTCATTTTGTTAATGTTCATATTCTTAATTTGATTAGCTATGTCAATATACTGGAGATAGTTAGCTATGAAAAAGAAAGGAAAAAGCAAGTTGGTGATTACTGTGATTGCAGTTCCTGGTCTGTTTTTTATTCAATTTGCTTCTTATGATAAAGGTTTCAATTCTATAATTATACCTAATGGCATGGAGTGGCAATTTTTTTGTGCAGTCATATTGGGAGATTACTTCAGATAGTTACTTTGAATTCATAAAGGAGTATGTGGTTGGAATTGGACCCTGGAAGGATACAGTTGTCCCTACAGAAAATAATTATTTGTTAACACCTACTGATCTTGTAGCTAAAGCACATGCGCATGACCTACAGGTGTGCAAATCTTCCCACCAGAACTGCAGTCATTGTCTTGATCTCATGTGCGCATTCTTAACAAATGACATTTAGTTGCCGGTCCAAATTTTGTATCGGCCCCTGGATAGACCACAGGTCAAAGGTCTTTTTTTGGAAAGCAATCAGTTGTCAAAATAATAAATAAAACAGTGGAAATGGCCTATAGTTATTACTTATTACGGCCTACCAAAGAAGTGCCTTTTTGGGTCTTGATCCTGGCCATCCTAATTAGACCACCTTCCAGTTTGGCAGGAAACAAAAGGCTTGCTCTATATTTGATGATCATAAGTCATAACAGAACAACCGTTGCATCAATTTAAGATGTTTGGTATATGGTTGAAGCAATTTTTTCCAGTTTTTGTGCACCGGTCTGAAAGGGCTTGATAGGAGGAGGTTCTAACAATGATTCCATTTCAGGTGCACCCATACACGTACAGGAATGAGAACATGTTCTTACATTTCAACTTTCATCAAGACCCATATGCAGAGTATGATTACTGGATAAATACCATTGGAGTCGATGGACTCTTCACAGACTTCACAGGGAGCCTACATAATTTTCAGGAATGGGCCTCTCCTTCTCCCAATGACGGCAATGCAACCAAGTTATTACATAAGATTGCATTGATGATCTCCACCTATAGAAAAGTTTGAACAAATATCTGTCTCCTGATTGTAAGTTCCATGCTAGTTATGTTCCACATTAAGTTGCTAGTCTGTTTATAGGATAGCTTCATTTTCTCTTTTTCCATTGCTGGTAGAAATTTGTTATTCAATGTTCAGAAAGCAGTCTGTAAAGTTACTTGCAGCTTGAAAAGCAACTACTATTTCAGTATCTGACATTCTGTTTCCTTGAAATAATGCAATTTCAAACATAATTCCTTCTAGAGTTGGTTTCTCTAAATATAAAGAGAACAAATTTCAGACTTGGAAAGGCATAGCAGTAGTGCATCACAGCAGACCATCAGATTTTGAACAGAAAGGGTTTAATACTAGTATAAACAGTGTTTGCATCCCTGATCAGTAGTGCAGCACAGCAAACTTGGAAAGGCTTATCAGTTCACAACCCTGATTACCGATTAACAGTGTTTGCATCCGCCACTTCCTAAAGAGGATAGAAGAGGAGGGGAAAAGAAACGGAAGATTGTGCATGCCTTGCCAAAATCTTTGTATTTCCCGGACAAATGAGTAAAATATGAGGAGCAAGCTTGTATTTGGAGCTACAAGACGGAATTTTAAGGCATCGATTACCTGAGGTGATCTTTGGTACCGTGGTGGTTTGTACCTTAATAAAAACAGTCGAATGACCTCGTTCTTAGTTCACATCTTTTGTGGCAGTGTGACCATCAAAAGATCTGGAAGTGGAGAGATATATTCTGTTTTATCACATACTAGCAAAGATGGATATGCACCATTTTTTTTATATGATGTGACGAGTATGCACCATTGAATATCCACAAGTCCTACCTCCAAAGCAAAGGTTCACTTTCTTGTTTTGTGCTTCTAGAACCAGTAGATCTACAATCTAGATGCTAATCTGTGTAATTAGTGAATCAATCATCAGAAAACATTTATTTTTAAGGTTGATCATTTGGATGAGAGATCAGGGAGGGTGGGCCTTGGCGCAAGGTTGGATTGCCCCATTGCGACTTGGGTTATCAGGGTTCAAATCTTGGAAACAACCTCCTTGTATATGCAAGGGTACGACTGTGTACATTTGCCCCTCCCTAAATCCTGGATTAATAGGATTATTGTGCACTTAGGGGGGTATTTTGTACTGTGGATGAAAAATTGGTGGATGTGGACTAGTCCACACCACACCTTATGGTAGGGACCAATCCACACTAGACCATAGTCTATAGTTCTAAATTGTAGATAGATTGTTCGGACTGGACTAGTCCACACCCATGGTGGCGTTCTGTAGGTGCACATTTTTTTATTCTATGTATCTCATATACATTTTATGGGAAATCTACACAATTGATCATAAATGTCCAATTTTTGCATTTTATATGGTTAATAAATTGAAAAAAAAATGCATCAATATATACACAAAAATTGCATTTTTTAAATAATTTTAAATATTAAAAAAATATTATTTTATTGATAAAATATAAATAAAATAAATAAAATGAGAGTAATTGGACCATTGTAACGCAGGTGCGTTACACTGAAATCTTCCCATAAAAACAGTCGAACTTGGGGTGTGTGGCCCATCCCTATCCATGTTATTCTGTGGACGAGGATCATCTATACATAGCAGAACACCATATCTTACCATGGACAGGACCAAAATGGTCTCGTCCATGATATTTACACACTACCGAATGCCACCTAGGCTACCCATTGGATGAGAGATCACTAGATCAATATGGTAATGATGCATGAGCGAAAGAGTCAAGATTAGAATTTTATGTATTTTTGGATAGTAGGGGTATTTTTGTCATTTTCAATTTTTTGTGGGGTCCAATAATAGGGTTTGATTGTCAAGTTGTAGTATGTTTATGTTTAAAATTTCAGTCATTGCATAAGTAGGATTAAAGTTATTGAGTCTTCTTTGAATTGAAGTAGGATATAACAACTTAGTTTGAGTCCTAATAGGATTGTTGAGTCTAATAGTTTGACTCCTAGGATTATTATGAGTTTAGCGTTTATAAACATGTATAGACGTTTTACACAAAGGCAATGAAATATATTTGAGTTTTCTTTAGCTTATGCTAGCTATGGGGAGTGATTCCCATGCCCTAAAGCCATTCTAGGCACCTTGTGAATGATTCTAAGTATTTTCTCTCTTCTTTCTCTCCCTATTTTCTCTCTAACCGTTACAGCCATGAATAGCCATAAAACTCTGATCAAGAAAACCATTCAACATTCTCTAAGGACTAGAATTGAGCTGGTCCTACATCAGTTGGTATCAGAGCTAATGGATTTTTCACTATGTTCTCACAAAGTGACTGATTCTATAGGCTTGGGGTATCTTCTAGACAATCTTATGGGTCTAGAATGAATGATTATTGGATTTCTGAACCATATGAAGGGTCTTTGGTTGACTTATTTGAGAAGATGGTGGAAGAAAACAGATCTAATAATGTTGGCTATGGGAATAAGGTTTTCAAACATGTTAGAAGATAAAGGAAAATATCAGATTTCAAAGGAAATGATAATCCACGAGCATTTTTTGATTGGGTTGCTGAACTAGAAGAATATTTTGATTGGCATGATATGTTTGACAAACAAAGAATTAGATTTGCACGAATGAAGCTGATGAGTCATGCTAAAGTATGGTGGAGAACTCTTGAGCAACAATTAGAAAATAGAAGTGATGATCCAATTAGTACATGGGTAGAGATGAAGAGGCATTTGCAAGAGAATTATATCCCACTAAACTTCCATGATGATCTATATATGGAGTTGACTAATTTTGAGCAAAAGAAGAAATAACATGTTACAATAAAGAACTTGAAGTCGATGGAAAGAAGGTACAAAATTGAAAAGAAAGTAGATGATTCCTTGCAAGTTTATGCTTATCCTAGAGTTGAAGTTGAGGATGAAGCTAAAGAAGAAGAATTTCAAGCTTTAGCAGTTGTAGATATTAAAAATCAAGAGGGTGCAGGCCAAGAAAAAACAGAAATTGTTCAAGTTTCTAACACCTGTGATCAGCTTGAGGCTAATGATCAAGAAAAAATAGAAGTTGAGCAAGCTAAAGAAATTCAAGTGCAAGATACAAATGTGTTGATTGTAGTATATCCTAGTAAGGAAGTAGGAAACTTTACCTTTCAAGTTCAGTTAGAACCAATTCAAGAATTACAACCTGGCATAGCACAAGTTCCACCAACATTAACAATGGAAGGAGTCCTAGAGATTGTTGAAGAACCAAGGATAGCAGAACACATAGAGATGGTGATTCCTAAACTAGAGGTTGAAGGAAAAGTTCCAAAAGTTGCAGTTGAGAGTTTGGATAAGTGAGGGGAAGGTTCATCACAACCGCTGGTTGATGAATCAAGTGTTCAAGAAACCAATGTTATTGGTGATTTAACAGAGGTGGTTATGGAGGGCAGTGTTTCAGAAATACATTTATTTCAAGATCCTTCTCTAGTTCTATGTGTGACATCTACTCTACAGTCCAAGCATGTAGTTGTAGGAAGTCCTACTCTTTTTGTAATTGGGGCATATCAACTCTTCATCCTCAAGTTCTTCAATACTTGAGGACGAATTTTTTTGAACCAGGGGAGAATGGTGCAGGAGATGAAGAGTCAAAATTAGAATTTTATGAAATTGTATTTTTGTATTTTTGGACAATAGGGGTATTTTTGGACAATAGGGGTATTTTTGCCATTTTTGCAATTTTTTATAGGGTTCAATAATAGGGTTTGATTGTCTAGTTATAGTTTGTTTATGTTTAAAATTTCAGAGTCATTGCATAAGTAAGATTAGAGTTATTGAGTTTTCTTTGAATTGAAGTAGGATATGACAGCTTAGTTTGTGTTCAACTAAGATTATTGAGTCTAACAGTTTGACTCTTAGGATTATTATGAGTTAAGTCCATAAATATGTATAGACATTTTATACAAAGGCAATGAAATATATAGAGTTTTCTTTAGTTTATGTTAACTATGGTGAATAATTCTCATGCCCTAGAGTGATTCTAGGCACCTTGTGAATGATTCTAAGTATTTTCTCTTATTCCTTCAAGAAGTTGTTACAACCATCAACAGCCATAAAACAAACTCTGATCAAAAAGACCATTCAACATTCTCTAAGAACTAGAACTGAGCTGGTCTTACATCAGGTAGAGTGGTATCACATTAAATATAAACATTTCATTTAAGCATTTCAAGTACCAATGCTAATACCAAATACAATACTGCTCAAACACTCAATCAATACCTAGCCAACATAAGTACCAAAATCCGTATCCATTGTCTCCCTAAAAGTTCGAGCCTGAACCTGGAGTGTTACCACAACCTGAAACTTGCTGCATGTTCTAAGTTAGGGCTGAAACCTATCCAACAACCGGCCTAACGGTGTCCTATTAATTTTATTTAACCTACAATGATACCATTAACAAGAACCTTCATCGGTCTTGCGTTGTGTTCCGTGGCCTAGAAGCGATGACAGACGAATAACGAAGCCAGCTTACCTACTTGCACACCCAACTGGATAAAGCAACTTGCAACGTTTTCATGCACTGTACGTAGGAACACCACCCTCGCGAATGACTGACTCAGAGTTCAGACCATCTACAAATTAGTCAAATCGGCCAACGGAGGAACCGGGTTGAGTGACAAACTCAATTCTAACCATGGTTTTTAAAATCGGACCGGATCAGATGGTCAGACCGGAAAAACCGGGAACTGGTCATCTGACCGGTTCTATTTTTCCTTAAAACCGTTGATTTTGGTCAATAAATCGCTGAATCGGCCGATTAACCGTTCGAACGTTTTGACCATTTTTCAATTTTTTTTTAATTGTTTTTTATTTTTTTATCAAAATGGGCCGATCGTTTAGATCGAATGGTCGGATAATTTGAACTGGTAACCGGAACCTTAACCGGTTCAGTCACCGGTTCATTTTTAAAAACCATGATTCTAACAAGCTACATGTGAGTGTGAATAGTAGGGCTGCAACTTTTGTTGAGTTTGAAAAAGTGAGATTAGGTTGGATTAAAAATTTGGGTTAGTGTAGGGTTGAAAAATATGAAACCATTTAATTTTGAGTTGGTTAGGGTTGAGGCATTGACCAACTCAAACTTAACTTCATATTTGGATGTACAAACATCATATAAACATGTGTTTAGATATGTAAATGCTTATGCATATATATATAGGGGCTGAGGTAAGATTTTTTATTGGTAGGGGCCAAAGCATAATAAGCATAAATAGGGGAGGCCAAAAGATTGAAAATATGAATAGGAGGGCCAAAATATATGTGAAATTTAAATAGCTATTATAGGGAATTTCAAGCATAGGGGGGCCATGGCTCCCCTCTGCCACCCCTGGCTCCGCCCCTGTATATATACATCATTTATGGACACTTTGAACCATATACATCTTTTAATTTTAGCTTTTATTTCAAAATTTCACAGAAAACCTTGTTTTTATGTTATTTAACTATTAAAAAAGAGCTTTCAGAAAAATCTTTAAAAAGGGGTATTAATATGGTACCCCAAAGATACTCTCTACCTTGGTATTGGGGTTTGGAGGAGGAATACCCGTCATGTAGACACTACTGAAAAATGCTTTATATATACATACACACACACACACACACACACATATATATATATATATATGTATGTATATATGTATGTATTTTTTTTCCCTACAAGTATTTGTGTTTATAAATGTGTGTATGTATTTGATGTATATTGTATGTCAAGGCAATTTTTTTAAAACATGATAACTATGTTCCTTTACATGCAATAATGCTCAAATTAAATTTACCTGAACCCATGAATCTAAAAAATAAGAACATTTGGCTAAAAGTAGTGAAATCAGACCAACCCAAATCCAACATGAAGTTTTAGGATTGAGTTTGGATTAGGATTGGGGATTCAACAACTAGGGTTCGCTTAGAGTTGATCTCAACTCAATCTAAGAAGGCCCAACTTAAACCCCTAGTGAGAAATCTACAAACGGCTTACATGGATAACATGTTCCATCAAAATCCCCATCCTGGGAATGGAGATTTTCTGCCAACAAAATACATGCCAACCCTCTACCAACTTAATCTAACACGGCACATCTCATTATGAGACTGGGACCTGCCATAAAAGTGGATCCGCCATGTTTGAGATGTGCAGTGTAAGATGACATTGGTAGAGGAGTTGGAACGTATTTTGTTGGCAGGTGATCCGGGCCTTCAATTTCTCTAAGTGGTGAGAAGAAGTGGCCTCTGCCAATCACATATTTCTTCGTGATCTGAACATCCCCCATTAGGAATTTTGAAAAGGAATAAGGGAGTAGTACAGTGGCGTTGCAATTTTATGATAAATGCAGTGGTGTTTTGTTGTCATTGCATTTTTTATCGATAAAAAAATTATAATCGAGATTTTTTTACCTTAAATGTTTTGAATTGATCAATACAGACCAATATTTCTACCTAAAACAACAAATTAACATCTAACACATGCATTTTTCTACATGAAATGAATGCAACATTGCCAAAAGCTAGTTAAGGGGCAAAGACTCACCGAAACCACGTCCTTGAGAGTAATCCGTATTCTTCGCAACGTTCATATCAGCCTATACGTATCGTGTTGGTAGCTTCCCAATACACCCCATACAGGAATTGTATCGGATCAGCCACTGGTTCAGAGGGTAGTCGGGCCTTAAACCGGCCTGAACCGATTTTAAAAAAAATAAGTAAAACATAAAAAAAAACACCGATACAGCCCGTATCAATATTTAGAACCTTGATTCTTCGAAGTTTAGCTTTCATCTTAACTGGAGGAAAATGAAAATGAACTGACGTACAAATGTGCAACAGAGTTGTAAAAATTTGTCCATTAAGACTTAAGAGGACGGAAATCTGCATTCTTCTGCAGATTCATTTAGCAGGGTTTCCCCTCAGAGAAGAGCTTTGAAAAATAGCTGTGGAAATATATTACAAAAAAGGAATAAATACAACTCAGAAACCAAATCTCAGGGGATGCCAACAATTGGGACTGAGTGCAAGAGCACAAATTACAACTCAATTTTTACCTTCTAAAATGTCAAACGAATGTTAAAATCAAATTATGATGACCTGTTACCTAGCTAGCATGAGGGTGGCTGTAGTTGTTTCAACCGCTGAACGACTTGCTTCATTGTAGGCCTGATCGACAATGAATCAACAGTACACATAACAGCCAAGTGCAATGTCTCTACCAAATTATCATGGGGGCCTGAATCCCATAGACCTGCAGTGAAGAACTCCTTAGCCCTGCCTTGTCGCAGAAGCATGCATCCCCAGGCAACGATATTGAAACCATTCCCATAAGAAGAAAAGGATGGGTCCAGTGCTTTCTTATCTGAGATCAATTCCATGAGTACCACACCATAGCTGTAGACATCGGCCTTGTCAGATACACGGCAAGTCATTGCATACTCAGGGGCGACATATCCAAATGTTCCTGCTACACCAGTAGTTGCATGGGTTTCAGAAGTCCCCAGAAGCCTGGCCAACCCAAAATCAGATAGATAGGCATTATAGTCATTGTCCAACAATATATTGCTAGGCTTGACATCGCGGTGGAGAACGCGTGGCACACACTGATCATGTAGATATGCAAGTGCACGGGCTATGTCTAAAGCAATCTTGTGTAGTATCCTCCAATCGACAGCCCTTTTGGACCTTTCCTGTATAAATTTCTCCAAATTTCCACCAGGTAAATAATTGTATATCAGGAACATCTCTGATTCACTTGCATGGTAACCTATCAAAGTGACAAGATTCTGATGACGCATCCTCCCTAGGATTTTGATCTCTGCATGGAATTGTTGAACACCTTGGAAACGTCCAACTGAAAGCCTCTTTATGGCCACTAGAACTCCAGGAGAGATCTCAGCCTTGTAAGTGGCCCCGAAACCTCCACTCCCTATGCAATTACTTGCATTGAAACTACCTGTGGCCCGCACAACATTTTCATAAGTCAGTGGAACTCCAATGTCAGTGAATACTGTCACCTCCTTTCTTCCAGCTGCTCGGATCCTGGACCTTGGGGCACACCTTCTGGTGTATATGAAGAGAACAATAAGAGCGAAAAGAACAGAAACAATGGCTGATGCAGAAGCTATTGATGCAATCTCAATAGAACTGAATCCACTTCCCTTGACCACACCTCCTGGTGGAGGAGCTGTATAATTTAGTGGATCCTCGTTTCTTCCCTGCTGATCTGAAGACGAACCAGTTAGAGAGAATATGTGGCAAGACTGAAGAAAAGGGTTCCCAAGGACACTGCTGCATTTAATTAAATTATCATTCAATGGAATAGGCCCAGACAAATTATTGAAGGACACATTGAATTGATCAAGTGATGTCACATTAGCCAAACCAGGTGGGATCTGCCCAGAGAGTTTATTGTTGTTGAGAAGAAGATGAGTTAGGTTCTCCAAGGTCACCAAATCTTTTGGAATCTCACCTAAGAGTGAATTTGAAGAAAGGTCCAACACTTCCAAGGACCGCAACTGCCCCAAGCTGGAAGGGATGTTGCCAGTCAGGTTGTTACCAGCCAAAGAGAGATACTTCAGACCCTTCAGATGACCAAGACGTTCTGGAATCTGACCTTGCAACTGGTTCCAACCCAAGTAAAGACTAACCAGAGAATACAGATCCCCAATAGTCTGGGGTAATGAACCAGTAATTTGGTTCCTCGAGGCATCCAAAAGCATTAGAGAGCTGCACATTGTACCAATGTTCTCAGGAATTTGACCAGACATCCTATTGTTGCTGACATTAGCGATCATTGCATTCAAACCATCACACTTCTCAAACAGGTTTCCCGGGAATGGTCCTGTCAGCTTATTCCCACCAGCAAGAAACACATACACAGTTTGCTTCCCTATTCTTCCAGGTGCAAGTGGCAAGGATGGGAGGGTACCAGTGAAGTTATTCATACCGAAGTTGTGAAAAACGGCAAGACTGCCACTAGCTCCAAGAGATGGCAAGGGACTTCTAGTCCGAGTTCTACTTGTGAAAAAGGACAAGTACGCAGTGGATGAGTCATAAGCATTCAACGAGGGTATCCGGGGACAAAGACTACCTTGGTTGAATGTAGGGATGGATCCTGACAAGAGGTTATCACTTGCATCAAATACGGTCATACAAGGAACTGGAAGGTTTCCATCAAGCACTCCCGTCAGCTTGTTTGAGCTCAAATCAAGAAAATGAAGATTCTTGCAGCGTCGAAACAAATTTGGGAACTCTCCAGTGAAGAAGTTCTGAGCCAAGTTAACCATTTCCAAGCTGTTGCAAGCACCCCAGTCGCTAGGAATGTTGCCCTCGAGCGTTGCTCTTGGAGCCCAAATAATTCTGAGCTTTGGGAGGTTTACAATTTCAGCAGGGATGCCACCTTGAAAATAATTGAAATCATCATAAGCAGGACTAGACAGACCTAACGAAGTCGCCCCAGTTAGATTTTTCACGTCTGTCAGGGGATCATACAGATTTGAGAGAACGACGACGGACAATTCGACACAACCACCAAGTTCTGAAGGTATAGTTCCGCTAAGACTGTTCCTCGACACATCAAGCACTTGAAGCTTCAGAAGCCGGCCAAACTCAGGATGAACGGTTCCTTCCAACATATTGGAAAACAACAGCAGAGACCGCAACTGGTTGCAATTCGCCAGACTACGTGGAATGACATCGACCAGTAAATTTGCAGAAAGATCAAGATGTTCAAGATTCCGACAGTTGCTTCCAAGCTCAGCAGGAATAGACCCACCCAGACGATTAAGAGATAAGTAAAGCCCCTTTAACTCCGAAAAACTGCCAATAAACTGAGGGATCGTCCCATTCAGTCCATTAGCAGCTAAGTTCAAAATCTGCAAGCCCACACAGTTAGAAAGCGAGGCAGGAATCTCCCCCGCAAGCTTATTGAAACCGAGATTAAGGACCCGCAACCTCCTCAGGCCTCCAAATTCGAGGGGCAAGGTTCCAGAGAGCGAATTTCCCTCGAGATCAAGCACTTCCAACTTCTGCAAGCTCCAGATTTCAAGAGGAATCTCACCGGTGAAATCGTTGAACGGCAACGACAAAACCCTAAGCTCAGTGAGCTTCGCGATAAGCGGCGATAGCTTTCCCCCCAATTTTCCACCGCCACCGGAACAACTCCTGATTCCAAACCCATAAAGCGGAAACTGAGAAAACTTGGAACAAGAGAAAGCTTCCGAATTACCTCCGACGCTGTTGCCATCTCCGCCTCCCGTTATATTGAGAGCTAGAACCCTCGATTTGGAGTCGCAGAAGACGCCAAACCAAGAACAGTGATCAGAAGGACCAGCACCGCCACCAGAACTCCACCGGGAGAGAAGCCCTGAAGGATCCGAGACAGAGTTCTTGAACTGAAGTAGCACCGCTTTATCGGAATCAACCGCATCAGCGGAAGAGAATGAGAAAATCCAGAACAGAAATAACACATGGAGGGTCTCACGAAGCGAACGCCATCTTATCCGAGAGAACAACCGCATTATTCTCTCAATTGAAGTAACAAAAGCTGACAAAAACCCTAACCTCCAAGACCTCCAATAAAGAAAACCTCCCTCTCCCTCTCTCTCTCTCTCTCTCGAAAGAGAGGAATTCAAGTTGCAGAGCAGCTGAAGATAATTTTTGCTTCCCGAAACCCTAACCCTAGTCTGTGAAGAAAATAGAGAAAATTAGAAAAACAGAAAAAAAAGGGGGGGGAATTTACATGTTCTTTAGAAAAACGCGTTTTTTTCCCCTTTCAGTCCACACTGTTGCTTCTCTCCTGTTCTTCTTCTTCCCAATCTTTTGTTTTTCTTTTTTTCCTCCGCTTTTGTTTTTTCTCCTTCTGTGGCGGGGTCCACTAGACTTCCCCGGTAACAAGTGGGGCCAGACTGGCTATTACCAGTCAATTGATGCATCACCCCGTCAACGTTTAGTGGATTTACCGGCTAGACTGACCGGATAAAGGATTCCCCTAGGTTTTGCACACGTGGCCTTTTTGTATGGGTCCACGTGAGTTATCTGCTCGAAAAATTCCGCAGTTGGATTGTTTTGCCAGTGCAGTGCTTGATGCTTGATTAGGGGCCTTTGCTAAAAAGCGCTGGGGGTGTGACGATCGCCCTATTTTTATTTAACGTACGTATGACGAAAGCTTTGTTATTTATGGTCTTTTTATAAATAATTGATGAAGTGGCTGAATGACTTATTTACTAAAAGACAAAATAATAAGTCATTCAGTTCAATCATTTTAGCAATTATCCAACGGCCATAAGTCGTCCATACATGAGATATCACACTTCCCATTCTCAACACGGCCCCACCTATATCACCGCTGTTGTATACCCGACTAATACCCCCCAATTAAATACGAACATGTCAGTCGTTTGTTCAGTTTCGTAATATCATGTGATGTGATCTGCTTTCTAGTCGGGTCAGTTGAGAATGAATTGACATTTAATTGAACCCGGTCCACCCAACTAGCAACCCAAAAATTTCCACTCCCATTATCATGTAGGCCGACGATGATCTTTATAAATTGTAATGCGAGTGAAATTTTAGGTTGCTATTTGGGTGAACTGGGTTCGATGAGATCAGTTATACGACTTTTCACTGGGTGAACTGGGTAAAAACTCTTGGCTTTGTTCTTGAAAACAAAAACAAATGCCAAATCAGTTGTTTTCAAAAATAAATCCAACATGTTCTCAACCAAGCATGAATCCGGATTTGCTCCTCAGAGTGCTTGCTCCTCACACCAATCTTACAAATTGGGATCTGCTCCTCACACCAACCTTGCAGCATAAATCAGCCCTTTATTGAAAACATATCCCATTAACAATATACAGGTATGGGAGATATTCCTGATGTAGGGCTGAGACGCACTGTGAGAAGCAGATCCGATCTCCAATCTTACCATAGAACATAGTTTAACACAAATCTTAGATAATATGTCAGAGACCACTAAATACCAAGCAATCAGATAAGAGTCCTTTGCTTGTTTATAGCTCTTGTGACAAGCCAACCGCCTTAATATCAACATTCTTTTCGTTATTCCTTGGAAAAAAGCTAATTTAATTAGTATTTAAACAGCGCTGAGATTAGCAAGATTGACGCATTTGAGTGGCCGTGCTGAATTTTTTTATTAATGGTGGGCAACTAATAGAAAAATCTTGTCAACCGCCTGAATATGTAATATCTCTTACTCTTTTATAAGATAACTTCTGTGTTGGTAAACCATATCCATCCGATATAATAATTGTCGATCATTGACGTTTGAGAGAAAGCCATCCTGTCTGAATTTGCAGTTGCCATGTGAGTAGGAGAAATGGAATATCCACATCATCCATTTATGATTTAACTATTCCTAAGAGTTTGCTTGTTGACCTAAAATTCCATCTTTTGCATCTTAAAGAAATGGATTAACCATCCATCTTCACAAGTTGAACCCAATCAATGAGGTAAAGCCTCGAACTTTTCCCCCAATTATAGAATTTCAGGCATCAACTGACAGCCCATGTTTGCAATCAGTATCATTTCATTGATGGGCTGTTGGAAGATCAAATGGGTCTTCCGGTTAAATGCAAGATAGCCATTTAGAGACTAGCCCCCAACCAAACATGAATCCATCCTCCAAAAATGAAATCAAACCAAGAATTATATTGAGAATTAAAAAACGATACATGTCATTCCAAGGAACCCCTACACTATCAAAATTGTAAAACACCACCGATTTTCTGCTCTGATCACAATGAAATAATGATGGGTGGGTCCAACATTTGGTAGTTTTTCTGCAACCCATATTTACAAATATAAAAGCACTCCCAGCAATCAATAATAACCTGTGTTCAGCGAATAAAAGTCAAAAGGGCATGTAGTCTAGGAGCATTAGAATAGCCTGAAATAGCTGTTGAAGCATATATTACAGCAGAAACATGGAGCCATTACAAATTCAGTTTGGCCCGGACAGATGGTCCCAGAAAAGGATCATCTATCTTCTCAGACAGAAAGAGTTAGTATTAAATAGCAGAGGCCATACTTTTGAATGCAAAGAAGCCAAAACCATTTTCTATTCAAGAATCAAGACTCAAGACGCTTGTTGCATCTTAGAAATCTCCTCCAACAGAAATCTTGATTCAGCAGCAAAATCAAGAGGAGCATGATATTTAACTGTTATCCTTTGTTTTTTCTCGTTCATGTATTCATTCAGTGTGACACTAACTCGAAATAGATAGGGAACCCATGTAGCTTCTTTGAGTTTTAATTGATATGTATTCCCCTCTCCAATCTGACAATAAAACCAAAAATATTAGCGCACAGAACTAAATCTTGATATTTAGCATAGCAACTCAATAAAAGAAATACAATCCCAAGTATTACGAGTACTCAGCAGGATCGACCACTATAGCACTATCATGATAGCACCATCTAAGCCTTGTCCCATCTATATGGGATCAGCTACACATGCAAGGGCACAACACAACCACTAGCCTTAAAACCCCTAATGTTCCAATAAGAAAATTGAATAAACCCATTGCAAATCTATAGTCTGCACATAATACATCAAGCAGCACTTCAGCTCCACAAGTGCTGTCTGAACATTAACATCCCACAATCAAGGCGAAAGATGCATGGTGGTGTCTACACTACATGATTCCATATGGGTAGCGGCATGTTGTATCAAACCTTCTAGCATTAATATTTCCAAAAATCAACTAGTATTCAAATAAACCTTGTCACCATTAGAAGAAAGAAAGACAAATACAAATACCAATTAGTATCTTACCTGTGATTTCATCCCATCAAGCTCATCCGCAGAACATCCAATTATTTTCTCTGCTTGTTCGTTGAAAACAGAAAGCCAAGCCTCCCCACTTGGATCAGACACCTTCATTACCATTATATATCTGCAAGAGGAAGAGACAAAGCATTAAAATACAAACTCAGTAGATCACCATAGTGTGGCAAGATCATTGCTTAATTTTCCAACCTCAAGCTGCATTCCTCATCGTTCTTCTGACATCCCTCACACCAATACCCAGATCCAATAGCTTCAGTCACTTTCTTGTTACATGTCTTACAAGCCCGGTACCACATTGGCTGATCAGGCTTGACGAAACTGACATAAGCTTTTATGCTGAAAAACGCAGGCTGCACAGAACAAAACAATTCAAAGTTCATCATCTCCGACAAATTTATCCCAACTTAACAAATCTAAGCAAGAGTCGTTCAAACCGAGTTGAAATTCACTCAGTTGAAACTTCCAAGAAATTTATCACTAAACTTAAGGTTAAAAAGAAAACATTAAAGTCCCTCAGAACCGGCAATGCACACCTTATTATCCTCACCCAAGGATGGATTACTGGTAATATGCGAAAGGAAGACTCTGTCAGAATACATAGACCTCGTTCCATTCTTTGTACTAGAGATCAGACCAGAGCCAACAGAATCCATTGCAGTCCCTTTACCTTCAGATTCATACCTGTTGCAGAAAGGATGTATAAGGGCGAGATATACTGATATTTCAAAATAACAAACAAGATATGGTGCAATATCTCACCAAGATTTCAGCTTCTTTGATTCTGGTATATCTGGATTTACAAGCACGACACTTCTATTCAAAGATGATAAAGACACACCTGTAGAAACAATCAGAAAAAATCTAATAAGGCTAAATTTTTAATTGCTAGATAAGGGTACTTTCTATAATACAGCTCACAGAGCATTGATGATATACCTTGGAAATCTCCAACTTTAAGGCTTTTCAATGCTACAATGGGAGAAGTTTCCGCCATGTCCAGCAATTCCTGCCCCACATTGGTAGCAAGTTCATTCCAGAGAGATACCACAACAGTCTTCTTTCTGCAATTTAATACTCCAGATTCTCAGAACATGAGTCAGCTTGAAAGAAACCCAATACCAGGAAAATATATTCACTTACGATTCATCAGCAATTGTTATATCACGCTTCGGGATATTTTCATTGTTGCTCTTCCTTCGAACACTCAAGGTTGGAGAAACATTTTGGACAACTCCGATAATATCTGAATAATTAAAACAAAAAATAAATCAAAGGAGTTCAAAGGTTGAATCCTAAAAATGTTCAATCAGTACATAAGAATTCAAAAGGAGCTTACCGACGAATTCCTTCCCATTAACATAGGGACCTAGCTGATCAATTGGAACAAAGTTGAACTTTGTTTCAGGAACAAAAGCCTTCTCTCCGGCCGCTTCCTCCACCTCAGAGTTTTCATTCAAGGTCATCTCGTAATCATTTTCGACCGTCTTAAACTGCTTGTTAGCTACCTTTAGAGTTCCTCGGGAAATGTAATAAACCTTTCCCAATTCAAACTTGTCAAAGAACTTCTTTGCAGCGTCATTGAACATTGTTGCTTGTATTTGTGTACCCTGCGTTAAACAAGCAAATCTACCAGCTTATATATGCATTCATAAAGGTCAAAGGAGGCAAGAGCCCATACAGAAGAGTGGAAACAACAGAAAACGATTTCAGTTGAGCAATGTGAAGGACATTAGCAAACAGAAAATTAGAAAAAAGGCTGCTTACATCTTCATCAGTCAACTCAACGTTGAAGACGCAGCCTTCCCCTCTAGCATTTCTGTAAGTCCGCATGATGCCTTTATTCGTAACCCGAACCTTAATAGTCCAATTGCCTTGGTAAGGATTCAAGGAAACAAGAGGATGAATCCTTCGTGTCATGGCCAATCGCGCAGTAGGAGCCATGCTGAAGTTTCAAAGAAAACAGGAAGATCAATGCTCATATAAATCTATGCGAAACATAACAAAATGGAATCAAAACATCTTGTATTTTGAGCAAAAATCAAAGGAAAAAAACACCCCAGAGAGATCACCAAGAGAAACTCGATAAGAAAAACGGATAACCAATCTGTGCTTGAAGATCAAAGCCACAAAATAAAAGCGATTACTTGCAATCACGTGTATGGATGTTATGCCAATTGCAATGGGGATAGAAGAAAGACGGGATTACTCACTTTCCATGCTGTTCATGCAGAATCTGTGCAGCAGATTTGGCTACTATTTCCTGCTTTGGCTTCAATAAGATGCCAGTTTGTTCTCTCTTTATTTCACTTCCGATCTCCGATTTGACCACTATTTCTTCCTTTGGTTTCAATATAATGCCAGCTTCTTCCTTTTTAACCTCACTACGGATCTCAGTTTCAAGTGCAGGAGAAATAACTTCACATTTGGTCACAATCAAATACCTGAAACAGTTTAGATTCAACTAAATTTGTAAGTAGTAGGCAAGGGAACAGAACGTTCCTAAGCAAATAAAACACTTTCAAAGGGTTTGAGATGTGGATCTGGATCATACTTCTCAGATTTGTTAGGAATGACGTTGAGGGTGTAATCAAGAATACGGATGAGCCCAAGGTTCTGGATATTTCCCGACTCGATCTCAGCTGACAAGTTGGACGGAAGAATTGCCTTAACCTTAGTCCTTCCATCGCTAGCCATAAATCTGCAGACGTAAATAACCAAATATTCAGAAACCCACATGAACCGTTTCATCACTAGTTCGACAAAACAGAGAAAACGGAACAAACAACACGTTATTGCAAGATTCAGACAATAAACGAGGAGAATGCAAAGGAAGACTTACGTAAATCTGTTGCCGACTTGCTTGAGATCGACGACTTGAACAATGGTTTCCGCAACATCAGAGGGAGAATCGGGAGAAGGGTTTGCCAGTATGCTGGAAACGGCATCTGGGGTGATGGATTTCCCCATTTCGATTGTTCACTTTTCTCAGTTTCTCTCTTCGAAGGAAATTTTTGAAGTGATGGAAGAATAGCGAGGGAAGGAAATGGATACAGAATAGACAGAGAAAACGGAGGGAATGGGAGGCTCCTTATATGTATTTGACCACTTTGGCGGTAGGCAAAGTATTTTTGAATTTTTACCCGCGAATTCGCACATCGAAGCTTTGAATTTTTTTTTTTTTTGGGATTTCGCGGGGATTTCTCAACGCTCCTGAACAATTAACATGGGTTTCTAGACTTCCCGCCAGTGCAAATCGTTGCGAGCATTACCATAGATTGACTATTCTACCCTTTCCAATATTACAACTTACAGATTTGTAAATTTGTCCCGCACTGGTCCGTGCAGTACACGGATTCGATACGTTGATGGGATGATTCCAAAACGTCTAATTCCTTTTCTAATGTCAATGGTCTAATGAAGGGCAGAGGCTTGTTTATGGTTCTTGCCTTGGATTCCCATATTTGAAATTTCAACTCCTCAAGGTTCTAAATGTGAATTAAAGTTCTGTTTGAATAAATTTATGCTTTTTAGCTTTGGATCGTGGGAAACAAGAATGACCCAACAAAAGAAAACAGTGAATTGATGTCAAATTTACAGGTACGGTGTGGTTTATAACGGGGAGAGGACTAGTAGTAGGGGGCTGGAATTCAAAATTCTGCATTGTGTGTATCTGTACTTCTCCGAAGAAAATATTGGGAGCAATAATTATCTAAAAGACTAAAACCATAACCATAACACTTTTAAAGCCCAAAGCACAAAACTGAAAACTTTGTGCTTTGTGCTTTGGGATGTAAGTGGGTCGGAACGGATTTGAATTTGGTATTGACATTTTAGATTATCTGATTGGATCTAATATGACTTGGTCTGAATTTGAATTTTATCAGATCTTTGGATCTGATTTGATTCGGCTTGTTTTCTTTAAAAATATTGAATTATTAATAGAAAAGAATGTACCAATTTAAATAAAGAAAAAACGAAAAAATACAATTATTTTTTAATTATTTTCACCATATATACATGTTTTTATAAAAATTAATAATATAACAAATTTATAAAAAATACAATATAAATCAATAAATAGCATATATGTATTTTATATAAATTTATATTTATAAATATATAACACATCGGATTGGATCTTCTCATATCGGATAGGGGCGATTTGAATCCGATTCAATTTATGATTGGATTATAGGATCCAATCCAATCTGATCTGAAGATCTAACCAGAGATTATCCAAATTCAACCAAATATAATCGGATCATGATCTGGTCCATTTGCACCCCTGATTTAAAAGCACAAATTTGAAGCTCATCCAAACATAACTTGAAATTTGTTTTCAAGTGGGGCCTTGTTTGGGTAAACTTTTGGATTTTTTTTTTATCATTTATGTTGCTAAATAATTTGAAATACTATACAAAAAATAGTAATTTAAAATAGGGGTGCTCATGGTTCGATTAAACGAATTGCGGGCCTATTTTTGAAACTGAAACCGAACTGAAGCCAATTGGTTAATCAGTTGACCAGTTTGGTTTGCCATTTCTTTGGTTTTTATATTTATAATACATATTATAAAAATATATAAATATATAATAAAAACTAAATATATATAATATTATATTTTAAATAATAAATAATATAGTATATATTATAAATATATAACACATATTTATTAATTTATAATATATATAAAATATATAATATACATAAAATATATAGAAATATATGTATACCAGTCAGTACGATTAACCGTTGGTTTTCTATATTGATTAACCAAAGCTGGATTGATACCTTTGGTTTTTTTTAGAAATACCAGATCGGTTAACCGAATTTTCGATTGTTTTTTTTGCTCACCCTAATTTGAAATACTATCAATAAATATAAATATTACAAAATATTCAAAGTTATTGTATTTAATAAAAAACAATGCAAATTTAACATTTTTTGGATTTTTTAATTTTAACATTTGTCATCCACACACATGTATCTTACATGGTCGATTTGGAATTTAAACTTTTTTTTATAACATCAATTGTTGTAATTAATGAAAAAAAAAGGAAAAAAAATAATGTCAATATTCTAGCCCTGCGGGCCTGCATGCAACTTGAATGGATTTCACTAATACTTTTTTTAGCTTCACATCAAGGCGACCATCCCAACATTTAGTCCATCGATTTTCCTCCCCCCCGGCTTGCACGTGCAAAAAAGCTCTAATTAGGGGGTGTTAGGCAACATAATTGCTTTTGTCTTTTAAAACACAAAAACAACTGCTATTTTTGTTGATGTAGCAGCTGCTTTTGTCAAACAACTGTGAACTCAACCCCTGTAATACTGCTGCAAGAGGCTTCAATGCACACAAAAGACATACACAAAGCGGACCTCCTGTATTTTCAGTTCACTTTTAATACCATCACATGTAATGCAGGTGCCTTATGCTAGTAACATGTCAGGTGTACTTAGGGCTGTAATCAGATCGGATGGGGAAACTGATAGCGTAGATCTGAACCCCATCGGATTTAAAGATCTGGACTCGAATCCGAATCCATCGGATTTAATCCAATTCCACTACAAATTTTCTAAAATACTAGAAATGCTAAAAAATTATTTATTTCTTAACCTTTATATGTAATAAATTAATATAAATATAACACACCAAATTTATTATATACATAAATTCATATATAATATAATATATAGAATATTTTTTTATAATTTTAAATATAATTATATAAAACTTATATATTAAAATTAATAAATACTATATTATAATCGAATACCGGAATTTAATCGGATTGAATGGGGTCAAATCCGAATCCGATCCAATTACAATTGACAGCCCTAGGTGTATGTAATTAATTCACCCTAATTTATGAATTCATCTACAGTCAAAGACAGTGATGAGATCATATGAGAATGAGACACCTTGTACAAAAATGCTTTTTCCCTGTTTAGAGAAATGAGAAATGAGTATATGGTATTGTAAATAATATGGGGGAAGAGGTTTCAAATCTATGCATCAAACCCCTCAGACAAAGAGAGTAATGATTGGATTGGTGATCAGTTGATCACTCTGCCTCGATCCATTTTCATCCATTGTTGTCAAACTTGAAGCAGAAGACAAAGGTTGTAACAGTCGATGCAATATTTCTATTACTTTTATAACAAAGACATCAATCGGAACTATGTTATTCAACCCTTTAAATGGTTCTAAAACGCGATGCAAAAGAGGTTTATGTGGAAGCATCACCGTACTTTTGATCATCTCCCAGTACAACAGCTATGAATCTGTATCTGTTGGTCCAGTTCCATATATATGAGTCCAGTCTAGAGTCCACTCCTCCCAAGACAGATGGCCTTATGGTCAAAAACCAAATGTTTGTGGTGAAGGCATGTAAGAATTTAAATCTAACAGTAATGGAGATAAGATATAAAAATAACAAGTTTCTAAATACCACTACTATTGTACATGGAGGTACAACTCAGGTGCAGTTAAAACTAAACCAGAACCAGATACGAGTTTCCTTTCATTCTTTACAGCATCGAATAGATAATTGTATGGAGATTCCTAAGCCATTCCCTTCCTTATCTTACTTCTTATTCTTCATCTCTTGGTGCTGTCCACAAACTGTTCTCACATACAACCAAATAAAACCAAAAGAAAAAGAAAAGAGAAGGAAACCATATCTGAACTAAAAACTAGATTAAGAGGATGCTAAACTAACCAATGAGATAAGATTAGAACAAGTGGACGCGACAGCATTTGCAATTTGACAGGACCTATGATGCTAGGAATCAAGTCATGAATTTCATGTAGAGGTCCCCATTTTTGAATACTTATAATCTACAGGGCGTTAGGCAGGCATGCATCTGCGGATGGAGACACATCTTTAAGGATGTTCATTACTGGAGAATCTGGAACACACACACACTCTCAGGAACAGAATGGGCAACAGGAGAAACAAGAAAACCAACTGGTCTGTGCTGGTTTTGGGGCTTCTGTTGTGGGCTGTGGTTGTGGCTGCTGCGTTTCATCCGATTCAACCTTCACTGAACCATTTCTACCACCTTCCGCTGTCAATCTGCAGATGGACAAGTTAATTAGTTGTTTGCCTGAGGAGACCACACAATGCAAATATAGAAAGTTGGACATCCTGACTTGTCTGTGCAGTTTTATGATGAAAACTAACTAATAGAAAAATGTATCAACAATTTGCTGAAACACATGAATGCTCGCATGCAGGTTAACTAGGTACATGGCAATATGAGTAGGGAAAGAAGCATACCTTTATTTATAGGCATATATGTAGATCCACACACAAAGTTACAACATTATAATAGAAATAAACTCTACTGACACAGTGACACAGACAAATAAAAGATGGCATACCAACATGGATGCAAGTGCTACATACCAAAGATGCCAACTTCATGTACACATACACAGAAGCATATGCATGCATGCATGCATGTATGCACATAAATATTATCTTCATATAGACACTTTGATTGGATCTATTTCTATTAGTTTATGGGGTACGAGGTAATACAACTTACATGGGAAAAGCAAAAGACTTGATGCTGCTTCCACTCACATCAGAACGGTGAGACGACTGACGGACGACCTCAGCAGAAGGTACACTTTCCTTTTCAGCTGTTGCCCTTATGACCTCCTTCATAGTTTCAGCTGCTGCTTCAGCCACACCTAAGCTATCCCCCAAATCTGTATTGTTGTTACCATAACTCGGTGACATACTGACTGGGGATGGACTACCTGGAAAACTCAAATCCCCAGATCTGCCCAGCTCATCAGATCTACCCATCAAAAAGTCTCTGGAGAAACTGCTATTACCAACATGGATGCTGAATAATGACTCGTTGGAAGCCACACTCCATTCCATAGGTGTTTTGGACTTGCTTCTTGCAAATACAGAAGACGGGATCCTATATGGATCAGGATCTTCAGGTCGGTCCATCATTTGGATTTGAGGGGACTGCTTTGTAGAATCACAGTCGAAGTTAAATTCAGCATTGGCATCAGATAATTCCGGTGAGGATGTCAGTTGTGGTGTTCCGTCCTCAAAATCACTTGACGAGTGAGAGGAATTTTCATCATCTTTAAAAGCGGCCATATCGATAGATTCGATTTTAAGTAAACTTTTATCCACTTGGAACAAATCGTCAAGTGAATCTGATGATGATGATGACAATGACGATGGGCGTGGTTTTTTCCCTGAGAGAAGAAAATTACCTTCATCAGAAGTGGCTCCTGGATCTTTGGCACTGCCACTGCCGTGCCCAGATTCCATGATTAATGTTATGGAATCAGACACAGGTTTCAGGCTTCCTATAACATGTCATCCCTAAGGATAATATTCTGCAAGTGTGGAAGATATAGAATATGTAAGGATTTCGAATTCCATTGCATTGTAAGGATAGAAATGTGCACCTGCAAGTTCATGTGTGCTAAAATTACTTCTTGGGTTTAAGATCATATCAGCAAAAAGAAAGGAAGAAAATGGAATAAATTCATATTTAAATAACGAAGGAAGAATAGACAGAGCAACAGCTTAACTAAACTAAGCCTTGGCCCAACTATTTGAGGTTAGCAGATGGAAAAATAGGCACAAAATATCAATGTGGGGGCATGGGGCTGGCTTCACGAAACAAATATAGACAATACATACTTATTTTCACTTAAGGCTGCGTTTGGAAGGAGTGCAAACGCTGAACCATTGCAAAATTGTGCTCTGGTTCAGCTTTGCATCTGTTTGGTAAAGGTTCAAATATCCTTCGCTTTTTTCGATGTAAAAATGCATATAGGCCAGGTTTGTATGGAAAATAATTGCAATTTTTGCTTTATGTCATAAAAGCAAAGCAAACTTTGCTATCATTCTCGGTCGAAGCATATAGCATGCCGTCTGCATTTCTGAAGATCTAGAGAGAGAGAGAGAGAGAGAGAGAGAGGGAAGGACAACTCTGAACCGGAATTCCACTATGCGATCTTCTGAAAAAGCTTGTGGTTGAACAACTCCAAATTGGAACTCCACCATTCCGATCTTCTGAAAAAGCTTGTGATCAAACTATTGCCTTTGACCTCTAAGAGAGGCAACTTTGTTCTCGCTCAATGTGGCATTTGATTTTCTTTTTGGTTTCTCATTTTATTTTATTGTTTCTTTGTTTTCAAGTCACCTACCTTGTCGGAAGAGAGGTTCAACCTTGTTTTGAAAATCCATTGGAGTAGTTGAAGTATCTCAAACAAAACCTTCGTTAGTCGTAAACCTAAGAAGATTTTTCTCTTTTCTCAACCTTAAAGTTCCTATATCTGTGTATTTCCCTTTTCCCATGTGATTTGGAGCCATTTCCTCTCATTCTTATTCCTTCTCAGTTTTCTTCTATTTTGCCTTTTCATTGTTCCGTTTGAGTTCCAACACTAGAAGCTCCAGCAATAGCAACAACAGGTTTGATCGATTGTCTATTTTGATTTGTATTTATATTGAATTTTATTTCTATTGTTGCGTTAAAAATATTAGTAGTTGTGTTTTTCTCTTGAATTTTATCCTCTACAGTGCTTGACAGATTAGTAGTTGTGTTTTTCTCTTTGACATGATCAGCAAGTAGTCATATGAACAAAATAACTTTATCCATAATACCTCTGTCTCATTAGTCTCATTAGTGTTGTCATTAATATTGGTATACATGATATGGTAACAACACCCATGCTTGTTTTTGGGAATTAAAATATGTATCAAATAATCCAATTGGAAATGCTTTAACCACATTGTATGTGGGAAATGGATCTATTCAAGATGGCTTTGCGGTGTTTAAGGTCATGGAAAACAGGGATCTAATTTCATGGAATGCTGTTTTATATGGAATCCAAGATGGTTAGTTTTGCAACCAAGGATTTTAACTGTCTCATCTATCTATCTAAACCAATTTAACAATATACTTCTTCATGTTTGTCAACCAATTATCAGCTATCTCATCTATCTAAATCATATTTAGCAGAATTCAAGCTATAAAGGTTGAACTTTGACTCATGTATGTAGAATCGCATGAGTGTTGAATCATGATTCTTTATTAGCATGAAATTCATCTGATTCTGATCCGTGGAAAAGTTTCCCATAAACTTGAGTGTTGATCCCAACCCAATAGAGAAAGGAGGGAGAGGGTGATACAATAGTGAACATGTGGGGATAAAAGTCATTGATTTATTCTAGTTAATCATTCGATGTTGTAGAGAACTTCCTATACAAAAAAAAAATGCATTTGAATATATGATCCTAACAAATAATTAATATTTATTGATGCCCAAAGATTACAAAAATTTTTGTGCCCAAATACAGCAAAAAGGAAAATCTTGGTGAAATATGCCCCAATACCAAAAAAAAAAAAAAAATCCTAGTTATCAAATGTTTTGAAAAGCAAGCCAGACATTTATCAAAAAAAAAAAAAAATAACCCAGACTCCTAACAGCGAATTTTTGGATCCAATCATAGCGCAAAGTTGTACTGACCAATTGATTGGTTGATGCTCTATTCTAGCTAGGCAAGGAAAGGAAGAATGGGGTAGTGGAGGCTAATTAGTCTTGTAGGGGTGCTTGGCACATATACAAAGTAAATGCTATTCTTTACTAGAATTAATACAATCACTACTTAGTTAATGATAAAAAAAGGAACTTTAATCCCTGATCAACTATGATTTCCTAGAGATTTCCTATCAAGTATTAGGCTTTCTAGCATGATAGACAGGGAGGGAGGGCCCAGGAAATAAATGTTTGCATTCATGATGATACTCCTTTTTTTCCATTTTTGGTCAATAATGAGATGATAGGTTTCATTAAATACAAATCTATGAAAGGTTTACATTGGAGAATAAGGTGACCTCCAACTGTAATGTAGAATACCATACAAAATACAGAGATATTTCATCAGTTTGTGATAATTTCCTCCTAATTCTTGTAGAAATTTGCTTGCATCATGTCTTGAACTCTTTATGTGTGGATGCCCAAACTTTAATAAGAGAGTTAATATTGTTAGAGAATTTGGTAAAATAGTGGCATAGAGAAATCTTCAAAAATTCTTCTATTTTGTTCATCCAAAATCCCTAAGAAGATAACTAATTCTCTATTTCGTGGTAGTTGAATATACTGTCATCCATCTGAGCATCTCTGATGCATCATCATGTTATGCATTTTTAATTGTCATGTTACAATTTGTTTTATTTTTTCTTCTACTCCTAGAAACATACCTAGTCCATGTAACTAGATCCTTCTAGAACAAAGAAAGGCAAAGAATTGCAGAACTGCCATATCATATTGTCTAAAAAATAACTCTAATTCCTAAACTATTGAATCAATGACTGAAATTTCAAACACAACTAAACTATGACTAGACAAATTAGAAAACAATGCCGGACCCCATAGAAACCATGCAAAATAATCAAAATATACTTCCTATCTAAAACTACAAAATACATGAAAATTCAGAAATTCCATTTATGACTTATTTGCTCTTGCATCAATACTCAATAGCATTGCCAATGGAAAGGGATTAATGGAGAGCAGATGACAAAGAGCAGAAAGGAGGTTTTGTGTCTATGTATGTGTGTAGATTGGATTTGTAAGTTGTTCTCCAAAGCCTAAGATACTACACCTGTCTCAAAAACACCCACTCACCCACTGAGCACCATATTCACTCACAATGTAGTCTAGGTGGTCAGTTGTTATCCCTCTCATTGACAAACTATGTGGCTATGTTGGCAGTACCTCGTTAGAGGCTCTTCTTAGGTGGTCCTATCTCCCAAATACACATTAACAGTTCACAACACTGTTATTGTATGGTTTAGAAAACAATTCATAGCATAGAAATAGACAAAACTTGCACTGCCTGTAAAACTATTAATTGCAACAAACCCCAATTAATGTTTTTAGTGCAAAAACAGGCTAACATAGAAACCCAGATCACTCTAAAGGAGAAGCACAAACAAAGAAACCTAAACCAAAACTTGGCAAAATCTTGGGTGGGGTCAACACCCTAGCCATCCTCTAGGGCAGGGTAATTGCTTAGAATTGTTACCCTAGCTCTCATGAAGTGCATGAATTCTAAAAGAAATCTAAGTTCTCATTTTCTTCTTCCCAACTAGTTTATTTTTCTATTTTGTGGTTGTTTTATTGCTTTTCAATTAATTTTCACTTTTACAACCATGGTAAGATTTCTTTGATTGATCCAATGGTTTAAAAGGCACTCCAAGGTTTCACAGGACAGGCAATGATTCGGTGACATTCAGAAGGATCCAAGTTGTCAATGGCATTCAGGTCCTCTAACAATATGGGTCGTCCTGAGATCATTCGCCCCTCTGTTTGCAGTAAAAGCATGTTGTCAGCATTCTTTCTTAAACCCAAGTCATTAAAGTAGTAATTTACAGGTTGAAACATCTATGAATTGAGGGAAATTAAATACCCATATTTAAATATTAATGTGGTTGAGTTGTAATTTACATATTGATGTGAATTGAGGGTGAGTAACGTTCAAGTGTTTGGTGTATGTTAGCGACGGTCAAGTGAATTGAGGATGGTGATCAAGTGTTTTGTACCGGCCGAGCCAAATGCTGACAAATATGTATTTAGTATTTGCATTGACTATGCCAAACAAGATCCAAACATTTCATACATGTAAAGCCAAGCCGATTTTGCATTCCACTAAACCGGACAACTTTGTATTGTACTGTTCACTTTTGTATTTGTACTTTTTCCAAAGCAGCCTAAACAATACAAAGGTTCTGGGAAGAATCATTAACCAGATAATAACGAGTAGAAATGTACTTATTCACTTAAATAATACATAATTACTTTCATAATTTCACAATTACATGATATACGTAGCATTCAACACCTTTTTTATAAGTTAAAAAGATATTAAGATAATATAAGCACAAAGAATAAATAAAGGTTCAGTACAAAGTCCAATGGCTATTAAATGGCGATAGGGAACCCAACCACACACATTGAACACCTTAACTATCGCAGCAATAAATGGCTATTAATTGGCCCAGAGTCAAGGAGAAAAGTTCAATGGCGATCATTTCATAATTGATATATACAAAAGATTCTTATCAAGCATCAAAAGCTGAAATGATGTCATTCCATTTAAAGAGTTTCTTCTTTTATATTTGAAATCATAAGTGCACCACCCGAGATGGATTGAAAGCAAGAAAGTTGATCAATATAGATGAAAACATCTTGGTATTTAAACCCAAAAAAATAAATAAAATAAATAAAATACATCGTAGATAATGAAATCCTGATTTCTGAATTCATTGGCCAGGGAAAATTCAAATTAAACTGATTTGGTTTCAAATTCCCACCTAATTAATAAAAACTAGTATCTCGTGTGGAAAGTGGCTTGTGAAAAATTCTCTCTCTCTCTCTCTGTATTTCTCTTCTGTCCACAACATTTTTCCATTTCAACTAGTTTGCATTTTTCGATCTACAAACATCTCAGTCTCGGTTTTACACCAAGTGTTTGATAAATTGAGATGCTAATACTTCCAGTAATTCATAATCTCTTGGAATTCCAACATGTAACAAGTTATTTAGAAACGAAAATTTGGGTGAATTAAAACAAAATGAAAAATTTTCAAAGTTCCTTTGAAATGATAGTGCATCATAATTAAGTTTCAGAATTTCCCTCCATCTTTTTCTATATATTGATATTCTCAAGTAGGGAACCTTTCAATCTGCCTTTTCATTTCCTCCTTTATAATTCATATATGTGTAGCACTTCTCCTTCCCAACCTTAGCCACAGAAATTCTCACGAGGGTTCAACAGATCTAGCATGCTCTATTCTAGCTAAACACGACAAGGAAACATCAGCACTTTCAATCGAAGCATAAACAAAAGAATAAATGATCTTACGATGAACCCTTGTAATTCCCAACTCTGGACCAGTATTAAATCTGTGCAAATTTTTTTTTTTTAAAAAAAAGGAAAAACAATGAAAAGAAACAAAACCCATACACTGAAACCAACGCTAAAGCTTATTTAACATAATATTAAGATTTAGCAAAAAGAATTCTAAAGAAAAATAAAAGCTGATGAAAATATGAAATGGATTGAAGTAATAGAAATGGAATGCCGTCGTTTTTTTAGTATAAACATACCTAGATTAAATGGGTCGATTGCAACAGGAATTGGAAGCGCAGGTAAACCCGTTCTTTCTTCTGTCTCTCACTCTCCTTCTTCCTTCCCTTTGTCGTAGGTGCTTCTGTTTGGAGGGGAGAGGAGGGGGAGGAGAGGAGGAAACGATGAGCGGAGGAAAGAGGCGAATTGGGGATTGAGAGGAATTGAATTAGGATTTCCGATAGAGGCCCGGACGGAAGGCCGAGCGACGTTTTCGACATTTTTATCCTCCCCAAATAACGAAATCTTGTTGCCTTTCGCGCCATTCACCAACTGCCTCTCTCTCTCTCTCTCTCTCTCTCTCTCTTTCAAACATCAAACATGCACGCGCTTGATTTGATTTCGCTCTGGGAAATCGTTTTCTTTTTTTCTTTTCCGTTACTTTTAAAAGAAAGGGTAAATTGCTGAAACGTCCCCTAAAATTTCATAATTGCAATTATGTCTTAAAATTTCTGATACAGTTGAGAGACACGAAAATGTCCAATTTGCCTTTCACCGACACATTTATTTTCCAAATTTGCCCCCGTGTTTTCAAACTGTAATTGGCATGGATTGTCGGACCCTTATTTTTAAGTTAGAGCATGCTGTCCATCCAAACTAAATGGTTGAACCATTGACCAAAAAACCAATGGCTAAAGCGGTTCTAGTTCTAGCTCAATTTTTAAAACCTTGATTTGCCCTTCAGATCAATCGCCACCCGAAATCATTTCAATCTCTTTTTCAAAATTGATACCCCCTCCATTAATAATCCCATCTTTCTCATCTAAGGGAAATTTTGGCAATGAGAAAACTTAGTTGCTAACATCAGCACACCCATTTCTCATGTAAGAGCATTTGCTTTTTGAGGCCATGTAAGGGCAGTTATGTTGTTTAGAAAATGTAGTTGGTGATATCTAACAAATTCAATTAGCTTTTAAATTGTGACCCAACGAAGGGGTCTACTTGAAATTATGTAAAAAAGTATAAGGGAGGTAGTTGCAATTACTAAATTTTAAGGGAGATTTCAATAATAGTTGGAAACTTCAAGGAGGTTTTAGCAATTTACCCTTAAAACAATGCCTACCTGGGGGTGCTCACATTTCGGTTAACCGAACTATGGGGCATTTTTTGGAACTAAATTGGTACTATCGGTTTTTGGAAAACTAGTAACTAGAACCGAACCTAATCCAATCGGTTAACCGGTTCGGTTAATCATCGGTTTTTTATTTTTTTAGTTTTTACAATATATTATAAAAAATATATAATAAAAATTATAAATATATAATATTATATTTTAAGTAATAAATATTATATTTATTAATTTATAATATATAAAAAGAATAAAATATATATAATATATATAGTATACATAAATATATATAGAAATATATGTATACCAATTAGTTCAGTTAACCACCGGTTTTTATATTGGTTAACCAAAACCGAATTGGTACCTTTGGCTTTTTAAAAACACCGAACCAAAATTGAACCAACCGGTTCGATTAACTGATTTTTTGGTTTGATTTTGGTCAGTTCGGTTTTTCAGTTTTTTCTACTCACCCCTAACCCTATCCATGCATGATAGCTTCTCCCTCACACAATTACCATCCTAATTTTTCATTAAATAGCCCTCTTAAGCATAAGTCTATCCACTTTTTTTTAAAGGAAAAATATGATAACTTTGCACATGTGTACATATCACAAAACGATACAAATTCCCACTATATCATAAAAAAGTGGGGGTGGTTTATTCCACTGTTTTCAAAACTGGACTAGACCGGACGGTTGGACTGGAAAAATTGGAAACCAGTCACCTGACCGATTTCATTTTCCTCCAAAATCGCTTTTTCTTCCAAAACCATTGATTTTGGTCAGCAAACCATTGAACCGGTCGGTTAACCATTCAAACGGTTTTGACTATTTTCCAATTTTTTAAAATTTTTTATTTTTTTGTCAGAACGGGCTGACCATTCGAGTTGAACGATTGGACCATTCGAATCAGTAATCGGACCCCTGACCGGTTCGATCACCGGTTCATTTTAAAAACCATGGTTGATTCTATTCACAAGATAGTTTAATTTGATTTTAGTATTCACTTTTTCAAGAAACGAGTAACCCATTTTTAAATTTATTTTCAATAATCCGGTTAATTTTTAATTTGTTTTGAGTTTTACCTTCAAAATATATCCAAGACTTCAAGTAACCAAAAGATGTGACTAATCTTTGCATTCAAACTCTTTATTTATGGGAATGGACGAGGAATCCTTGTGAAACATGGGTGTGAAACCCTAGAGCCGCCCCCTCCTCATTCTCCATGGTGAATCCCAATGGGGATCCATCCTCCTACAAAGAAAACCATGTTTGCCTCCATACTCTTGAAGCTCTCCCCTCTCTGAAAAAAAAAAGGAAATCTCCTCATATTCCCATTGTTAACACTACACTTAATCAAAGAGAACAACCTACTATTGTTTTCCCAAAAGAGGTATCGTGACAGTCATATGAATTGTTTAAATGGGCTCTCATTAAGGGTATCAATGAAGCGGTTATGGATTGGATGTTGTCCAGTCCAAAATTAATTTGGATGGATTGGATGGACCAACAAGGCATATTGGATTGGACCAACCCAATCCAAAATATTTATTAGATTAGATTGGACCTGGTACATCTGTAATAAATTTATATTGGATTGGGTTGGATTAAACCAATATCTAGGCCATTGATATAAGATGGAATATGTGTCAATGAACCGAATTTGGGTTAAATCCAATCTAAATCAAAATGAATTTGAACAGATTAGACAGTCTGGACATTGAATTGGACCGGTCCAAATTGGTCCAAAACATTCATTGGACTGGATTGGACCTGATCCATTTATAATGGACTGACATTGGAGTACTGGATCGGATTGGACCAAATCCAGTCCAATTGACACCCCTAGCTCTCATCCGCAAGTGCATGCATGGCCGACCCTCTCACTGCTAGAACCACAGGATTTTATTTGCAAATCCTTTATGATAAAGAATAAGATTTGGGTCGCAATGTTGGACGCCAAGAACATCTTGATTCATTTTGCGGAGGAAGATCTTCACAATCTTTGGTTGAGAGAAGCCTTCAAGGTCAGATCTTTTATTGATCGACTTTTCAAATGGGTCCCGAATTTTAAATCTAGTTGGGAACCATCTATTCTTCCAATTTGGATTAATTTTCCTTATTTGCCTATGAAAGGTTCCACATAGCCATCGTCATATTGTTGTTACCTCAACTATATATGGGAATGTCACATTTAGGTATATGGGTGCTATTTTGATAGATTCTGATCCCAATCCAATGACGAACAACGATATATATTAGGTCTCCTATGGCTCTCGAGTCTTATGGGAAAGACACATGTATTATTGAAGTTACATATGACTTGTTTAATCTGATGATTTTGGATGATCTATGTTTGTGAGAATCTGATTCTCGTGGATTGATAAGGAAATATGGGCTAGTGTGTTGTAGGCACATCTTTCACAACAATGCTGAAGAAACTAGCTTCGTTAAGCACTGTTATGAGGAAGATCCTCATAAGGAAGCAGCAACAGAGTAGAAGAATTGGCGAGCTCTTAGCAAGAAGTCAGTAATTCAACAAATTTTAGTTTCCTGCTTTCTTCTAAACCAATATTTGCATGATCAAGACAAAGATCATGCGTGTGGGCTGAAGGACGAGGAAATTGGTGGTGGTCTGCCTAAAGGATGGTAAATGACTAGAAGGTCGGGTGGTGAAGGCAAAGGTGAGGGCTAGAGTGTGAAGAAGGGGATAGTGGAGGAGATAAGAATTAGGGGTGATCATTTCAGCCTGGTCCAGAAATTTTGGGTTTGGGCTTAGGTTTTGTGTTCAAGTCCAGCCCGGGCCCAGGCCTGCAAATTTTAGGGCCGGGCTTGCACTTAATACATCAAGCCCAGCACGGGTCTGGCCTGGCCTGGCCTGCATATATTTAAGCTTACACATTTTGTGTATAATGTATACATGCTATTTTACATTATATTATATATTTTATATATAAATATTATAACATGACATGTATAATTTATATTATATGTAATATTTTATATTATATAATGTATAAAATAAGTTTATATGCATGTTATGTTATTTAATATATAGATATTTAATGTTTTATATATGAGGGACATTGGCTCGGAATTAGGCCTGGCTTGGCCTGAGTCCGTATAGACTTGGGCTAGGGCTTATGTTTCAGGCTCAGAACCCCGGGCCGGGCCAGGCCTAGGCCTAAGCTATAGCCCTTATCATAAGTGCAAAGCCCAGCTCGGGCCCAGCCTGGCCCGGTCCATGATCACCCCTAACAAGAATGCTAGGGTTCTAGTAGGGATCTTGGAATGATCTCGTGTTGGGGGGATTTGAACCTCTCCTATCTATAAAGGAAGAGGAACCAACTATAAAAGGAAAAGAGGAAAAATGATGGAGGGAACTTTCTTGTTTCGAAAAGGTAGTTAGAGTTTGTTATATCTAAGACGGGTAAGCAATTCAAGGTTTCACCACGTCTATGAGAATATCCTAAGATCAGGACTTCCTGCCTATAAATCTGCATGTGAGCATGTTTGTAGCTGCAACCCCTTCTAAAGTTTATTTGTGGTTGCATGGTGTGGCATCTCTCACAAAAGCGTCTAAGTGTATGAGAACAACATCATGAATGACCCATTGTTATGGTTGCATAGCACGTTGTTTTCATAACCTTTTTGTATGTTGGGTCAGGTAACAAGGTGGATGCAATAGCATGAACTCTATTTGCATATGCAGTGTTGAACCAGCCCAGGTTTCCTACTCACTTTTCCTATTCACTTTCTATCTGTCATAAGAGATGTGTAGCAGCAATTCACAGCGGATAGAGAGTGGGTAGAAAATGTGAGTAAGAAATCCCGAGTGGCGTTGGAACGTGCAACTCTGCGTTTTTGATTCCCAAATATGCGATTCACACTTGTTATGGTGGTAGTCATAACCTCCATCACAGGCTTTTCTGCATTGGAATTGCCTACATGTACTTACAATGACCACCCATTCAAGAAATATATTATAGCCAAGGTCATGGAGAAACGTAAGGAATATAGACATACTTAGGTCAATAAGAACAATCAAAGCCATAACACCCACCACTCCCTCCTACAGAAAATGATAACATGATTTATCAAAAGACTTCCAATGACCTAGGGTTTGTTCTGTTATGTGGTTGGAAAAAGGTGTGGCTTATCTTAGAACACACAATTCTAAGTATGGTGTCTTCTAAAACCATTGCACCATGCATTTTGTATGTTGTATAGTGTGATGTGTTCTCCTATAAAACACATTAAATGATACGTTCTACATTGTGGTGTGTTTTTAATGGGATATGTTAACGCATGACACTTATACAACATAAATTGATACTAATACGATTGATAAGACATCAATACATATATTTTCAACATATGTACGTGTTATACACGAGTCGCATTTAACAATTAACCAAAATAAATTTTGAAATTAATTTATTCTGATAAAGCATCATAAAATAATTATAAACAATAAAAAAGTATAAGTAAAAGTAATAAAAATAATTATTAAAATATATTAATTGTAATAAAAATAATTTAAGTAAATCTAATAAAAACTATTTGATCATAATTTAGGATGATTTAATAATTAATTAAACATAATAAAAGTAATTATTATTTACTGAAAATAAAATACTAGAACTAAAAGAGTCATAAACCGACTGGTGGAAGCTTATTTGGAATAACGGGTTGAGAAGCATGGAATTTGATAGGACATTGAGCATGGGTGTGACTCGTTCCCAAACACTAGAACGTGCCACAAGCCCACAAGCTTAAACCAATGTCATTTTGTGTGTTCCGCTTTGAAATAGAATGGGATAAGAATCTACCACGTTACTGAAAGCCGCCCTGATAGATAAGTTGGTAACTGTCTGAACTTTGAAGTAGGGGTGATTATTTGTTTGGCTCAGAAATTCTGGGCTTGGCTTTTGTGTTCATGTGCGGCTTGGGCTTAATACTTTAAGCTCGGCCTAGGCCTGGCTTAATTTGTATATATTTAAATTTATACATTTTGTGTATAATGTATATATATTATTTTACATTATATTATATTATATATAAATATTATAACATGATATGTATAATTTATATTATATGTAATATTTTATATTATATAATAAATAAAATAAGTTTATGCATGTTATATCATTTAATATATAGATATGTAATGTTTTATATATGAGTGACATTGTCCCGAAATCAAGCCCGATTTAGTCCAAATTCATATAGACTTAGGATACGACTTATGTTTCAGGTTCGGAACCCTAGGCTGGGTTGGGCCTAGATCTAAACTATAATTTTCATCATAAGTGCAAAACCCGACTCGACCCATAATCACCCTTACTTTGAAAGCATGGGATCAAATATGCATAATTATAAGTTATCTACGTTAAGGCCAGTGGAAAACCTTGGACCTCAAAATACATGCCACCCTTTCCATCCCCACCCCTTAATCCTATAAACGTGTAATATGTAATAGCACCAAAAAATAATAATAATAATAATAACACACACATGGCTTTTGTGTGTATGATAGTATGGTCCACAATATCAACAACTATTTTGGGACATGGTGGAGTGGCACCAAAACGGGGTCATTCCACCACCTAGATATATGCATGTCGGTATAACTAAAACCATTCTTTAGAAAATAGGATCGGATTGGTCGATTGGATTGATTGAATCGTGACCCGGGACTTTGGCTGTTTGGTCATATCATAATAATCGCATTTGATAAAATATTGGTGAAATTTGGCTAATCGATCGGTTTAAATGGAAAACCGACAAACCAATCCTGATTTTGCGAAACCACCCAGGTCCTTTAAGAATTAAAGTTTTAAAATGTGTTTAGTAAGATTTAAATCCACGATTTCTAATTTTTATATATTGTTTAATTATCATTAATTTATTTTTTTATTTGTATTAATTAATGATACTTTATTTTAAAGAAAATATAAATTAAGAGATTTTAAATTTAGTCATTTGCTTTAAAAATTAAGGAAATTGCCATCTATCTATCATATTTAAATATATTAAAAGTTACAACATATATTATATATAATATTTATATGACCCGTAGTATATATATGTATATACCATGTCATCACGGTTCAACCCCAGTTGAACATCTGACCCATGAACCTCTCCCTTCTCTCATTCTATGCCTAGTCTGGTTTTCTGAACATTGACCAAAACCATTATGATTCGACCAATATGTATTCACACACTTAAAGCCGTGATCATTAGATGCTTGTTTAAATCAGTGTGATGTAGTATGTAGGATTGAAGGTTGAATTAGTCTTGTGATTGAAAAAAAAAAAAAAGAATTCAGCTTTGAATATATGCACACATCCATGCATATATGTAATTGTGTCGACAAATTCGAACTTAGAAGGCAAAGTGTCTATAAACCGAGATTAAAAAAAGGTAACAAGAAGTTAACAAAATTTGGCCAATCCAATTACAAGGGTTGGGATTCAACAACTTAAGTGATCTATAATTAGGGGTGTTAATGGACCGATTTTGGGTTGGATTCCGTCCAAATCAAAATCCATTTTGACAGATTGGACGGACCAATAAGACATAATGAATTTTGACAGACTAGATAGACCAATATGACGTATTGGATTGGACCTGGTCCGTCCATAATAAATTTATATTGAGTTGAGCCAATATCTGATCCATTGATAGAAGATAAGAACATAGGTGTTGTTGAAGTTTGGCCTGCCATAGAATTCTGTCTTGTTCGTTGACTGTAGAGTAAAGTAGACAGCAAGAAGTAGGAGAGGAAAGAAGAAAAGAGAGAAGAGAGAAAAGAGAGAAAGGCTGGTTCGAATTAGGGAAAAAAGTTAATCCCTTGATTCGGCCAGACCTGTTATTATATTATTAACTTATTGGAAAAGACTTGAGTGCCCTTCTTTAAGTAAGAGGCACTTGAACTAATATAACAATACACATCAGCATTCTCAACAAGTACAAAGACTAAAATACCCCTTCACTAACACCACTAACACTCCCCCTCAAGCTGGTGAGTATATATCATATAATCCCAGCTTGTTACATATGTAGTCCACTCTCCCCCGACTCAAGCCTTTTGTAAACAAGTCTGCCCACTGGTTTCCCGTACTAACATATGCAGTTTCTATCACCCCATTCAGCACCTTCTCTCTCACAAAATGACAGTCAACTTCGATGTGCTTGGTTCTTTCATGAAACACTGGATTGGAAGAGATATGAACCGCTGCCTGATTGCCACAATAGAGCTTCATTGGAGTACTGATGTCATATCCTATCTCCTGTAGAAGGTTCCTCAGCCACACTAGTTCACAAGCAGTATGTGCCATGGCCCTATATTCTGCTTCTGCACTGCTTCTTGCCACAACTGTTTGCTTCTTACTTTTTCATGTTACCAGGTTACCCCCCAGAAAGGTGCAATAGCCTGTGGTAGATCGTCTATCAGACATAGAACCTGCCCAATCAGCATCGGTGTATCCTTCTACTACCAGTTTTCCACCACTTCTGTACAGCAAACCACGACCAGGAGCTCCTTTCAGATACCTCACAATCCTTAGCACTGCATTCCAATGTGGGACCAAAGGTTTCTGCATGAACTGACTCACCACACTAACCGCAAATGAAATATCTGGCCGAGTAATGGTTAGATAGTTTAGTTTGCCTACAAGTCGTCGGTATCTGCCAGGCTCTTCAAACACTTCACCTATATCACTGCTCAGCCTCGTATTTGTTTCCATAGGTGTCTTAGCCGGTTTGGTACCCAACAATCCTGTTTCTTCCAGTAAATCAAGCACATATTTCCTCTGGCACAAATTAATGCCATGCTTAGATCTTGCTACCTCTATGCCCAAAAAGTATTTCAACTTGCCAAGGTCCTTTGTCTGAAAGTGTTCCTGTAGGAATGCCTTCAATCTGGCAATGCCCATTTTATCATTCCCAATCACAACGATATCATCCACATACACCACCAATATTATTTTACCTGCCGAAGAGTCAAGACTGAAGACAGAGTGATCAACTTGGCACTGTTTCATACCAAACTTCTTGACCACCTCACTGAACCTACCAAACCATGCTCGAGGGGACTGTTTAAGTCCATAAATATCCTTCTTAAGTCTGCATACCTTACCATCCTCCCCCTGAGCAACAAACCCGGGTGGTTGCTCCATGTAGACCTCCTCGAGCAAATCCCCATGCAAAAAGGCATTTTTGATATCGAGCTAATGGAGAGGCCAATCAGACATAGCTGCAAGAGAGATGACGACACGAACTGACCCTATCTTAGCAACCGGGGAGAACGTCTCCGTGTAGTCAATGCCATAGGTTTGGGAGTACCCTTTGGCAACCAGCTGCGCCTTCAGGCGCTCAACACGACCATCTGGCAAGTACTTAACACTATACACCCACTTACAACCGACAGCCTGCTTCCCAGGAGGAAGAGTGGTGAGATCCCAAGTGTGATTATGATGCAAAGCAGAGAGCTCTTCTTCCATAGCACGGCACCACTCTGGAGAGGTAAGGGCTTCCTGGACATCCTTAGGAACAACCACGGAGGATAACAAAGATATGAACTGGCGATGGGAAGCGGAGAGGTGGGTAAGTGAAACAAAATTGGAAATAGGGTGAAGGGTGCAAGTACGCTTACCTTTCCGTAAGGCAACAGGAAGATCTAGGTCGGAGGCTGGTGTCGGAGCTGGAGCTGGATCTGTCGATGGTGATGAAGCTGGAGGAGCTGCAGCCGGTACACGTGGGCGATGTGTATACACGCGACAGATGGGTGGACGGTCAACCAATGGTGGCACCGGAGGCAAGGACGTAGGCATGACTGGAACCAGAGGAGGTGGATCAGCCACAGGAAGAGGAAGAGGAGGTGGTGATGTGGGGGAAGCAGTAGCACCGGACCCCACGAAGAACGGAGTAGACTCGAAGAATGTAACATCAACACATACCAAGGAACGACGAGAACTAGGATGATAACACTTGTACCCTTTCTGAGTTCGGGAATAACCAAGGAAGATACACTTCACGGAACGTGCATCTAACTTGTTAGTCCCGGGACTCAGATTATGAACGAAGCAGACACACCCAAATACCCGAGGAGAAAGCGGAAACGGAGACATGTTGGGGAATAAGACACTAAAAGGAGAACGACCATCAAGGATAGACGTGAGCATCCGATTAATTAAGAAACAAGAGGTGAGCATTGCATCGCTCCAAAAAGTTTTGGGAACATTCATGTGGTCCATGAGGGAGCGTGTCGTTTCTACAAGATGGCGGTTCTTTCTCTCAGCAACCCCATTTTGTTGCGGAGTATAGGTACATGAAGTTTGGTGTATAATGCCATGTTGGTCCAAGTATTCTCGAAAAGATGAAGACAAGTATTCACGACCATTATCAGAACGGAAAATTTTGATGTGAACACCAAATTGATTGCGGATCTCAGCATAAAATTTCTGGAAGATGGAAAATAATTCACTTCTTTCTTTCATTAAATAGAGCCATGTCATTCTTGAACAGTCATCAACAAAAATAACAAAATATCGGTATCCATTATATGACATCACTTTATAAGGACCCCAAACATCTGAATGAATTAAAGAAAAAAGACTCGACACACGGTTATCGACCCTAGAACGAAAGGGAACACGATGGTGTTTCCCAAATTGACAAGACTCACAATCTAAAACAGAAAGTTGACTCAATGAAGGGACTAAGGACTGCAACACTTTCAGCGAAGGATGACCAAATCTACAGTGCCACTAGAGAGGAGAAATGGATGACTGAAGAGCCGTTGACGTTCGTCCACCACCATCAAGATAATACAGTCCACCGGCTTCATGCCCTCTACCAATCTTCATCCCCGTCTTGAGATCCTAAAAAACACACATAGAAGGGTAAAAAGTGATGGAGCACTTAAGGGACTTGGTCAGCTTACTAACAGACATAAGATTAAATGGAAGCTTAGGTACATATAAAACAGAGGATAGGGATACAGGGTCTAGGTCAACATTACCAACACCACAGATAGATGACGTTGAGCCATTAGCAAGGGTAACAGATTGTGATGTTGAGCAATGAGTGAGAGATGAAAACACACCTGGAGTTCCCGTCATGTGATCGGAGGCTCCAGAGTCAATAATCCAGGGGTTGGGTGTGGATGCCAAACAAGCCATACCTGAGTGTGCAAAGGAAGCTGTGTTCTGCTGCGACTTGGATTGAACAAACCTCTCATACTCATCACGAGGAACACTCACTATCTCCTTGCCTGGACCATCTGAGGGAGTAGAAGGCATCGGGTCAGCTGACCGTTTCTCCTGTGTAGAGCTGAAACTGGTGTCACTAGTCATGGCATGGTTGGCCCACGTCGAGGGAGGACCATGTAAGTCATAGCAGTAGTTAATGGTATGTCCATCCAAACCACAGTGAGTACACTTCCGTGGACCCGAGCCACGTCCTCTACCACGAGCTCCCCCTGAATCTCTGCCTCCAGTACGACCACCACCACGGATATGTGTAGATCCACCACTACCACTCCTGCTAGGCTGGGTTCCTCGAGTCCCACTTCTGCCATCTCGGCCTCTTGACACTGCAAATGCTGATTTATCGGAGACATTAGAGTCCATAGATCCAATGGAAGCTCTCCGAAGACGAGCAAACACCTCCTCTAAAGATGGAAGAGCAGATCCCCCTAGTATCTGGGCTCGTACTGGTTCATACTCAGACTTCAGCCCCACCAGAAACCGTGTCACATCAAGCTGCTCTCGCTGTTGCTGTTGAACTTTGACATCCGAAGTGAGAGGATGATAGACATTTAACTCATTACGGATATTCCTCACATTGGCATAATACTCCTCAAGGCTCTGATTTCCCTGTTACAGATTGAAGTATTCCTGATACAGTTGATATACCCTAGTGGTATTATCCTGACCTGAATACAGTTTCTTAGCATGATCCCACACCTCTTTGGCTGTGTCAAGAAACATGAAGTTCACACTGATTTTGGGTTCCATACTGTTCCACAACCATGTAATGATCTATGCATCTTCCTGTTCCCAGTCTTCATACTCTTGAGAATTAGCGGGGGGTTTCTCCTCTCTTATATGCTTCACTTTCTTCTTCGCCTTCAGAAAAACCTCTACAGACTTGGCCCAAGGGACATAATTCTCTCCATTCAGTTTAATGGAGGTCATTTGGACATTCAGGTAGTCAGTAGATATCATGACACTAGGTTTACTATCACTGTTATCTACCATTGCCGAACTCCCTTAGTTCTGAGCACTGAATTAGGAGCACTACACACTGCACACTACACACAGACACTTCACCGAAATCTGCACACTGATTTCAACAGCTGAGAACTGCAACACCACAAACCCTACTCACCGAAATCTGTACACTGATTTCAGCAGTATTAAATGCTGAAAGCTACAACACCACAACCCCTACTCACCGAGGTCTACACACTGATTTCAGCGATATCAAAAGCTGAAAACCACACTTGTAACACCACCAACATTAATCCACAACTATAGGAAGCTTCACCATTCAGTAGACACTATTGCCATTCGAATCACACACAAACCAGAATAAACCCTAGCATACTGCAATCTGAAAACCCATCATGCGAACTGTACTACACGTTTCATGTATTCCATAACAAAAAAAATATATATAAAAAAAACTTTACCTCATCGCCTGAAGGCCAACCATACGAAGGGCTGAGACACCACTGCACCACACGTACCAGCCCTAACTAGGGCTTAGAAACCACAGCAACCAATCACCAACGACACAATCGGAGGCATAGAGACCTCCTAGGGAAGAGGGCGATCACTCCTTTTCAGCCCTTTTCCCAGTCTCCAACTCACAACTGAGAACCCCAAGTGAAACCCTAATTCGAATGCGCAGAAGGCAGAATTCTAGCAAGTCTGATTTGGTGAACCTAGCTCTGATACCATGTTGAAGTTTGGCCTGCCATAGAATTCTGTCTTGTTCGTTGACTGTAGAGTAAAGTAGACAGCAAGAAGTAGGAGAGGAAAGAAGAAAAGAGAGAAGAGAGAAAAGAGAGAAAGGCTGGTTCGAATTAGGAAAAAAAGTTAATCCCTTGATTCGGCCAGACCTGTTATTATATTATTAACTTATTGGAAAAGACTTGAGTGCCCTTCTTTAAGTAAGAGGCACTCGAACTAATATAACAGTGCACATCAGCATTCTCAACAAGTACAAAGACTGAAATACCCCTTCACTAACACCACTAACAGGTGTCAATGGACCAGGTTTGAGTTGAAACCAATCTAAATTAATAGGAATTTGAAACAGATTGAACAGTCTCTAGATTGGTCCAAATTGGTCCAAAATATTTATTGGACTGGATTGAACCAGGTCCATTTGTAATGGACTCACATTGGACTAGACCGGATTGGACCAAATTCAGTCCAATTAACACCCCTATCTATAACTGCCTCAGTTTGACCCATCTTGCATTTCTCGAATCGCCAGAGACATCCTAAACCAATGTTCAAAATACAAAGTATACCCCGATATACCAGAAGCAGAAGGTGCGTATTGAGGGTTTTGAACAATGCATTGCAATTTTTGTTTTCAAATATGCGAAAAAATTTTAAAACCTAATATTTTAAAATACAGAAGCGTGACGCAAAGCATTCCACTACCTAGAGGTATGAGATGTAGTTTATAACACAAAAGACATAAGCCTTATGCCTCCTTAAGAGGAGGGGGTTAGGAGGAGGCTGAAGAGGAAGAAAGGATCTAATTTTTTTATTTATTTTTAATAAAAAATATTTTATATTAAGAAGAATAAAGATGCATAACATGAGTGAAAAAGAAAGAGAGGTGTCATATAAAAATAGAGGCAAGCGAACAAAACGAGCTAAAACAAAAAACTATCGTAGCACAGGTCTTTTAAAACATTGGTCCTAGATAGTTCATTTTTCCCTTGACATTATCGTACCACAGGGCGTCTATGACCTTAGATGTATTGCAACAAAGCAAAAGACTTATTTAATTGTTTCAGGGAAAATGTAGATTGCAAGTTCAATATCTAACTTGTGATTTAATTGTATATCGTAGCAGATATTGATTTAATTGTTTGGGATAATTTTAAATTTCGATTTATCTTTTTAGTTTGATTTTCTGAATTGTAAAAGTCAAATCAAACTGTAAAGCAACACATATATTAATATATAAATATAATATTTTTCTAAATCCCACCAACAGAATGATCCAAACTGTATTAGAAACCAGACCAACTTGTAATAAAACAGTTAGGTATGATTTGGTTTATACACTAAAATGATTTAATTTGGTATGAGATCTTCTCCAAACCGGATGTGCACCTCTGCTTGCAGTCCTAAGCACGTGTATTGTCATTTGAACCCACGTGACACCAAATCTCTTACTCATCAACGTGTCAACCGGATAGGATTTTTCAATCTTTAGCCAGTTAGGAAGAGTCCAGATCTGCTGACAACACATATTGCTAACTACGTTTTAGGGGTGGATTCAAGTTGAGCTGAGTTGAATATTTGGTTATTTGAGTTCGGCTTGCTGAAACTATGTCAGTCTCGAGTTCGACTACAAATCAAATTTTTTCTATAAAATAAAAAATATACATATACAAATATTTATTTATTTTATACACAAAAAATTAAGAATTATAAAAATTATTTATTATTATACATATAAGAAATAAAAATATACATATAAAAATGCTTTTATTTTACATTCAAAAAATAAGAATTACAAAAGTTATTTACTATTATACATAAAAATAAAAATATTATATATAAAATAAAAATTATTTATTATATATATATATATATGTATATAATAAAAACATTTATTTATTATACTAGCTTCACGAACCTCACAAACCGAGTTTCACTGGATTCAAGCTCGGCTCGATTGGTAAACAAACGTATATCGAACTTGAAGTGATCTTTTCAGAAGCCAAACTTAAATAACTTGAAGCCACCCCTACCACGCGCTCAACGTGCGGCTTGATGAGCGTGGCCAGCAGATCCGAACTCACTAAGAAGGTTAAGTCACGGCCCAGGATTGTGAAGAAGGCCCATTTCTGTCGGGATAATTGCTATGAGCCGGACAAGACCCATAGCTTGTTTGAATTGGGACCGGCTCCTAACAGCCACATCTTTGGGAACATCGGAGCGGGATCTGCTCTTCACACATCGGCGCCTCGCAGAAACATCCACCGTGCATTAGGAATATCTCGAGAAATGTTCTCAATGCATGATAGGATGTACGTGTGAGGTCGATGTGAGGCGCCATGTGTTAGGAGCAGATCCGGTGTCGGGAACATCTCCCGATGTGCGGCTGGTACATGCATCCCTTGACCCTTAATTCCATTTGGTAAATGTCAATGAAGCTACTGATGGCGGGAATCCGTTAATCCGGTGGTAGTGTTGTAAAATGTACTGTAAAGGAAGGGCCAAAGACACAGAGCAATAGTGGTACAGATTTCTCTTCCTTCCAATATCTAACTGGATATAGGTGGGTTCTCTTCCTTCCTGCCTGCGTTCAGCATATGGGTTTCAATTTTTGCGTGACAGAAAGAACAGAAAAATTTTACTAGCACAGAAGGAAAATGCTGAAAGCTACAAGAGGAGTGACATCAGTGGAGGGAACTTTGGAGAAAAATCGACTCAACAATGGACTTCACAGCTTCAACTGTAAGTTGTGTACATTTATCTTCGATAGTGTCTGTGTTTTATCAGTCCTTTAATTGAGAATACGAAAATAAAACACTGGATGAGTTTCTGTTTCTGCTGTTGATTTACGTAAAAGAAGATGGATTTTTGACTGGGTATTGTGGAGTTTTGGGTCTTGTGATTAATGGGTTTGCTTTCGGTTTCTTGTTCTCTCACTTATCTGGACATTTGTGGGTTGATATCTGGAAGTATGTTAAATTAATGGTGAGAGTGCTACATGGTTGGTTGTTTCGAATATTGATATCCTCGTAATCAATACATGTAATTAGTTCGAACCGGGTAATGTAAGATTATTTTTGTGTCGATACTTCACTTATTTATACTTATAAATTACAATAAAATCGATCTTGGTTATATTGTTGTGCTTGTTTTTTCTTCAAAAAAGAAGAAGGATTAACATGGAATATATAGGTAATCTTTACTTTTTTTTCCCCTCAAAGAAGCGCTTTCATGCTTATACCATGGAATTGCATATATGTTTTAAGTTCTTCCAATCCCATCTACCAGCTAGAGCTGCAAATGGCAACTGATTGTCCGAATTCGAATTCGACCCCATTAAGGGTGATTCATCTGAATTCAACCTGCTTATAATTGGATTGGATCAAATATGGATCTACCCCTATACATTGCGATATATCCGATTTGATTGGACTTAATATGTATGCTCACTATACTTAAAATTTATATTGTATCTATTGGTAAAGCTGGTTTGAATGTTGCGTTTTTACTAAATTGTCATAGGTTCAAGTTTAATATAAGTAATTTTCAATTCATTTTGTTTATGAAATACAATATCTAAGTCTTTTTTAGTTCACTTTACTAATAATATATAATACTTTGCTCATTTTAAGTTTAATTTATTAACAGTTATTCATATCCAATTGTAATCCAAATTCAATATAAATCTAATGGATAAGATCCAATTTGAATTCGGATATAAACAAATCAAATTTTGATATATGAATATATCTATATCTGATCCAATTTGATCCATTTGCAGCCCTACTACCTGCTTCCTCCCCTCAAGCTTTTAAGGTTGGCAAATAGGGAACATGGTTTCATTAAAATATCCGAAACAAAGAAATCTCTTTTCCTCCAAGTTCCATCTAAGGGATTGCAAGCAGTCTTTTTCTCTTCTTAATGAAAGCCAATGACTCAATGCAGTACAAAGCAGATATTTTGGATTCCATGAATTGCAACGCAATCATTCTAATTTGTTACCATAATCTTAAGTTAGCATGAATCAGATTTACAATCAAGATTGGAAAATCTTTGCTCTGCCACTCACTAACAGTTCCATCTCTTTTGCCTTCTTTGCAGGTAAACAATTATCTGGTTGCTTCATTCAATCGTCATTTGCTCGATCAAGACCAGTAGCTAAGAGTGATAAAATGGGCTCTTTGATTTATAGCACACTGCGCACAATGGAAAAACGGGACAAATTTCTGGTATAAGTCAACCATAGGTTTCCTGATCATGTTTGAGTAACTAGGACAGTGCCCATGCTTCATAAACTGCTAATGGAGTATGGTGGGCTGATGGTTTCCTTCTTACTTCTTAATGCCATTTTTCCTTTCTTATTTTAGTGTCTGTCTAACATTTTACACGTGCAAAGATTTGGAGCTTCATCCAATGATTTGAACCTATTATACTAAATATTAACTCAAGAATGTGATATACTGAAAACTTACTGTTTTAGTTTATCTGTTCTTTCATATTCCGTGTAACATTTTTTTTTCAAACATCATATTATTGTGCTAAAAGCAAAAACTCCCCTTTTTCTTGATTGGAAATATTATCAGATTTGTGCAATGAGGAGAAGAAGGGCATATTTACAGACTGATACGTATGTCCTTCTGGAGCCTGGAAAGGGTGAGGAGTTTGTCTCTGAGGAGGAGTTGAAGGCCAGGTTGAAATACTGGCTTGAAAACTGGCCTGGCAATGCATTGCCCCCTGATCTTGCAAGTTTTAAAACCATTGATGATGCTGTTTCTCACCTTGTAAAGTCTGTTTGTGAATTAGAGATAGATGGAGAAGTTGGTTCCGTCCAATGGTATGAAGTTCGGTTAGAGTGAGGAAAAATCATTTAATTAATACATCTTAGCTTAAATGATACTTTTTATTGTTATCTGTATTTCATGTATGTTCTCTGAAAACACATTGCAGTATAGTCAAGAGAAGTAACTGAGTTTCTACCATGTAATGGTGTAAAATGGTTAGGAGAAAATCACTGAGTTCTCCCATTTTGGGGCAATTGTAGTAGAATTTTGCCTTGACATGTTTTATTTATTGCACATGGATGGAGACATCCAGGACATACCTCTATTATCCTTGTTCCAAAACTGGAGTCAACGGTTCTTGTTATGTGAACCTTGGTGGGCATACGAAGCTGATGAATAAACAACTTATCTGAAAAGAGCCAACAAAAAATATCTAATATAGGATCATAGATTTCTATGGAGCACATGGTTTAACTCAAGCTACATCATTTTCAGTCACTGTGCAGTTGCAGTTTTAAGTTTTATGATCAAAATGGCACATGATTGGCAACACAATTTGCTAAATCAGGAACATAGTACACCTGGTAACTATGGTCTCCTTTGTATGATACCAACATGTTGCCCAGGAAAAGTCAGGGCATTTGGCCATGGTTTAGAAACCTTTTACTTGATCACAACTGTTATCTGATTTCAATTTTTTCAAAATACAGCCAACTAATTGGAAGTGATAATTTATTCTTTTGTGGGCTTGTGTTGTGTGGTATGTGAGACTTGTTATTCTCATGGCAAGATTAAGACACTTCTATGCAAGTCTCCCCGAGTTGAATTTGAATCATTTTCTTATGGTGGGAATTTATTAATGTTTATGGGTAATAGTTTTCATGTGGAAGTAGCAATTTTGATCCATTTGAAATGAAAGATTGGTTAGAAACCAGCCTGCCTTTGTAGATAAACTAGTAAAAAAGTTTTGATGCATGGGAAATGGAAAAAATAATTATGGGATAGAATGGGGACAGAGGGATTTCCTTAGTTGATAGGAGGGGAAGAAATCAACCATCTAGTTATGAATACCAATTCAGCCATCTTGGTTAATTGCTAGGTGAAAGAAATTTACTAATTAAAACCTTATTAGTCAAGGGAGAAGGTATGTAATTTTATTACAGTGTTAATCAACAGGGTAATTTGAATTTATCAGCTTGTTTGTAACAGTTGAGTATCTGTTTGTAATGGTTGAGTATGGGTTTGTAACAATTGAATATGGTTTGTGATAGTTGGGTCTGGATTTGTGGTAGTTTGTACTTGTTGAGTATGTGTTTTTAACAGTTGAGTATGGACTTATGGCAATAGGGTATCAACTGATACAATTACAGACTGATACATAGTTGATATTTCAAGGGTTTTAACAGTTGAGTATGGGCTTGTGACAATAGGGTATCAAGTGATACGATTACAGACTGATACATAGTTGATATTTACAATCCAGTAAGCCCGAAAATCATTATATGTCAGACCATCTTGGCTGATTCATATTGATACTTAAACTATGTCCTAAAGTATTAGGGTAGCAAGGGAAGCAGAAGCAATAGGTTAGTCATAAACTCTGAAAAAGTTTCCAATTTCGTTTCTTGAATTCTAGAATTGGTAAAAATTAGATAAATATTTGATTAAATTAAACTATAAAGCATTAAAAAAGTACAGAAAAAACTGAAGCAGAACTGCAGAAGACATTGAATTCTCTAGTACCAATATCTGGTAGAAGTTGGAAACATTATGATAAATTGGCCAACGTGTATCCATCACTAATGAACTCAAATAAGCTCAAAGGAAGAAGAGGATAAGCTATTTCAATAATTATTTTCTACCTTTGTCTCATTTTTATTTTTAAGTAATATTGCATGGCCATGTCAAATGCTAACTCTCTGTCTTCAATGTAATAGACATAGTCTTTCCGCCTCCAACACTATTACACCTTGACTGGCATAAGAGAACTGTTGATCTAATTTCAAGATTACAACTTTCTAAAAGGAAAAATCAATTAATAAAAACAGGTAAAATAGCAATAGTACGAGTAAAACAAAGATAAAGAACAGACAGAACAATTTGTCTCCAAAAGGAGAAAGCTTAGTTTTGGTGGTTATTTCATTACTAGTAAAAGTGTATGTGCGTTGCACGTGACAATATCAAATGATGATAATAGTCAACAACCAAATGACCTTACTTGTTGAACCATTAACCTATTTAACAAGGAAAATGGATTATGATTAAAGACATTAATTCATTTTTTTTATTTGTATTTTAGCCATTTCTATCTTTACTAATAATTTTTTTTTCAAACATATTTTTGTGTGATATGAAGAATATATAATATTAATGCATGTTCAGATTCTATAAAATTAATAAAAAATTCTATGTTTTTATTTTTATTATTTAATTTATGAGATGATAAAAATTATTTATTTACCAAGAGGAAATAAAATTCCAATATATTGTTTGAATATTGGTTTTTTAATATTGTGTTCAAATCAATTATTTATATATAATATATATGTTATTTATTATTTATTTATAAATATGTTATTTATATTGCATTTTTGTAAATTTTTTATATGATGGAAATAGTTGAAAAAATACTTATATTATTTTTGATTTTTTTATTTCAACTGTTATATTTTTCTTTTTCTTTTAATAATTTATTAATTTAAAAAAAAATTAAATCAGATCGTATCAGATTCGAATATCTGACATCTTAATCGGATTTGGGTTCGAATTAATATTTATGAGATCCGATTGAATCTTTGGCTTAGATCAGATTTGAGTATATCATAATTCAAATCTGATCCGATCTATTTGCATCCCTACCAAACCACTTGCCTACGACGACCTAGATAATTAAATTATTGAACCATTTGACATGGTTAGTCGGGTCATGTGTTAGACATTAATACTCTATTTTTTATCCTAATTTTTATCCCATTTCTATCATTAATGAAAATAATTCTCATTAATTACACTTTTTTATATGATGAATAAATAATATTATAGAATGTACCCAAAATTATCGAAAAATTTCTACATTTTTTAGAATTTAATGTATTTTATTGTTTAATAATAACATCCATTTGACATGGATAGTTTAACTAGTAACCACTTGGATGGAAAAACCATTTTGCTTTTTTGGTTGATTTTAAATCATGCATTCCATTTTCATCTTCAATAAAGGTAAATCTTATTTTCACATTTATATTTGTTTAATATGGTGAATATATAACAATAGAATTGTATCAAAATGATACATACAAAGCTTATATATATATATATGTTAGATCATTGACCCACCTACCATCTAGATATGGAGATGGTTTCATTTTCAAATTGATTTTAAATTTTGCATTTCATTTATATCATTGATAAAATGATTATTATTTATCATACTTATTTTTGTTTATATTATTAGTATATAATATTATAGATATGTCCAAAATTGTTTCATATTTTTTTGTACTATTCTATTTAAAAAAAAAAATATTTTTAATTATACATCATAGATTAACCTATTTGACCTGAAAGGTTGAACCACTAACCCACCCCCTAGATAGGAAGATAGTTTAATTTCCCATCGGTTTTAAGTTGTATATTTGATGTCCATCATTAATAAAATTATGTCTATTTTATCATAGTTATTTTTAATATAGCAAATATATAATAATAGAAATGTGTCCAATTTTTTTTTTTCAAAATTTTTTTTTTATATTTTTTATATTTCTAAATTTGTATTATTTATTTAAGACATCATGAAATTATCCATTTGATCCAAATGGTTGAACTACTTACCCACAACCTAGATGGAAAATATGATTTCATTTCTAGGTTTATTTTAAAAATATAAAATTTCATTCTATTAATAATTATTGTGTATGGATTTCTTAGTGGAATTTAATGATGATAAAAAAAAGTATTTTTATATTTCTAAATTTTTAGTATTTATTTATGACATCATAAAATTATCCATTTGACCCAAATGGTTGAACTACTTACCCATGACCTAGATGAAGAATATGATTTCATTTCTATGTTTATTTTAAAAATATAAAATTTTATTTTATTAATAATTAGTGTATGGATTTATTAGTGGAATTTAATGATGATAAACAAAAGTATAAATGTTGGATTCAATGAGAGAGAATGTGATTTATTTAATGACTTAAATGTGAGACTTAATGAGAGGTAATTAAATGTACTTAACGGTATTCTTTTAATTACATTTTCTGCCATTTCAATGGAGATGAACTAAATTCAAGAGGAGTATTTCAGTAAAGAAAATTCCATAAGCCAATACCTCATCATTCACACTTTTATAAGTAGTATAGATATATATTTGACATAAATCTATATCATTTAGTTTGCAAATTCCCATATTTAGGATCCATTTGATTCACAGTTGGAATGAGAACTAGAATTAGAATCCCTTAGAATCGAAAGAAGAACAGTTCTATTCCCCTCCCCTGTTTGGTTCAGACTGGAATTGGAATTAAAATTGGTTGGAATGAGATTCTCATTCCCAGGAGATGGGGAAGAAATGACCATTCCCTCAAATGGGGGAATGCCATTCCACATGAATGGGAATGGTATTCTGATTCCGCCCAACCAAACAGTTGGACCATTCCGATTCCAGTCCCCTATTCTTGCAAACCAAACACAGATGTTTGTGCAAATTTCTACTCTGAAATGTAACATTGCATTTTTAATTCAAATTAGAATGGTGAAAAAATAGTAATAAGATGGTGTTTGTTGGCATCCTTTTTTATGGAATCTAGGGATGCTACTTAGGCTAGGTTGGGTCAGGTTGATGTCAACCCAAGCCGAACCTGAGGAAAAGTGTTCCTCAAACCTAACCTGTCCCGACTTGAGCCTCAACCTGATAAACCTAGCCCAACTTGGCAAAACTTTATTGAAGCATAATAATTATGTCCTTTTATATGTAATAATCTTGAAACTGAATTATATTGAACTCAACCTTTGAAGCAAGGAAATGAGAACATGTGGCAAGGGGAAGTGGAGAAGTTGGGCCAACCTAGGCTCAACTCAACCTGAAAACTTTGGGTTGGGGGTTCAACAGCTTCGGGTTGGGTTAGGTTAACGTCAACCCGACCTAATTTGGCTCGACTCAAACTCCTATTGAATTGGGTTAATATGAAAGTTTGCCATCTGATTTTTTTTAGGGTTTCTAGTAGATAAGGGCAACTTTGTGCCCTTAATATCAATAAAAAATTTTATATAATGACTAAAATATGGTAGATTTTTTTGGAAAAATATCAAGAAAGGGCAATGTTGCTCGTCTTCTCCTCTGTCTTTGTATTAATGTGAATGGATCATAAAATTCCGGCCAAGTAATAACCGGAAATGATCTTCACATCCCAAAAAGCAAACTGGAGGCTGCATTCAAGTCTTTGGCTTGTTTGGCGATCTTTGGCAAGGTGTAGAAGGGATTCGCTGTTGTGTTGGCGGCATTGCGGTAAGACATGCCAAGGAAGGTAAAGATGAATTCGGGCAAGTTGGGCAGTAGAAGCATGATCACTTGACTTGTAAATGAATTCCTTTTGCTTTGTTGCAGTCTCCATCGGAGCAGCTGCAGCCATTATAGTTACATAAATAAGTTTCACAGAGAGAGAGAGAGAGAGAGTTCTGGTTTGAGGTTAGTTGGGATATTGAGGTTGTTGACGTCACTTTAACTAAAGAAGCAAGAAGACATCCACTGTGCCACCTATGACTTTACCTAACATGGTTTCTCCTGAGGATCCGGTCATAGTTGCCACCGGCGACCTTAACCTACCACGGTAGTTTAGATGGACATGGTGATGAAGAAACCATGTTCCATTCACAGAGGCAGAGGAAGACGAACAACAATACCCTTTCTTGATATTTTTCCAAAAAAGCTATCTTATTTTAGTTATTATATAAAAATATTATTTTTATTGATATTAAGAACAAAAAGTTGCCACTATCTGCTAGAAACCTTTTTTTTAAAACCCCCAACTCAACCACCCCAAAATTGGGTTGGGTCAGTCAGGTTTTGCGTCATCCATACCAAGTTGCATCCCTAATGGAACCCATCTATTGATAGGGTCTACCCGGTCTCTCATTGGAGGTTGTGAGGATGCTTGGCCCACTATCCAGTGAAAATACTGTGTAGTGGATTTCCTCTTCACAGAGTGGTCCTCACACACATTTTGCAACACACTACAGCGATATTCCCAATGCATGATTGCAAGTGCGTGAAGTAAGTGTAAGGACCATTCTGTGAGGATGAAATCCAGATTCCGTGTTCAAGAGCAACAAAGGCCAACTTCAAAAGGTCACCTAAACTCCACGATCGTCCATCTAAACTTTCTAAAGTAATCACTGCACCACCAAATATGGACTTCCACTAAACAGAATAGGTTGAAAGAGACATTTCACCACATACTTGGGTCAGGTTGAAGATTTATATAATTTTGAATATAGGCTTCTGCCCAAAATCAAGAGGGTGTTGTGCAACATGGTTGGTTTTGTTTTTCAATAACAAAAACAACTGCCACATTAACAAAATAAATATTTTTTTAGCTGATGTATTAATTGTTTTTGTTTTGAAAAAAAAAAAAGCCATACACATTGGCAAATACCCCCTAACCCTAACTGTGATGTAATTGAAATTCTCAAAATCAGCCACACCTTATTACCAGTCACACCTGATTTTGTATTGGCACTGGTTAGAGTATTGAATATAATTGAAGAAATGAATGTAATAAAAATGATCCCTTTTTCTCTCTTGGAAGATATCCTATGGTCAAACTGAAACAAAATATTAGGGTTTCAACTTTCATATCTGAAGGTTAAATCCACACTAGTTACTATTTATTGCAACAAATTTACAGCTACGCAGGAAAAGGGTTGAAAAATGAGATCTTGGGCTTGGGACCTACTGTTTCCAACATATCAAAAACCTTCAGGAATTGGAGAACGAAAGTAGTCTATGTATGTTTTCATTTGGATGGACGACTCTTTGGAAGTATTCGTTTCACTCACCACAGTCCATATCTGACCCAAACATACCTATTGGGATCACTTCCAATCGATTGGCTAATCTACACACACAGGAAGACTCATAAATACTTGCATTATAACTAATTAATATGACAGCAACAACTTGGGATTAGACAGCCATCAATATATCTACAACTATATCTTGTATAGGAAATTAGTAAACAAACAATATTCACATACCCATCTGAAACCCAAATGGACCAGCTTGAAAAGGAAATTTGATAAGGATTTTTTAGACCATAAAATGAGTGTGACATAAATTAGTATGTTAAGATGAATGAATGGAAAAACTAGAAATGATATGGTCAAAAATGAAATCATTTGAAGGAATCTAAGAATAACACCAATAAGTGATGAAATGAGAGAGTACATTAAAATGGTTGCAAGTTGAAGGCTCTAGAAGGAATAGGGGTAGACCAAAAAGAACACGAGTCCAAGTACTTAAGCACTAATGATAATGTATATGACATTGGACAGAATCAGGATTCATGTATTGGACCCCATATAGCTGGGAAAAGGCTTGGATGCTGATGATGATGATGATGATTTCTGAGATATCATAATATTTTTTTTGAAGGAAGAAACATTTGGAGCTTTGGAGCTTGGACCTTTAACTTAGAGGCTCCAGTTCAAAACAAAAACAAAGCTCATCCTAAATATCTTCCATAATTAGTGTTTATTACATCTCATCAGGAGAAGCATTATTCTTTGATCTTATTTTTTTCTCTATTGTTTTTTTTTTTTTTTTTAACTGAGACATAATCATGTAATGAGAATTTTAAGGTGCAATTTAAGGGAAGAATTGGGGATTAATGAGATGACAAAGACTTCTAACATTTAGGCCCATTCGCTTTTCTGTAAGTCATTTACCTAAGTAAATGCACTTATATAAATAAGTGTTTCCTGGGGTTGGGAAACATTTACCCAGGTAAGTGTATTTATCCATGTTCTTTTATTTTCCAGGTAAATAAGACAATGACCATTTTAGCCATAAAAATCCATTATTGAAAGGGGCATTTTTGTCCTATCCAAGTATTGGCAATTTCCCCCAGGTGGGAAAGTTATTTACCCACCTGGGAGATAGATATCACTTACCTTATTTCCACATAAATATGAAAAAAGAACATGGGTTTCTTGGTCAATGGGAACCAAAATCCCATTGACCAACTTTCCTCCTTCTCAAATCCAAAAGGCAAACACGCCCTTAGAGGGTGTGACTGTGAGAAATCCTTATTAAATGATAAAAAAAATAATGAGCTTATTCGGATTTTGAGAGTGGGGAAAGTTGGCGAATGGGAACCAAAGATACCCATGTTTTTTTAAGATTTATATGGGGTCCATGGAAAATTTATTTTCCCTACATATCACTTACCCAATAAGTGATACCCATCTTTTAGGTGGGTAAGAGAAAGTTGCCAACACTTACATGGGACAAAATTGCCCTTCTAATAATAGATTTTTATAGCTAAAACGGTCATTATCTTATTTATCTGGAAAATAAAAGAACATGGGTAAATGCACTCCCGGGTAAGTATTTCTCGGGAGACACTTACCCAGGTAAATGTATTTACCCAGATAAGTAACTTATGCTCAGTTTGGAAGGAATACAAATACAAATATGTACATGCTCAGTTTGAAAAGAGTACAAATACAAATATACACAGTATAAATACATACAAAATATAAAATTTTGTACTCTACAAATTTGTAGAGGAAAGCCTGACATCATCCTTCTTTCTTTCACGGTTAAGATTGTTAGTCTTAAAATGAAACTCAGAACCACATGCCAGGATAAATTCATCAAGACCATAATTTCCCTGATTCTGTTTATTCACAATGGTTTTATTCAAACTCGAGAAGGACCCACATTCTGAAAGCATGGAGCCAGAAGCTGCATCAACATGAGAAACAAAGTGAGTAGAGATTGCACTTAAAGGGTGGGGACTTGGAGATAAAAGTGGCGTTCATGCAACCAAGGTCTCTTTGGTCGGTTGGCTGGACTCAACTCAAACAATTCAGTGCATCAGCCAAACAAACTGCAAGCTTAGGACCCTATGTTTTGCAATTGCTTAGCATGGCAACTTATGTCGCTTTTGTTGTACAAAAAAAAAAAAAAAAAACTATGAAATGATAGAAAATGACTGGAAAACATCTACCTATAAGTAAACAAAGAATCAAAATGAGCTCTTGGAAGTGTTGTATACTTTGGTAGGTTCAAGTCTAGATCTGCTCCTCACGGGGCGCTCCTCACGCAGACCTTACAACACTTCTCAGCTGCACATCGAGAACATCTCCTATACTTTGTATTGTTATTCACAAGGAGATGCTCCTAATACACGGTGGAATAGAACTGTGAGTAGGTGCACTTTGTGAGGGGCAAATCCCAGTTCGGTAGGTTCATATATCTGCATATAATTAAGTACCATATAATGACCTGTTATAAAATCTAGATGCAATGGTAAAATCCGCTCCGGATCTGCTACCCACAAAGTGTTCATATATCTCTACCCACAGATCACCATTGCCATGTATTGGGAACATCTCCCCATGACTGACAAGAGAGATATTCCCAATGCACAGCTGTAATGTACCATGGGTAGAGATGTGGGTAGCAGATCAGAGAAGTCCAAGATGTTATAGTTGCAGTTCAATGTTGGTGATTCTAGATTCCAATTAGATGAAGGTTGAAAGTGATTACTGAATTACCGACTTTGATCATTCTCTCTTAAATTTTTAATGGTGGGCAAAGTTAGCTAAGCGGCTGTTACTTGGTGCAATGGTAAAAATCTCTGACCGACAGACAAACTTGGTTCAGGTCTGAGACTAAGAATAGAATTGCCAGAGGTTAGGTCCATAATATAGTCCATCCCTCCCAAGACCCCAGATAACTGGGACCAGCATTTGGTAGTGGCCCTTTTTGTTTTTGATGTTGGCCAGACAGGCTAGACTCGTAGATGTGAGATGAATGATTGTGATGTATACAATCTTCTTCTGAGATATGGACTAGAGCAAACTGATGGTCTCTCCTTTTCAAGAAGATGCAATGCCAAAAGCCAAATTAATTGACTATGTGGTTAGTCATTGAGTTGAGGTTTACAATGAACAATGCTTTCAGTTACTGGAGTCTTAAGCAATTACTGTTTTTTCAGACAAACAATGAACAAACTCATCAACAAGATGAACTTAAAGCTCTTTTAGATGAACCAAGATAAATGTGGAAATGGGTCTGATTTTACTTGGCACAAAAGCAAATATGGATCAATCATCTTAGGGTTTAAGATCTTTTGACATATGAGGATATCATTCAATTCCTCCAAATTTTCCCCTGGAAAACGTGTGTACACATGTTGCAGAGGACCCTTATCTTCTTCTTTGGGGACTTGTTTATCATGTGAACTGCCTTCATCCATAAGCATGCATTACTAATAAGTACACTTAGACCCAGCTTTCATTGCCACAAACAAGGAGCAATTCAAGATATGCTTGAAGATGCTAAAACCCCTCTACTCTTTGTCTTCAGATAACAGTATTTAATAGGGGTCAATGTAGCTTCTTACACCCCCTAAATACATGGGAAATGATACTCTAAACCATTATCACATGGAAGGATATGATCACCACCCACCTCCCATCTTGCCATATGACCAAATGATTCCCCATCCAGATGTCAGACATGATGGAATGATCCGGACCATCTGATCTACTCAATCATTCCACATGATCAATTTTAAAATTCCAATCACATGGGCTTAATGGCTAGAGCTCATAAATGTCCTAGACCGGCTTAGCATGAGTACTCAAAAGAAAACCAAACAGTTTGATAATCTGTATCTTTCAAGGGTGGGCCCAGTCATCTGGGTATACATTCATGTGTTTCCAGAGATTGTGCTTGGATTATATTAAATCTAAGACAAATAAATAAATGGGTGTGGGGTGTCGGTGGCTGAAGGATATTCAAAGGAAGAGAGACGTGTAATAGCAGTGAAAGAGAGAGTAAGATACAAAACTATCTCCCTTCAAATAAGCCCATCAAACAAGCTGTGGGTCTGACATGATTCAGGCTTTTAACAGAGAAGCCAACATTTTGAGTAAGTTAACGTTAGAAACAAGAGAAGAAAGAAAAATAAAAGACAAGAGAAGAGATGGAAGGAAGGGACCGGGAAGGATGAGGGTCCCCTCAATTGAACCCAAACGATGATATCCAACCCATTAAATGACATATCGAGCTTTTCAATGCTGTGCAGGTTCCCATATAGCATTCATTTCATTGAAAATGACTCAGACTCTACCCCTAGTCTCTCTCTCTCTCTCTCTCCTCCCCAATAACTATTAATACTTAAGAAAGTTAAAACTACTCCTGTTCTATCCACACCACCTACTCACTACTGTCTATTACTCTATACTACAAATACCTTCATTACTTAACTAGTCTTTCTGTTGCAACAACTAAATATAATATGTCTTCATTATTAATTGCTATAGCCAAAGGGTACAGGTGGGAATATCTTTTGTATGATTATCATATCATCACTAACATCATCATGGTCTTAATCACTGCAATGAATTAATATGTTCTTAAAAGAATTGGAGATGAAACAATAAAGAATGCAAACCTGGCATGATAACTCTTACTGTGTGTAGATAACCTTTAAAGGAAACAATAATTTCAATTCATTCTAATTAAACTGGTTAATTTCTTTTCTTTCCTTTGTTGGTAATTGGAATGTCGAGATTTGAGATTATCAATTAATGGAATTGCTCACTCTTATGAGTAAAAGCTGAAAAGAAGGAAACACTATTTGAGAAAGGCATTAAAAGGCAGAGTAGTATTTTAAATTAAGCATTTCATGAAATTTCATATAATAAGCTCAGAAGATAATCAGATATATCATCTTTTGGCTTGTGATTGGAAAACATACAATCCACTCTAGCATTGCAAGTTAACCCAACCCTCTATCTGAAGAACTCAACAGACAATTCCAGAGAGGCAAATAAAATGTTTGCCCAAGGTTGAAATCATGATATTTTTGGAGTAAAACAGCCCAGAAAAGATCCTATTCTCATAGAATTCAGTGACAAGCTCAAACATTTTTCTAGAGCTAGCTGGCTAGTTGGTCAATAAAAGGCAGAAAGCATTGTAGCTAGGGAGTACTGTTTGTAGTTTTGTACCCCAACTGGGCTCAGGATGAAATTCCATCTTCCATCTTCCCGTTCTGATTAAAGAGACCAGACCAGCCATTAATCACCAACACTCATCCATACAAAACACCACACAAGAGAAGAAAGAGAATTTGTACCGATCCATAATTTGTCCTCCCATCTTCTCTTGACTCCAGAAGTATATGCTTCCATTATTACAACTGGTAGAGGTCTATCTTGGCCAAAAGGCTCCAGCTCCACAGTCTAATGAGACTGGGTGCTGCTTCAGCTTCAAGCCAAAAGGCCGGAGTCTAGCTAGGTCCGTATCAATTCCACCCGTCAGAGCCGGGACCTGCATTGACTAGTGGCCTTTCTAGAGGTCTACTACTGCCGGGCATGCTGAAAATGGGAAACAATAAAATAATGAAGACGTAAGCTGGTGACAAAAGCAAAGGCAAAGCCCCTCTGCCTTTTAGCCTCTCTGGAGGTTTGGAGGGGGGCAATGCCAGTCCAAAAGAACCCCTCATTCATGGTCATCATTGCTCTTGTCCTCTACTAGTTGAACCCAATGAAACAATGAGGAAAACTGCCGGCCCGGCTGGCCGGCCGGCTCGCCTGCAAAGCCTGGAGAAGTGAACCCACATTCAATTTGGTCTTAGGCTAAGTTCGAGGATGCTCATTTGAAAAATAAATGCTTAAAATTAAGTATTTATTTTAATAAGCATTTATTTTAAGTAGGAATAGTATAGGTATTTTCAGAATAACTTGACGGACAGATTTAGATAAATCAGAAAGGAAATAAGCACTTAAAAATAAATCCAAAATTTAGGCTTTTCATCAATTCGTACTTATTTCCCAAACTCAAATAAATGCTTATTGGTGTGGTCCAGCCCCAAAATAAGTAACTATTTTACCGAGACCGACTATATGCTCAAAGCTTATACAAACCGAAGATATATAAATATATATATAGCCACAAAAAATGAATGGAGTCAAGAGGAGGGTAGTCAAAGTTGTTTCTGTGTATGTGGATACAACTACAGGAGCAAATGATGGAGGATTCAAGGGACTGTTTGGTTGGCGTGCTCAAACCATGTGACCCCTTTTTCCCTCAAGAAAAGTAGAAAACAACAATACGATTTTTTATCCATATTATTATTATTTTAATGTAATAAGTAATATTCTCTCTCTCTCTCTCTCTCTCCTATTTATTTCATCGAAAACAACACATCCTACCAGTACCGATAACGCAAACAGCTAGTACTACTCATCATCTTCGTAACCTTGTTTCTCCTTCTATAGCCAGTAGTAGTACTCCATGAACTTCATGGCCCTGGCCGTTGGAAGAAGAGAGATCTTTGTTTCTGTTCTTTTCGCTTTTCTGCTTCTTGTGTCTGTGGGTGCAAGTCATGGAGCAGGTGCAGAAGAAGAGGCCGATCGGATAAAAGCACTTCCGGGGCAACCAAAAGTCTCTTTCCAGCAATTCTCCGGCTATGTCACCGTTAATCAAGTCGCCGGCAGGGCCCTCTTCTACTGGCTTACTGAGGCTGTTCATGAACCACTCTCGAAACCCCTCGTTGTTTGGCTTAATGGAGGTCTCTCTCTCTCTCTCTCCACACACACACAGACTCACTCACTCACACATATCGTATGTGTCCGTGATGGGTGGGGTGGTTCTTTTAGTTCTGATAGGCGGATAGCATGTAGCAGTAGAACAATTGAAATGTTATAGAGACAGAAACCAGTAGAAATACAGACATTATAACTGATGTAAGAGTAGTTAGAAGGAATTCACATTTAACATTACTTTATCAGAGAGGATGTCTAATGCTTCTTTCTTCACTCTTCACAGCTCCATTTTCTACTCTCTCTCTCTCTCTAGCTTGTCAAAGATTAACACGCATGTTTTTTTTCACGTTGCCGACATGATAACAAATGATGGAAAAGAAAGAAAAGAAACAACAGATGCTTTGAACCTCTTTTTATTTTTCTATTATTATCTTTTTGTTTTCATTTTCATCATTTGGGTTCTTTTGTTGGGTAAGTAAGCTTGGTTCAACCCTTCTCTCTCTCTCTGCACCAAAATTTCGTAGAGTCTACAAGAATTCAATGAGAGCAAGCAACCCTAAACAGCATTCATTAATTGTGAATGAATGATATCACAGCCAAGACCATCAGACCATCCTTCAATTCGATTGACCTTTAAAAAATAAATTTTATTGTTCCCTAACTGTCTGTAAAACTAAAACCAAATCTCAGAACAGGACGAGAGCACTGCACCATCGATCTGGACCCACCATTTATATCTTTTTTTCTGAATTTAATGCTTATATGCGACGAAATCGTCCATCAATATTCAACCTACTTCCTTCTTGGCTTCTTCCTATTCAAATTTCTTTTCTTTTTTTGTCTCTATAGCTCTTCACCCTCTGACCACATATCAAAAACCTTTCAATAATTAGTGTTACTCATTAACGTTCAATAGTGAAAAAAAAAACCGGAGCAGTCTCGTCAATGTCTTAGGCGAGTTGTCTTTACTCGGAGCATAAACCCGAGACAGGTAGGACCATTCTTCATAGAGTGTCGGGTCAAAAGAATATGGGGTTTTTAATTGTGGATTGTACATCATAAGCATTTACTAATTGCTCTTCTCTGAATTGTTTTTCTCAGGTCCTGGCTGTTCTTCGGTGGCTTATGGTGCCTCGGAAGAGATTGGCCCGTTTAGGTTAAACAAAAGCGGGTCGGGTTTATACCTCAACAAGTTCTCATGGAACACTGTTGCTAACCTTCTGTTCCTTGAAACTCCGGCCGGCGTCGGGTTCTCTTATAGCAACAGATCGTCTGACCTCCTCGACACCGGCGATCGGCGCACCGGTATGACCCCTTACCCCCCCCCCCCCCCCCCAGTTTCCACTCTCAATGCTTTTCTTGTTAAGCTTTCTCAATCAGGTTGAAGCAATCTCATCTCCATGAACACTAACGAGTTAATGGGCTATGCGTCACCTCCTCTTCTATTATAATTAGTTTATTACTGTACTGGTAGTGGTTGTGGGCCTTGTGGTAGTGCTGGTGATAGTGCTAGTGGTTGTGGGAAATGATCAATTGTGAAACCTTGTTATAGGCTCTCCTCTAACCCGATTGGAATGTGGGCACTGGTTTGGGCTTTTTAGTTTATGGGCCCTACTTTAATGGGCTACAGGGTACATGATACAAACCCAATATCCCAAAATCAAGACGATATGGATATGTGGGCTTTGCACTATGGAGCAAGGTCCTCCTATTCATGGCTCCTTTTGCTACCGTACGTAATCCTTCTATAGTTCTTTTCTATACAAGAATTATTAAGAGGGAGTGGGATTGGGACTTGGGTGCTCTAATTCTATGCTCCATTACATAATGAACTAAATAATGCTCTACACGATGTTGATTAGACTCGGGGGCATTCATTTTTTTTTTAATTTATGTGGGGATCAGATAAAATTTATTTTCTTGTGTATTACTTACCCAGGTATCATTTACTCATTTCCGAGGTAGGTAAATAACTTTTCCACCTAGAAAAAATTGCCAACACTTGGATGGGCAAAAAATTGTCCCTTTTAATAATGGATTTTTATGGTTAAGATGGTCATTGCCTTATTTAATTGGGAAATAAAAGAAGATAGGTAAATGGACTTACCTGAGTAAGTGTTTCCTCCAGGTGAATAACATGCCGAAAAGCGAGCGGGGCCTTAAAAAAATTTGCCATAAAACAAGGCCTCACCAGACTTTCACATCTCTCCTCACCATCACTTAGCTTTTGAGTTCTAACTCACTCATTTTCATTTTCCTTCCAGTTTACAGTTCATGGTGAACACTTTCAATTGCTGTTTAGTGTATGAATTAAAGAACAGACTGAATTATTCATGTTATTAATCTAAGGGATGGGTGTGATTCAGCTAAGGACTCGCTTGAATTCTTGATCCGATGGTTGGGCCGGTTCCTACGTTACAAGAACCGGGAAGTCTTCTTGACCGGAGAAAGCTATGCCGGACACTATGTCCCTCAGTTGGCCAGAGAAATTATGAAATACAACACCAGGACTAAGCACCCCATTAATCTCAAAGGAATAATGGTACTCTTTCTTTTACCTTGTTTTCTCAATTCTCTCTTGTTTATGTTTGAGGATATGCTTTGATGCTCAAGTCCATAGAACAATGGCACTCTTTTCTTTTTGTCCATCTCCAAGTCTAACAAATGATAATTGGTAAACCGGATGGATCAACCAACTTGATGAACAATCAGCTACACAAACTGGTTCTGCAAATTGTAGTCCAAAGGTTTATGAAACAACTTCATTGAAAACCAATGTACTGATGTACACATTCCTTCCAGGTTGGGAATGCAGTCACAGACAATTACTACGACAACCTGGGCACAGTAACCTACTGGTGGAGCCACGCCATGATCTCCGACAAAACATACAGGCAACTGTTAAACACTTGCGACTTCCGCCGGCAAAAGGAATCCGACGAATGCGAATCACTGTACACATATGCCCTGGATCAGGAATTTGGCAACATTGACCAGTACAACATATATGCTCCACCTTGCAACATTAATTCAGATGGCGCTGTTACACGTCGGATGCTACGTTTGCCACATCGACCACATCCGGTAATATTTTCGAATATTTTACAGTAACAACACAGATTAATATATGAAGTCCAGTTGTGTGATTTGATAAATTAATAAGTTTTCATTAATTCAACAAGCTTTGCATCATCTGGTTCTAATTTCATTGATAACTTGATCCATCTACAATAAGTTGAATGTGTTATACTTCTTGTTTTGGTTTGGTGTTTTTACCAGATTTTCTGGCAGTTTTCTGGATATGATCCATGTACAGAAAAATATGCTGAGATTTATTACAACAGGCCGGATGTGCAGAAAGCCCTTCATGCCAACACAACTAAAATCCCTTATAGATGGACTGCTTGCAGGTGATTGACAGAAACATACTTTCTTTTCTTCATTAATTTTGTAAATTTGAATGCCTTCACATTATAACATATATAGAGTGTAGTGTTATATTAAAAGAAGCACTCTGAAATCTGCATCAATAGAAATGGATGTGTACTGATAAAGCTGGTGTTATTTAATTATAATACTGTTATTGCAGTGGAATTTTGAACCGGAATTGGAATGACACAGAAGTATCAATTCTTCCCACTTACAAGGAGATGATTGCTGGTGGTTTGAGAGTCTGGGTGTTCAGGTCCATGACTTTTCTGTTCTCTGTTTAGTTAGTTTCCTTCTCAATTTAGTCCTCTAGTCCTAATTGTGCTTCTTCTTCTTCTTCTTCTTCTTCTCGACTGTTTACTGCAGCGGCGATGTCGATTCAGTTGTGCCAGTTACAGCCACCAGGTTTTCTCTTGCACGGCTCAACTTAGTTACCAAAATTCCATGGTATCCGTGGTATGTAAAGAAGCAGGTCAGTAATTAGTCTGCCACTCTGCCTATTGCCCATGTTTTTGTATACTCTTACAGTCTTATTACAACTTTTCCAGGAACTTTCCATCTTAATTGATTAACTCCAAACCATGATTCTAATAGTGAGTTGTGGTTTCTGAAGGTGGGAGGTTGGACAGAAGTTTATGAAGGGCTCACGTTTGCAACAGTACGTGGTGCAGGCCATGAAGTACCACTCTTCAAACCCAGAGCAGCTCTTCAGCTGTTCAAATCATTTTTAAGGGGGGAAAATCTACCCAAGTCATAAAAAAAAAAAAAAAAAAAAAAACTTCTGTTTTGAAGACAAAGAGTCCTCTTCTTTGTTTTGATTATCATAAATCCTGGAAAAGTCAGGAAAAAGGAAATCAAAATTCCATTTGTGTTGATTTAAAAGGAAAAGCACGAGTCAGAGTTAAAAGAATGTGTCTGTGTGATAGAAGAAACAAATTCAAGTCAGAGGAGTGTTGTTTGTATCTTAGCTGTGCATTGATTTCCAAAAGTCATTTTGATGAAAAATAAGAAAAGTGAAGTTGTGTGGTCTTGATTTTTCTTTCTGCTCCTCATTAAAGAACTCTAGATTATATCAGCCCAATTGTCTCACATGGAAGACGAAATGGGTCTTAATTTCTTGAGCATCTCTTCAGGTATATGTGGCTTTCAAAGGTCAATAGCTGATATTGTCAATGAATTAAAGTGTCCAAACCATTGGCAGTTCACAGCGGAGAGGTGGATTGTGACAGTTAAACACATGAGCCGTCTAGAGAGTTGCCTGACCAATGTGGACAATCTGGACAGGCCATCTCATGCCTGGACTGACTGGAGACTCTGTGCTTAATGCATCTTGACGACCCATCTAGAAAACACTTTTCCCTTTATTAAAAACTCCATGACTCAGGACAAGGGTAGGGGGCTTTGACCTTGCTAGTTGCCATACAGTGGGCTGCTTTGGACCTACTTGTAATTTACAATAAATTCTGAATTAATCAACTCCATTGCATGACCAAGCATACCCATTCAACGATTGAATAGCCCCGCTCTGACAAGGTTGATTTGATGCTTCTGGGCATAAATTAAGGAGAGAAATGCTAGCGAATAAGGAGTTTAGGCAACTAATATAAGCAAGAAAGTTTCTTGAAATTTCAAAGCATACAAATGGAGTTATATTCAGAAGTGGAACAAAATTTGTTGTAATTAAGGGAGGGGGTCTCTTTTAACAACATATTTATGTACAGTATTGAGGTATTTTCAAAAGTCAAAGATGTCCAGGACCCATCATTTTCAAAGTTCCGTGGTATGCAAGTTCTTCAAAACTAAGGTCAGATGCTTGAATTCTTGTCAAACCCTTGAAACCCTTTCTCTGTTAACTACTTCTCTCTGGCCATGGTGCATAGTGATTGTGGAGCGAATTACATCATCCTGACTGGTTACCAAGATAGCAAGAAGTAGGACCAATGTTTTTAAAACCGACCCGGAGGTCAACCCGGTTTTACCAACGGGTCGCAGGTCACTGGTTTTATCGGGCGGGTCGAATGGCTCAGTTCGGTGATATCATAATTAAAATAGTAAAAAATTATATATATATATATAGATAAATAAATGTTTGAAAAATATCATAAAACTTATAAAAAATGTCTAATATTTATGAAAAATATATATCCAAAAATGCAAAAACTGTGAGAAAATTTAAAAAAAATGTAAAAAGAGAAGGGGGGCTCGAGTTGGGACTTTTTGGGAATTTTTCAAAATTTTAAACCTAAAAACTGGACTAAAATGTATAGGTCGACAGTTGAACCGTCGCCCGCTTAACGGGTTGCCAGTTCAACTGTTCAATCGTCTGGGTCGCCTGTCAACGGCTTTTTAACAAATCTCGGGTTTTTATGAGAACTAGAGTTGGAAAGTCGACCGGGTGACGGTTTAAATGGTTCGACCATCCAAGTCAACAACGGGTTAAAAACCTTGAGTAGGACCGTAATCGGGTCGGATAAATTGGGCCTAAGGGCCAAGCCTTGGAGACTTAAAGTCAAGCCTGATCCGCCCATTCAGGCCCAACCTGCACTGAATTTTGATATACTTGGGTTGGGTTCAGGTGCATTCTAGGCTCGAGCTACCTAGTGTAGGGGTGTCAACGGACAGGTTTTGGATTGGACTCCGTTCAAATCAAAATTCATTTGGACGGATTGGACGGACGAATAAGACGTATTGAATTTGGACAGACCAATATAAAGTATTGGATTGGACCTGGTCTGTCCATAATGAATTTACATTGGATTAAGCCAATATCTGGTCCATTGATAGAAGATAAGAACATAGGTGTCAATGGACCAGGTTTTAAGTTGAAACCAATCTAAATTAACATGAATTTAAACAGATTGGGTAGTCTCTGAATTGGTCCAAAATGGTCCAAAATATTCACTGGACTGGATTAGACCAGGTCCATTTGTAATGGACTCACATTGGACTGGACCGGATTGGACCAAATCCAATCCAATTGACACCCCTAGTGTTAGGCTCAGGTCTAGCCTGAAAAATTAAAAAACCTGAAGTTTTGGGCCTAACCCAGTAAACCTAGTCTACAATTGAAACTCTAAGTCCAATATGCAAAATTGCGTGTTAGGTTAGTCCAAACTTGGGTTGGTCTCCAAAACGACTATTTTATTAAATATATATGACATTTTCTTAATTTTATTATAATTTGTATCATATTTTGTGTTTGAAATGGTAAATTTGATAGATAATAAATAAGATAATGTTAATTAAAAATGTTTAATTTATTAACACATAAATAATCTAATTTTTCTACTAAGATTATATTATCAAATTTTAAATTATTATTTAAATAAATAAATAAATATAATTTTCAGTATAATTTGTTAGATTTTGATTTTATTCCAATAAACCCAACTATCAATCAGATAGTTATGCATCTATGATTTTATCCCAAGCTCAAACCGGATTTTATTTGTTGGATTTCGATTGCTCTCAGATGTTATATATCATTAATAAAATTAAATTAAAATAACTGAAGATTGAATTATCATTAATAAATTACTGTTTTGACTTTGACATATGTATGTATGGATGTGTCATGTGTGTATATGTATGGCCAGCTTCTTTATTGCAATTTGCAAGACTTTTTCGTTTTCTTCTTTTCGTAGTTATTGTGTGACAGTAAGGATATTTTAGTAAATATGAAAATAGTAATAAAAATTTAAAAGATTAAAAAATGGTGGTTTGGTTATTTTGTGGCAAGCTAAGGACCATTTTAGGTAGTTAAATTAATAAGGAAGACCAGAAGTCAAAATTCTATGAGACAGAGGAGAAAAATATATAGTTAGTTGGATGGAGAGATCCGCCATGGAAGTTGCTCCCGAAAAACTTCGTATAATTTCCTGGAAGAAAGCTTCAAGTTGATTTCAAATTTTCAATTTCTCTTGTTCAATTTGTTTTTAACCTTTTATCCTCATTTTTTTTGTCTCTCTCTCTTCGGCGTCTGTCGTCGATCCATTTCCAAGGTCTGGAAGCTCTAGAATTTCAACGTGCAGCTTTTCTTATGTTCTGAGTATGTTCTTAATTTCGGAAATCCAGGAAGCCGTAGTTTCCTCGAAATTTTCGTATTTCATTAACGAATTGGATTGATAAACGCTAATCAAGTACACTTAAACCCCTTCTTCTTTGGTTTTCAAAATTAAGAAGTTCTCTTTTTTACTTTTCAGTCTGCTTTCAATTACTGTTCTGCAACCTGGGCCTTTACTTGAATCGTTTCAGGTCTGGATTGACTTGCTATTCGAGACCCCTTCCCTGTGGGACCTCGGATTGTTATTGGGATCTCTGTTGCTGTTTCAGTTGTTAGCTAGCTTACAATTCAGCGCTCTAGTTAAGCTAGCAGTGTTTGCTAAAGTGGGTTCTAACTTAACCCTCTTCATTTTTCTCTTGCTTGTGTCTAATTGTTTTCTGGGGTTTGAGGCTTGTTGAGATCCCCGTGTTAAGCTCTTTTAATATCTGGAGATCTTCCGACACGAGGGGGATTTTCTAATTGAAGCATTTAGTAGTAGGAACCATCTTTTGTTTGTCTGATTTTTCATTCATGATTGATAGAATATTGTCCTGTTAATATTTTTATTAAATCGATACTAAATTCCTTTGGGTTTGTATTTCATGCACTGAGAATTCATCTGAGTTCCTGTTTCTTTTCAAGCATCTTCATCCCTTTTTCTTAGTTTATGATGGCGGCTTAGAAGGCAAGGGCTGGTATTTCTTTTGCTTTTGGTTCCAAGCTGATGAGTCTCTCCCGGCCCCTTTCTTAATCAATTCTTGAAACCTTACAAGGATTTGAGATTGGGAAGGGAGGGTCTACAAGGAATTTTGTCCTTCGGCTTCTTATTGTTTTTAGATTAGTAGAATGGATTGATCATATTATATCTCCTCCCTGTTACCATTCCATGTTAACCTGCAATTCATTTTGAGGGTTCACCTTCGTTCAATGTTCTAGTTGTATTCCCAGTTAGTGTTTGGGGAATAGTTGAAGACTTATTGGTTAGAGGACTCCCTCTGTTTTCTCCATCAGATCTTGTATAAGCATTAGTTTTGGTTTATCATAGAGGTATTTCAATTTCATCCAAAAACATCTAATCTTCTTCATCAGTATTTGGGAATTTGGGGTCTGGGTTCCTTGTTTCTCCAGTAATTTTGTATGCGATGGCAGAGTGTAAATCCTTCATACCAACCATAGAAGGAGAAGAACACGTAATTGCTGCGGCACAGCACATAGTAAGGGCATTAGGGTCAAACAAGAATTTGACAGATGATATGAGGAAAATCCTGAGAGAACTTGACACCCAATTATCCAGCATGACTCTGGTTGCTGCAAACAAGAAAATGGAACTAAGAGAGATTGAAGAACATCTCAATTTCATTCAGGAGAAGGTCACAAGTCGGGAGTCTGAGCAGTCTATGATATGGGAATCCAGCCCAAAAGAAGCATCCGAGTATCTAAAGGTCGTTGATGAAGTACGAAGGCTGACAGAAAACTTGGGAAGCATGCCGTTAAATAAAGGAGAAGAGAACAAACTCCTATGTCGAGCTCATAGTATTCTTCAAACAGCCATGGTGAGGCTAGAGGAAGAGTTCAGTAATATTCTTATTCAGAACAGGCAACCCTTTGAACCAGAGCATATGTCCTTCCGCTCCAGTGAAGGAGATATTGTGGATGACGTATCAACCGTTTCAGTTTATGACAATGCAGGTGAGGATTCTCTTAGGAGAGATAGTTGTAGCAAAGGCATAGAGGAATACATCATAGATTTAGTCAATCCAGATGTAATTCCTGACCTTAAGTGCATAGCAGATGTGATGTTCATGTCAAATTTTGATCATGAATGTCGCCAGGCTTATATTAACATCCGGAAAGATGCCTTGGATGAATGCCTCTTCATTCTTGAAATGGAGAAACTGAGCATCGAGGATGTGCTGAAGATGGAATGGAGTAGTTTGAATTGCAATATTAAGAAGTGGATGCGGGCTATGAAGCCATTTATCAGGGTGTATCTTGCCAGTGAGAAACGGCTCTGTGACCAGATCTTTGGGGAGTTTGGACCAGTTAGTTCCACTTGTTTTGTTGAGACATCAAAGGCTTCAATGCTGCAGCTCTTGAATTTTAGCGAAGCTATAGCAATTGGACCTCGCCGGCCAGAAAAGTTGTTTCGGCTACTCGACATGTATGAAGTGCTGGCCGATCTTCTCCCAGATGTAGATGCTTTGTTCTCAGATGATACTGGGTCTTCTATTCAATTTGAATGCCGTGAAGGACTAAAGAGATTGGGTGACTCTGTTAGGGGAACATTATTGGAATTCGAGAATGCTGTTCGGTCAAACACATCAACTAATCCATTTGCTGGAGGTGGAATCCACCCCATGACCAGGTATGTCATGAATTTTATTAAGGCCTTGACTGATTATAGTGATACTCTCAATTTTATCCTTAAAGACAAAGATGGGGTGGATCTAGAGTCACTGTCGCCCAATGTCAATCCAGTTATAGAAGAGGAGAAAGACACAGAAAGCTCTTCTTACAATACCTGCCCTATGGCTCACCATCTTCAGTCCATTACTTCAATTTTGGAATCCAACCTTGATGGTAAGTCCAAATTATACAAGGATGCGTCAATGCAACACTTCTTTGTGATGAATAACATCTGTTACATGGTCCAGAAGGTCAAGGGATCTGAACTTGGGGCCCTTTTGGGGGACAACTGGATCCGACGACACAATTGGAAATTCCAGCAGCATGCAATGAGTTATGAAAGAGCTGCTTGGAGTTCTGTACTCTCTTTCCTCAGGGATGAAGGGATATCTGATGCAGGTTCCAACTCTGTCTCAAAGGCACTTCTCAAGAAGAGAATTAGAAACTTCAATCTTGCATTTGAAGAGGTTTACAAGAGCCAGACAGGGTGGGTCATCCCAGATCCTCAGCTTCGCGAGGATTTACGGATCTCATTATCCCTGAAAGTAGTCCAGGCATACCGGACGTTCATGGGAAGGCATGCCAGTCAGCTGGATGGTGGATGGCACAGTGACAAGTATATCAAGTACAGTGCAGATGACCTGCAAAATTATCTCTTGGATCTCTTTGAGGGTTCACCAAGATCACTGCATAATTCACGCAGGAGGTGAATCCATAAGAATGTCAGTTTCTGGATTAGCTTTTTTTCCCTTCATTTTCTGTACATGTTTATGATAAGATGTTGAGTTAACCATGTTCATTAACCTTAACCTGGAGATAAATTTCTTATTTTTGTATTTCTATTATACAAGTGCACCAGAAAATTTTGGAAGTTGTAATTATTTTATGCATTTTCTTTTGGTAATGCATAAATTGGGGATATAGGCATGAATGTTCATTTGAGCTTGCCTGTTTGTCTAGTAGATGCAATCACATTATACCACTCTTTATGTTGTGGCATGTAGCATGGCATTGGCTCTTTTTCTAACACTGCCAACTTCAATAATTGTGTCAACATGAAATGATGAAAGTCCATCTGTGGTTCTTATCTCATATACTTTACTTTTGAACTTAATCAGAAAAAAAGAAAAAGAAAAAGAAAGCCCAGAGTTGCCACTTTTAACTGGTTGTTTAATATAGACTTGAGACATTGCATCTACAGAAATGGGTTTTCATTGCCAGAGAAAAAGAGAAGGTTTCAAAGGGTAAAGAAAGAGAATCAAGTGACTGCATATAGTATATACCTGACTTCATAAAACAGAAAAAGAATATTAAAAAAAAAGAAGAGAATGTCATTGGATGGCATGCCTATTGGTGATTGTGGGGCTGAGTCACTGCAAATTGCTGATTTGGTAATAGTAATACATGTGATGTGATCATCTGGATTCATGTGTTTCACATATATAATTAATGGGACACGCTTTGAATTCTTCCCTCATGCAAGTCATGGGAGGGTATGTAGGTTTTTTTTTTTGTTTGTTTGTTTGCTGCAAGAGAGTATGTAGATTTTAGTTGTCCAAGCTATTTAAGAAGAATTCAATTTTCGTCACTGGTACCCTTTTTATAAAGTATAAGCTGTCCAACAATTGCATAAGATAGGTAGTGCACGAAAAATACCTTCCTTTCTTTTATTTGGTATTGGTATGAAAACAATAACAACAAAGGAAGAGGAAAGGTTAGGGCTGATTTTCTGTTGGCTCAAAATCATCTCTTAATATTAATGTGGATGCAGTCATAGACTCGTAGATTTAGAAGGTACAAACTGAAAATGAGAAATATGGTGATTTAGTAGATATCATCATCATTAAAGGAGTCTTTCTTAATAGGTATATTTTAGCAGTGAGTTGTCTTACCTTCTAAAACCATCTGGATGAGTGGATGTAGCCTTTCTTAGCTTAAAAGTATGGCCCATGTCCTACTATAACCAGACAAGTTCATGTGATTAGAGCTATAAAATCTCGATCAATTGGCTCCAAAAATAATGATATTTAAATCTTCATTGAGAAGATAACTAAATAAGCATTTTGATGCACAAAGCCACAAATGACAATTAAGTTGTTATCATTTAAAGGCACAAAAAGGTGCTTCATTCAAAGTGAAGTTATTACTAAAATATTGGAATTCTAGTATCATAATTCATAAGCTTTTTCCAAGAGTTGGATTAACTGGTTGTTTACTAGCATTCTCTATAGTATAGAATGGAATTGACCTGATCTTGATAATTTCATTTTGAAATCAGAACCAGGTTAGGACATGCGAGATTAATTCCACCTCCAATTCCTATTCCTCACCGATCCGAACACCACAGAATTTGAGAGTAAATGAGCAAGCCTGCCTCTGAGGCCCCCTTTTTGTTTGGTATTTGGTGGGGGGTAAGTTGGTCAATCGGTAATTGACCATGAACCCCGCATTTGTTTGTCGCTATATTGGATCTTACGGTAATTGAAGATATCAGTAAGTATCAGTTACCTTCTTGCAAGATGGATAAACAATTTACCTACACGCTGATAGTGATGGTTCTCTCTCCCTTCCACCACTCTCTTTACCTGAGTTGCATACAAAAATGCTGAAACCTTATTTACCCAGGCAAATTTTACCTGAGAAACACTTGTCAGGGTAAACATTCTCGTTTGAGAGCATCGTTTTTCCTCAATTATAACAAAGCAAACGTCGGTCCAACCTTGATATTTTCGTTGAATTGTTCATTACTGTTGAAGAATTCCTGACCTTTAATGCTGAAAATCTCTCTTGGGTTTCTTGTAATCTCGTGTTCGTCTTGGTTTATAACTTTATTTTGCCATGGGGAGTGCGAATTTGTACCATTGTGTGGCGTAAGAAGAGAATCTATTGTGTGCCATTGCCATGGGAACCGTTTAAACGATCCACCCTAAACTCTCTAATGAGAAGAAACTACAAATGCAGGAAAAATGAGGGTGTCACCTCTGAAATCGTAAGGATGATAAGAATTAGGGCTTGATTGATTATATTTTTTTTTTCTCTATAATCCACCATACCCGCTCAGATATGATGCAAGATATTCACTTGGAAGCACTCTTACGGAGATGGTCTTCTTCATAGACTTACACTTGAAATGGGTAATATATCTTTAGAGGTACATATATTACAGTTGTCCAAAAATCTAATAAATCAGGTTACAAAGTGCCAAAGTATAAATTTTTAAGCATCAATGGTGATAAAATTGCATGCCAACAAAATTCAAGTAGGATTTTTGCCTGTGAACATTTTGGGACCATATTTAAAACTTGAATCAACCTCAAAAGAAGAAGAAATCCTCAATGCTTCATGGAAGAAGCAATTGAAGGGTTAGACTGCCTGAAATTGCTTCCTCCACTTACTAGCCCAGCCAAGGATTCAATTTCAGTTCCAGAGTTCAACACACGGCCTAAAACTAGGGTCAGTCAGAGTGGTGCTGATTTCTCAATGAAACAAACCCCATTCCTTGTTCCCCACCTCAGTGGCAGAGCTAGGTGCAGATATAGATCTAGATATGAGATGATCCCAAACTAATTTCATAACCACCATCCACCACCAGTCAAATCACATTTCACATCCCACTTCCAATTTCTTGGTTCCTTGAGTAGACAGACAGTCATTCCAGCTTGAGGCAGGTGAGCGAGTTGGATCAGGAAGGAGTTTGACTGCTGGGATGTGATTGGATCCTACTCAAAGCACTCTACCAAAGATAAGTAATAATAAGTCTTCGGGTTGGACAGGCAGTAGAGATATGAATTCCTACCTTTAGGGCATATGCTTTCAAGACACAAATGAACTATTCCATTTGGAGAGGGCTTTTCCTCAGGGGGGAAGTTACTGACTGTATATTGAAGTAAAGCACCTGAAGTTTCAAGCAAGCTTGGAACAATGAAAGCTTCTAAGACAAAAAAAAAAAAAAAATAACAGTTGGGTTACAGATGGATGAATGGAATATGAAAACTAGGGATTTCTGAAGCAACTTTGCCCCACACACACTAAAAGATGAGCCACAACTTGTTTCTATCCAAATACACAAAAAACTCTTCGAGTAGTAAGAGGATTTTTTTAAATAAATAAAAAAGAAAGTTTATTAAGAAAAAGAAAGAGATATGAAGACAGTGATGAGGCATCCCCAACAACAACAAAAAACAAAATGACCCCAAAGACCAACAAAACAAAAGCCCCCCAAGACAATGCCCAACTATCGGCTAGTGAAAGGTAAAGAAAACAAGGTAGAAAGTACATAAATAATTAAGAACCTAACAAAACTCCATCAGCCATAAAGAGGAATTTCAGCCACCAACTTATATCCGGTTTCCAATTTAGCTATTATTTTCTCAACCACATCCAAGAAAACATGATTTTAACCTGGTTGGGTAGATAACCAAAAAACTGAGGCAGTGAGGAACTTGAGACATCTTCAATTTGAAACAGGAAGGCCCACCAAACTGGATAGTTGATCCAAGCATGGGTGTTTTGTACCCACCATAAGAGCTACTCAACAAATTGGAGGGGAATCTAGTCATATGTCTTTTCTTTTCTTCTTTTTTCCTATCTTTTTTCTGTGGTGTGCTATATGTTGTCTTTTTTTGTGTTAGGGTTGCATCTCAAAAAATAAATTAAGGAGTTCTCCTTATCAATAAAAAATGAATTTTCTCTCTTTCATTAAAATGAAAAAGAAAGGACGAAAACTTACTAAAAATGAAAAAAAAAAGAAATGAATGGACTGCTCAGAACTCATATTGTGATCATTATGGAAGTTGTTCCAAAGAGATATTAAAAAAAAAAGGACATTACCCAGTGTTGGTCCCAGCCATCTGTGGTCTTGGGAGGGTAGACTGGATACGGACCTAACCTTTGGCTTTCTTTTGCATAAAGTGGATGCTCTCAGACTGGAACCTGTATTCTCACACTTGCCAGGCTGAGATTTTACCATTTCACCAAGTAATGACTCTGTCTCAATGAGAGATGTTGCTAAAAATATTCCATACAAATAAAAGCCACAAAAGAGCAACAACAAATCCAAATTAAATGTGGAATTCAATAATAGTAATACATAAAAAGGCCATAACCCAATTCTGGTCCCATCTATCTGAGTCTTGGGAGGAGTAGACTGAATATGGACCTACTTAGCATGAAGTGGCCACTGTCAGAATTGAACCTATGTTCCCATGCTTGTCATCCCAAGATTTTAAAATCTTGCCAAGCAATGACAATAATATATGTAGTTAAAAAACTGAACAGTCCTGTTTCTTTCTTTCCCAACAAAGCTTATTTAAATACAAAAGAGATAGTATTGTATTAAGATAAACTTATCAACAAAAAAAGAGCCCATGTACAACAAGGGACTGTACATTTAGGATACACAGAAGGCAACAAACATCAAATAAACTGAAAAGGTATAGAAACAAAAAGCCTCTGTAAAAATAAGCATTGTAAGGTCTTCCTTTAAAACAGACTATGTGAAACTGCCCAAGTCTCAACCATTTCAGGAAGGGTATTCAAAATTCTAAATAGAAAGCAATAATAGAGCCAGTAAAAAGATAAGCAAATATATAGAGATGCAGTTAGAAACTTGGAGCTACTTAATGCAACCATCCTCTTCTTGTAACCATTCAACTTTCTTCTTCTTTTATTGTATTCTGATGGTCTTGAATTTGGAAACCTTTAAGACATCTTCTTCCTTGAGAGTCTCTATGACAAAAGCAGTATAAGGGAGACAAAAGTTGAAGCTTCCAAATCAGCTTCATTGGCAAATAGTTTCTATTACAAATTTACAATACTCCATTGCAAACACCTCATAATAATTTTATTTCCTACTTATTCGCGGGTTTTTTTCTCATTTTCCAAATTTTTTCTAAGGCTCAGTTTGGAAGGAGTACAAATACAAATATGTAGAGTGCAAAACCTTGTATTTTGTATTATTTTGTATGTATGTGCACTGCACATATTTGTATTTGTATTCTATCTAAGGCTCGGTTTGGAAAGAGTACAAATACAAATATGTACAGTGCAAATACAAGATTTTGCATTGTACATATTTGTATTTGTACTCTTTCCAAACTGAGCAATGATCTCAGCCCTATGACATATGGCACAATGGTTGTGGTTTAGACATACACAATCACCATTAGGGGATTCAATGCAAGATTTCTACATACAAAACAAAGAAGCTAAAAAAAACGTTTTATTTTTCACATGGGTAACATGAGAAACAGCAGATAAGGAAATAAGAAAGTAAGGAACTGTAGGCAAGAGTTAAAGAGAGAAGAAGCATCCATCTATTAGCAAACAAAAGGCTAATTATACAGAAAATAAAAAGTTAGTTTTCTATCTAGAACATTGTACAATAAAAGCTTCCAACAAGAGACAGGTCAAGAAAAAAAACAACACGCCTAATGGTATGGATACATGAAGAACTGGCAAGGCTTTCTGGTAAAATGCTAGAAGCATTAGAGTGATGCCGAGACCAGCTATCATAGCGAGATAACAGGCATAAACTGTCATGAAATCATACATCGCTGCTCTACCAACCAACACACTATAGAAGATAAAATCATCCACCCTCAGCTTGATTGCACCAGTTGAACCTAACCCAATTCCTTCTAGTTGCCATATTTCGCTTGAAACCTCGCCTTGTCCATCGCTTATAGCATTAATTCTTTGTAATGACCGGTCAATCAAAGGGGTTGAGAGCTCAGAAACTCCTTGTGAGAGTAGACTATCTCCAGAAATTGCCAACCTTCACTCCTTCTGGCCACTGCTAACAGAGAAAAGGATTACAGACATCAAATTTGAACACAAAACTGAATTTCCATTCAAATAGGATTAGATTCAGAAGTTAATTTCGCACCCGAACCAGAACCAAAACCCCTCCATTCTTTCCACAACCTCCTCGGACTGTAGTCATTATTAGTAACTGGTCAGGGCCGTCACGCCTCATACACCAAAACAGGGATATCCTCGTCTCTCGACATTGCAAGTTCTACCAAGAGCCTCAGAGGCCCACCAGGCAACCATGCAGCAAGATCGTACAAGGCCATGGCAACCAACAGTACCCAAGTAGTCCATTCAGGCGAAAATGCAAACCAGTGAGAAACCAGAATTGCTATCTTTTGACATAAATATAGACATCACCCCCAATAACAGTGGAATTGTACAAACCCACCGAAAATGTATCCAAACAATTAGGGAACCTAAAATCCCTGATCAAGAAGAGTGCAATTTCAACCCCATGAATCCCAAGACAACACAAACAGAAAAACCCATATACAGTTTTAGAAACTTGGTGCATCTGAGATGGAAATAGTAGGACCAAAATGAATGTAAGTACGATGACAATGGCTACGAATTTCAGAGAATGTAAGAGAGCACCTTTGAGTTTAATCTATTTTGAATCCGAGGTATCCTTGTTGTAGGCTATGACAGCTATTGTTGTGAGAGACGATGAAGAATTGGTGTCGAATGCAGTGGCAAGAACAACTAAGAACATGCAGATGGAGACCGGAGTGACGATTCTTCACTGACAGAATTAAGGATGCTGGTGGGTTTGGGATTTTGGTCCTTGGATGGTGGGCAGTGGGCTTGATGGTTATCGTCCCCCCATTGTATGACAGGTAACAGAACTCTGTAAGATTGTAACCCGCCCATTCTCGTGGTTCACTGAGTTGACTCGATGATTTGTCTTTCTCAACTTATCATTTTCTTTCTGCATTGTAGCTTCAGCCAAAAGACTCAAAACAAAATTTTCCCACAAGAAAAAAAGTGAAGACAACGATCCTTCCACCCCCAGTAGCTACTACAATTCTTGCTGCTCAGAGCCAAAATGAAAAGTTCTCTGAACAAATGCAGCTTTTAGACCCAGTAGCTACTAACGATTGGTCCGTACATACTTCCCTATGGCACCAATAAAGTTTCCACGTGGCAAGTTGATTTTAGACGCAAAAGGCCAGTTCAGGATTTTCTTTGTCTTACCTTCTTGAATAAATTCTCATATATCACCTCTGATTCACTCATTTTGGGTAACTCCAATTATATATACATCATGCCTCGATTTGTTAGTATTTTTAGCGTGTGTTTTGATCCGTGTGCCTTTTGTGATAGGTATTTATCAAAACATTGTAATATCATTCTCAAATCAGTATTTGTTTCATCAATTTATTAGGTAATAGCGCAACTTTTGAGGTTTAATATCAATAAAAGTAATATGTTTAAAAAAATTAAAAATAAGTCAACTTTTTTAAAATAATATCAATAAAGGTTAAAAACACTTTTCATCTTCTTCTTGCCATTTGTTCACCAGAGTTGCCGCCCGCCACCACCCTCCACCGCCGTCCGCTGCCGCCTGCTGCTTCCTCCGCCCACCTCCGCCTCCGCCTCCGGGAATGTTGCCAGAGGTGGTTGGAGGCAGAGGTGGCAGCGGTGGGATTGGTGGTTTCTCTGTCCAATGCCGCCACCTCCGCCTCCGCCTCCTGCAATGTTGCCGAAGATGGGTGGAGATAGAAGTGGCGGCGGCGGGCAGAGGAATGACCACCAACGCCACCGCCGCCACCTCTGCCACCGGCCACATCCGGCAATGTTGCCGGAGGCAAAGGCGGCTTCGGACAATGGCTCTGGTGAACAAATGGCAAGAATAAGAAGATGAACAGTGTTTTTGCCCTTTTTGATATTATTTTTAAAAAGTTAACCTATTTTTGAACTTTTTTAAATATATTACTTTTATTGATATTAAACCCCAAATGTTTCCCTTATATGCTAGAAACCTTTATTAATATTCATAAAAGTGGGTTTTGATTTATGTGTGCATCAATCATTGGAGGAAGCTCAATTTTAATATTTCCTCAAATGGTTAAACGTTTATTCACTGATTGTGATGCCCAATAGTGCCTAGTTATCCATAAATAATTTATCAAATACTTTTCCTTAAAGACAAATCAAATACAAACGTTTGTTAAAAGGAAGCTATACCAAACACATAATTAAGGTCCAACATTCATAGGCTAAAGGCTACAAGGACAAGTCATGATAAAACGATTGGTTTAACATGTGACCTAATGGCTGGGTCAAAAAGGTTTGATGGATCATCATGTGACGTTGAGTTCATCTTAAGTTTTGGGGCGAATAGCTTTATCTATGATTGGGATTAGGGGTGAAAATGAATGAGCTTTTGGTAAGTTATTTGAACTTTGCTCGTAAAAAGTTCAATTTGATTCTGTTTAAACCGGACTTTGCTCGAGCTCATGAGGTTGGCAATCCTAATTGAGCAATTATATATAATTTTGTTATATGTATAATAATATTTTATTGTTTATGTATAATAATACATCATTTTTACAATTCTTATTTTTTGTATCTAAAATAAAAACAATTTTTATATGTATAATAATAAATATTATATATAATTTTTTTATATGTATGAATAGTTAATTTTTATAATTCTTAAACTTTTTGTATGCAAAATAAAAAAATTATGTTTATTTTTTATTTTTTATATGAAGCTTGGCTCATAGTTGAGCTCGAGCTGAGTCAAATTCGAACTTGCAATCTCTAAGTCACTAGCTTGAATCGCGCTTGAACTCAAGCTTAACATTGTTTTGGCAAGCTAATCTCGAATAAAAGTATTTATCTCAGCTCAAATCCACCTCTACTTGGGCTGATGTAACAAACCCATTGTAATTACAAATTTCGATGGCTAGTTGTTTTCATGATAGTTCTCCATTGGTTAGTTGCATGAAGTTTTTAAATTATAGAGTTTTATTTAGGAATAGTGCAAATAATTTTTATACTACTATTAAAAGTGTGAATGTTAGTGTAGAATTTTTATATGACTAAAATGTCTCAAATTTTGAATTTGGCCAATCTCTAATTATAAGGACAAAAATGTAATTTGAACAACCACTATTTTATTCATTAAAATCTCTCTCATTAAGTCCTATATTTAAGGTATCAATTCTCATTAGCTTTAATTGAAACCTACTATTGACTAGAATACCCTTATTTTTTGAATTTGGTCCCTCTCTAATTGTGAAATAATTTAACTACTACATTTCTCCCCGTTCAATTCCACCTCCCCTATACTTTCGAACACAATTGCAAGTAGATCCCCTTGTTAGAATCCTCTAATAAGAGGCACAAAATGACAAAAATGCCCATCCAGTTACTTTTAACCAAAATGTTTATTTTTCTAATTTTCTCTTCATGTCAATCTACTCAAGCCCTTCCAATCTCTTTTCTAAAGTTGATTTATTTTTCAAATTTACTCATCGTATCAATTGCTTATGCTGTGTTTGGAAGCAATGCAAATGGAGTGTAAATCCCGGATCATGGTAAATTTGCACTCTAGTTTACTTTTGCCCGTGCTTGACAACATTATACTTATGCATTGACAAATGACAAACCAATGCATATTTACATTGATAATAAGATGTAAAAGTACATCAATAAAAAAGAAGTAAATTTGCATTCAAGTGGGCTTTCAATAAAATAAAATAAAAAAAGCATATGTTTTATTGGAATTCATGTTTGCATCCATTACAGTTAAAAGTTTGTTTGGTAAGAAGGTAAATTTGTCAGTGCAAAACTAACACAATTTTGCAATTTATATGAACCATTTTACACTCTACATATTTGCATTCACACTTATTGGCATTGTTTCCAAATGCAGCCTTAAGGATAAAACTACAACTTTAAATTCTCTTATTTTTGTTGTTCATAAAGTTTGCATTGTATTTCTCTATAGAAATCAACCTCAATAGTAATTGTATGGGCATTTTAAACATTTTGTGCCTTTTGTTAGAGGATTTTAACAGAAGGGATCTACTTGCAACTGTGTTAGAAAGTTTAGGGGAGGTGATTGCAATTACCAAACTTTAGGGAAGTTTCAGCAATGGTCAAAAACTTCATGGGAGGTTTCAGGCATTTGGCAATAAAGAAAAATAAAAGGCTCGCTTGGTTCACATGAATAGGGGGACTGGAATCAGAACTAAAATGGTTCATTCCAATTCCAACTGTTTGGTTGGGCGGAATTGGAATCACATTCCCATTCATGATAGAATGACTATTACCTCCCCCTCCTTTGGGAGTGAAATCCCATTCCAACTGATTTCAATTCTCATTTTGACTCCTGTATGAATCAAATAGACTATGGGAATAGACCATTATCCCAATTCCGATTTCAATGAATTTCAATTCAGACTATGAACCAAATGGACCTTAAGTATGACAAAGAAATAATGTTTTTATTGACAATAGAAATAAAATACAAATTCAAAATCAACATAAAAATGGAGTTATTTTCATGCTCGACGATGAGTCAATAATTCAGCCTTTTGGGTCAAATGTATCAACCCTATATGCCATAATTAAATAATAAAAAAAAATGAAAGCAAACAAAAGTATAAAAAACATAAAACTTTTACAAAAAACATTTTGGTACATCTCTAATATCATACATTTGTCATATTAAACAAAAAAAAGTGTGACAAATAAAAATGACTTTTACAAGCATAGAAATATAAAAAATATACAATATTTTTTAAACATTATTTTATATCATTATTAACATAAGAAATTGTCACGTGCAAAGCACGTACATACTTACTAGCCTTTATATATGATATTTGTAAACATTGTAATCTTATATTTGCACCCTACAAGTATTTATACTTTTTTTCTAAATTGAGCCCGAGTGCAAATATAAATAAGTATGATGCAAATATAATGTCTATAAATACAATATACAAGCTTTTGTACTTTTAATATTTATATTTGTACTATCCCCAAACTAATGGTGTGTTACTTTATTTGCCCTTTATTTTTTTGAAATAGTGATACCTCTTCTTTTTTTTCCAATAAAGATTGGTGGCAATTTATGCTTTGTGTGAAAGTGTTATTAAACAAGTAGGGCTATTAATCGGTTCAATTTGGTGGACCCGGTGAACTTGAACCGATTGAATCGGTTCTAATTCTTGATATACCGTTCCGATTATTATCAGTTTAGAACTAGTTTCACTCAGTCCTAAATTGACTCAAACCCGACCTGGACCATATATAATATATAATATAATATTATATGTATTAAATGCATAATATATTAAATAAATTATATTTTAAATCTATAATATTTTTTAGTAGGTTTATTATAATCAAGTCTGTGGGTCAGATTTAATTGTTCCAACAACCAATCAGTTTGGTTTAGGGTCTAAAATTACAGACCCTATTCGATTCCAATTTCTTAATATTTATTATTTTGGTCCCGGTTCTACATGGACCCAATCCAAACCCAACATGTTGACTACACCTTGAAGGCTTGTTGAACAAGTGGTTGATCACTTGATCTTTTAAATGTTGCGCTTTAGAAAGGATAAGCTATTGAAAGCAAAAACGCTATGAACACTCTAAAATCACAGACATAACTGGAAACATATTCCCATGAATTTAACATATATGCACTTGAGATATTTCTAAACTTAAAATTTTAGATTTCATTATATCCAATCTCACTTTAAAAATGATGTTTATATAAATTCTGTCATTGTTTTTGTCAGCCCATAAAATCAAATAATTCTCAAAGACATCGATGGTCCCTATCTGTTAGATTCTGGTAGTTCAATGGGGCTCCTTACACTTGTATTTTGCTTCGTAGCGGGAATTGTTGTGTTGATAGCGTTGCTTGAGTGCTTCATTTTCATAAAAAGCAAGAGACGTCATTTTGTGTGTTGAGTTTCAACGAAGAAGATATATTGAATTTGATAAAAGAGGATTCCGGGGAACGGGAAGGAGCTGGTGGTAAAACACATATGGAATTCAAAATCGAGGACCGGAAAAGCCAAAGTAGTAGCACGGCAATGCTGAAGAAGATATCAGAAAACCTATTGGAATTCGACGCTAGCTGCAAGGTGATCTGGTGTTACAGAGCAAGATGGTGTACTGGATATCCGGTGCGAATTCAATGGTCCGGGTATCGGAAGATGTGATGTGTTTGGAGGGGGGAATGCATTGCCATTCTGCCGCTGTGCATGGTGAAGAAGAAGATGAGCAATGTTATTATGAAGTTGCTGAGACAACATTATTTTAGTAAAAACATATGCACATTAATTCGTAAAAGGGTGAAATAGGTATTTTGAAAAAAAATGATCATCTCTTTAACTTTTTCGTCTTGGTCATTGACCGAAGAGAGGTATTTATTGAATTTTTCAAAAGTAGAGGGGAGGATTTTGTTAAAGTGAAACTATAGGGAGGTTTTTATGATTGTCAAAAACTTCAGGGGAGGTTTTTGTATTTTACCCTATTATTAAATGTTTGAAAAACACTTAAGTCATGATCCGGAAAAACATAATTTAAATTATTAGTACATAATTTTGTGATATATTTTGTAAAAATATAAAATTATTTATTAGATAATTTCGTTATTTTAACTATTTAAAATATAGTTATGATAAATATTTAGTTTTTTAAATATTTAAATAATCTATAAAATATTTAAATTTTTTGTTATTTGAATTTTATTTATTTAAAGCTATTACATATTATTAAATATTTGAAAAGCATTTAAATTGATAATTGGAAAAACATAATTTAAATTGTTAGTACATAATTTCGTGATATATTTTGTAAAAGTATAAAATTATTTTTTGTGTTTTTAATAAATATTTTAAAGTTATTGTATAGTTTTGTTAGAATATTTAAATAATTCTTAAATTTTTTAATCTAAACTTTCTTTAGATAGATATAGATAAAAAGTAGGGGAGAGAATAAATAGGAATTATAGATAATTTAGGAGATAAACTCTCTAATAAATTAGAGACAATTGTGGATATAAATCAGAATTATAGATAATTTAGAAGATAAATAGGAATTAGAGATAATTTTGGGGAAAGTGGGGGATAGTGGGGGAGGTAGTTTATGAGTAATTTTACGAGAGATTGTTTAGGTTATTAAGAAAGTGCTTCTCATTGGTTGTTTAAAAAATGACATGGAATTAAAAAAATAAAAAATGAGAAAAATGAGAAAATAAATAAGTAGCTTCTCTTAAAACTGGTCCTGTCACGTCAGCATGTCTCTCCTTTTAGAAAAGCTACTTATCTATTTTCTCATTTTTTTTAATTCCATGTCATTTTTGAAACAATCAATGGGAAGCACTTTCTCAATAACCTAAATAATCTCTCGTAAAATTACTCATAAACTACCTCCCCCACTTTCCCCAAAATTATCTCTAACTCCTATTTATCTTCTAAATTATTTCTAATTCCTATTTATCTCCAAAATTATCTCGAATTTAGTACAGAGTTTCTCTACTAAATTATCTCTAATTCTTATTTATCCTCTCCCCTACTTTTTATCTATATCTATCTAAAGAAAATTTGGATTAAAAAATTAAGAATTATTTAAATATTCTAACAAAGTTGTAAAATAACTTTAAAATATTTATTAAGAACACAAAAAAATAATTTTATACTTTTACAAAATATATCACAAAATTATGTAATAACAATTTAAATTATGTTTTTCTAAATTATCAATTTAAATGTTTTTTTAAATATCTAATAATATGCAATAGCTTTAAATACATTAAATTCAAATAACAAAAAAATTTAAATATTTTATAGATTATCTAAATATTTATCATAACTAGATTTTAAATAGTTAAAATAACGAAATTATGTATCAATTTTAAAAATTTCTTCAAAGTAGAAAAATAATTATAATATAATATTTAAATTAATAATAATTTAATATATTACAAGTTTAATAATAAAATTATGTAATCATAGTATAAATTATGATTTTATGGATAATTAAATTCAGTATACAATTAATATTTTAAAATGTAAATATTTTACATATTATTTAAGGATTTAAATAATAAAATAATTAACATAACTAGATTTTAAATAGTTAAAATAAATAAATTACGTAATAAATTTAAAAAATCTAAAAAGTAGAAAAATAATTATAACATAATATTGAAATTAATAATAATTTAATATTTTTACATAGTATTGTAAATAATTAATTTCACTTATATCAAGTAATAATTCGAGAAAGTAACTTTCAAAAAAAAATTATTAATAATATTTTAAACTCTTAATCTATATTTATTATATAATTATATATACTAAAATTAATATTTATTGTCTTTTGTGATAAATGTATTTTCAATAAGTATATATAAATTTATTTTGTTTAGTTATTTAATAGAAAATTTTTAATAATTATTGGAGATTAAATTACTATAGTTGAAATTTTTAAATTTGATTTATTGTACTTATTGTACTTATTGTATTTATTGTGTTTATGTTATAAGTTATTAATTAATATTTAATAGAGATTAAACTATTATTTGAGATTATACTATTTATTGACTAAGTTAATATATTTTTAGTACTTATTGTATTTTTGTAATTTTTTGTAATTATTGTAGTTTTCATTATATATATTTTCAATAATTGTGTATTCTTGCTATATATTTTCAATAATTATTGGAGATTAAACTATTGTTATTTATTAGAGATAAGACTAATAATTTAGCAGAAATTATGAGTGTTCATGAGTTGGTTCAATGCGGTTGTAGGCTTTTTGGTCACCAAATTGACTTGGTCAGTTTAGGGTGTTGGTTAGGTGAAACTAACTAACCTTTTGTGAAAATCGACCCACTCAAGTTGTATTGGTTTGGGTCGATTTTTTGGTTTGGTCAGTCTGTTCAAAAGATTTAAACTTAAAATTTTAATTTAATTTAAAAAATTACAATGTGATTATTAAATAATAAATTTAAAAATTAGATTTATGATATAAAACATTTTCGACTAAGAAATATGGGAAAATTCCCACTTTTTTATATTAAAAATTATATTTAAAATATAAAATATTAATATATATCCATGGTTAGGTCGTTCGATTTTGGTCAATTTACAAATGGCTAAAGTGGAACTGATCCAACTTGGTCGAATTGAGAAATTTTTTAACCAAAGCCAACCTAAAATACTAGAAAACCGACTAACTCATATCAAGTTAATTGGGCTAGTTGGTTTCATCAGTTTGATAAATAAATCTATCTGAAATTAATTATTGTTATTTTTGTATTATAAAAAAATTATTAAAAGTAGCATATAAAATATGAATAATTATTAATTATTTAAAAAGTTAAAAATATAAAACAATTGTATACTCTTATGTGTTTCTATTAGGGTCATTTATTAGGACACACTTTTAGGGATGACAATTTCCCCATCCTCGATGGGGACCTAACTTTCCTGACCCAATGGGGTTGGGGATGGGGATTGTTTTGGCGGGGCGGGGGCGGGGGTGGGGACGGGGATTAATAGGAATCCCCGATCGAAATTGTGGTCGGGGGTGGGGATTGTGGTTGTGGTCTGATTGAATGAAAATTTATTAAATCTTTCAATTAACAATAATAGAAATTTACCATGTGGTTAATACTCAATATATCATTTTGATTGTTTCTATCATCAAATTGAATATTGGGTTGACGGGGACAATATTTTCAAAACTAGATCAAACCAGACGGTTAGACCAAAAAAACTGGGAACTGGACACCGTTTCACCTCAAAATCGCTTTTTGTCCAAAAACTTTTTATTTAGTTAGCGAACTGCTAACTTGGGAGGTTGAACCGTCAACCTGGACAACAGTTTTTGTCCTTTTTTTTGTTTTTCTAATTTTTTTTTGACAAAGCAAGTCATCCGTTCAAATCGAACAGTTGGACCATTTGACCCCATAACAGTTCCCTATCCGGTCCAATTTTAAAAACCTTGGATGGGGAGCGGGTGCCTTGCCTTGAGCTTGGCTTGGTGTGTGGCATGGCCTGTCCCAAGGCCCAGCCCTTGGACCAGCCCAACCCACGGCATGGCACGGGCCGTCGGCTGTGCCAAACTGACCCCCCAAATACATTGAGGAGTGGTTACCTTACCTTGAACCCGTGTGACACTAGGGATGGGGTAAAGTGTCTTGACTATGGGGCAAGGAAAGGGATGGGGTAAAGTGTCTTGACTATGGGGCAAGGAAAGGGATGGGGTGCCCTACCCTAAACCCACCCTATTGTCATTCCTATATAATTGTTAATTATTAGTAGAATTAATAAAAATGTTAGTTTTTATAATTATTTTTATTTATTTAAAATTAATCAAAATTTTATTTAAAAATAATAAAAAGAATACAAAATATTAAAATTACTACAAATTATTAATAAAACTAAATTTATTAAAAGATATTTGTTCATATTCAATTAACAATAATTTTTTTTATATATCGACATTAAATAAAAAATAAAATTATTAAATCTTTCAGATTTTCCTGTGCATCGCACCGGTCCCTGTTAATTTAGAAGGTAAATAGAAATTAGAGATAATTTTAGAGAAAGTGGAGAAAGTAGTTTAGGATAAATTTTAGGAGAAGAAATTATTTAGGTTATTGGGAAAATGCGTCTCATTCATTGTTTGAAAAAATGATATGAAATAAAAAAAACAAAAAATTAAAAAATAAGGAGAATTTTTTTTTTATTGACCGTTTTATTTTAATATATATATAGAGAGAGAGAGCGAGATTATTTTTGGAGTTATTTTGATAATATTATTATTATCGTCTTCAAAACGTAAAATGGTCGGTCGGACAAAACTCACCGAGAGCTTCAGATATTAGCGCCAAGTACCCTCAAAATGACATCGGTGGTCATTTCCATCGGACGGTCTGTCCCTTTCAACTATAATTTGAACGAATCAGATTGATTCAAAATTCCGATAAATAAACCCACGTTGGCATCTCGTAAACCCTCTCCCTGATCAACCTTTCTAAGGGTTTAGGAAAGAAGAACAAGGCAGAGAAGGATTCGACGAATCTATAGAAGTAGAAGGTAAGGCGTATGTGTAGCTTCTATTACTTTTTAACTCTGCTCTGTTTACTTTATACATGGTCTTGGTTTCTAGGGTTTGATTCATTTGGAGTTGATCAGAGCACCTGATATTGCAATCTGTTCTTTCAAACCTGTGCCGCCCACTGGTGTTTGCAACGATAGTGTAGATTAGTTAAGATAAATCACTTCTTTTAAGGTTTATTTCTGTTTATTTATTCAACTTGGAAGAATAAACTACTTGTTGGTGATGTTGTATAAGGTTTATTTTTTGTTTCTTGAGCTGTTCCGGTGTTTTTTGTCGAGACTGGAGACATCTACTAATGGGAAAAACTTGTGTTGTATCGTTCTACCTTTTTCTTTCACTTTTTGATTGCCTATTTCTGTTTTTATTTTCATGAAATAGGTAGGCTTTCATGTTTTAAGGTTGCTACTCGCCTAAAGTTAGACTTTTACTTGTTTTACACTGCGGTCCTAATGTTGGTGCTGTTCTTTCTCTGTCCATCTCCCTTCTCGTGTTCTTGCAACTGCCTTTCTGCATTAATTTTGACCATTTGGGCGTGCAGAGTGGGACTCATCATGCCCGTGCTCTGTATAGGTTTTTAGCTGGTTTTGTAAGTTGGGATTGGGAACTCATGACATTCTATGTTTCATTTTATGCATACAGGTATTGCGGTTTGGTTCTGTTCTTTAGCCCAGATTGTGCATGATAATTGCTTATTATCCTATATTTCTGTTTGTCTTTCTAATCTTTGTAAAACGAACATCATTCATAACTAATATTCCCAGTATCCATCAAAGGTGGACAATCAGAACGAAAACAGAAAACCACTACGGTGCAGCAATGAGCATAACCAAGGGGGGAGTTCAATGCCGAAGTGATTTAAAAGGCGTGCTTAGATGCAGAGCTGAGGTGCACTTTAAAGTATGCACCTTGCCTAGGCCCCAGGTGCAGTAGTTCCAAAAGGTGTGCACCTTGTGCGCATTGCGCTTAGACCCAAGAATGCAAAATGGTTTACATCACATTAGTTATTTGAAGTCGTGCAATTGGGAAAAGGTTAAAGAGATCGAGAGTTTTATATGCTTGAATAATTTTTATACGTTATGGTTAATTATTTGTAAATTTTCATTTTAAATATGTTTTACATGTTGTGTTTATGTATTTTAATTTGAGATAATGGGTTTTTTAAACTTTTTTTTAATTTAAGTTTATATTTAGAATTAATATTATGTTTATTCATTTTTTTTGTTTTTTTGGCATTTTCATGCCTTGCTCTGAAAAGACATGTGCCTTGCACCTTGCTCTTTTAAAGTACTCCAGCCACAAACCTTTTAGGACAGTTCTTGCTCACAAGATAGTAAACTACAATGTTCTCTGTATGGGAGATATAATTAAATTTTATATGACAAAAACCAACTTAAGTCTTTTCTAAGATCTGCGAGAAGAAAAAAGATATCTGCAGGGACAGGTTAGATGTGATCATTTAAAACATTGTGACAGCCCAAACTGAACTATCAAAAGTCCTGTATTTCTGATTGTCAAATTACATGTGCCATATTTTGCTTTATTAATTCTATCAAAGTGAATCTTCACTTCTACTCAACTGATATCTTCTAAGATGTCCTTATTGATGGTTATGTATTGTGTTCTATCTGTGATGTCATTGAAGATGCCTACTTCTTTGGAGGCATGTATTGAATGAATAATTGGATGAATGAATCTTCCCTTTGCATTTTATCTACAACAGGTGACTTTATGATGGTACCTCTGGGATTATTAGAGTTCTTCATGTCCATGCATTTCTATATATCTATAAGCAAATATGACAAATACTTGTTGTTTGTGTCTTTTGTACAGGCTCCAACAATGGCTTTCCTTGGTAAAGTTGGAAATTTACTTAAGCAGACAATAGGCAAGCAAATCAGTTTGGAATTGTCACCATCTACTCCATCTATATTCCAAGCCATAAGATGCATGTCATCTTCAAAGATCTTTATTGGAGGTTTGTTCATTCTCATTTTTTTGTTAAGTCACAATGTCAGATCTTGTTTTCATGACTGATGATCCTAAACTTTAATGCTGCAGGTCTTTCATATGGCACAGATGACCAGAGTCTGAGGGAAGCTTTTACTGCATATGGGGAAGTAATTGAAGGTACATATGCCTTAATACTTTAATCTTTTTCCCCATTTGTTCCAGTCATATTTCTGGGCATTCTGTTTGTAAAATTGCCAATGTTATATTGACCATTCTCTGAGGAAGTCAGCTATGGAGTTAACCCTGTTATAATGGTGACTAATGGGAAAGTAAGAAGCTGCATATCCAGTGATCATGTTACATGGATATGGTATTTTTGTTGGAACCAGATATGTTATAAGGTGTTCATCTTGACATAGGACTAAGGGACTTGCCTGGTGTATTATAATTTAGCGACTCCAAATGAATCCCTCTTTTGTCCTCACACCTGCACGCATGCCCTTTTTTTTGTATTTTAATGAAATCCTTTATCCATCTTTCAGAAAAAAAAAGGAATGCTGGTTGTGATAGAAAACGAATTAATATAGAAACATAAATCAATGCGAGCAACATAAAAATTTAAAATATTATGTATTTGATTGTACTAAATAACAAGTAAACAATTCACAGCCAACTCTTGTTCTAAAACTAATGGTTTGAGGTAATCACATGTTATGAATTCAACAATTATAAGATTCCATTAAGTTTCAGTTTCAGATTAGTCCATAATTCAATGTGGCTACAATACCCATCTTGAAGTTTCTGTGTAATATAGTCTGGAAATGTTGTAGCCAATGAAGTAAAATATCTTGTCTTCCAGTTTTTTATTGCATAGCTACAATAATGTCTCTTTAGGCCTGGACTGAGCTACTGACTTGTGAGATACAAGTTGTGGTCTGATAGATAAAACACAATTACATGCGTTTGTCTTATATCAATGTTTAAACATTTTGTGTGGCATTTAGCATATAAGTTGAGTTTGTGTATCATGCTCATCTGGAGACTCTTAGGTGAAGTTTCCTTGTTGTAAAATATCTTTGGAGTACTTTCATAAAAATAATCCTCTGAGGACAATGCTGGGGCTTCTGTTCTTGTGTCCCTAGTGAAAGTTGCACAATGAATGTGTTATTTGTGATTTTTGATTGGATTGCCATGTGTTGGATTTGCATGGATTCTTTTTGACACCGGTAAATATGTGCCCTACATACCACAGATAAGCTGCACATGAGAGATCTTAGAGTGACCACTACTACTACTTTTGCATAATACAAATATTTGAACATGTCTTGATTTGACAACTATTCAAGTTATGGCAGCTTATTGATTACATGTTTTGTGTGTTGAAAGGTGTATTTTCCATTTTTTTCCCTTTTTGTATTGCATGACACATTGGTTTTGTTTTTTGATAAGCATAATATTCTTTGCAGCAAGAGTGATCATGGATCGTGAAACTGGTAGATCCAGGGGCTTTGGATTTGTTACTTATACATCTGGTGAGGAGGCTTCCAGTGCCATTCAAGCCTTGGATGGACAGGTATTATGGCTTCTTTTAGCATCTTGTCATTTATTGGTGCTTTTTAGGTGATTGCATGAATGTCATGGAAATAAATAGCTAAGCTTTTCTGATACGTACATATTGTTTACGCGTTGGTATCAGATATATATGCATTTCTACTGAGTGATGATCCGGACGATCCAATATGAACAGTCATGCTGAATAAACTGTGTGGATCCTATCATGTTCATCATTCATTAGCTCATAAATTTGAGGCATTTAAAAGTATTGTTGGCTTTTTTTGATCCAATATGTGCAGGCATTTAACCCCGGGCCCATTCAAATTTTGACAAAAGTCCAACCTGAGCCCCCCCCCCCCGGCACTTGCTTAATAAGTGGTTATAATTCATGTAAAACTGCATCTCAATTCAGTTTTTTTAATGCTCGAAATGATGGATACTTTATCAGTTTTTTTAATGCACATGTGAGAATTAAGATCAGTTTGTGAAGTTGGTTTTACATAGCTTCTATTTGGTATATGGTAACTAGGTTGATCTCAGGGTTTTTTCCTTGCCATTTTGAGGAATGATAGTCGGACGTTCATAAAATAAACTTCAACTGGTAATTCTCTGATGACTCGTTGCTTTTTCACCAGGAACTTCATGGTCGAAGGGTGAGGGTGAATTATGCAGCCGATAGGGCTGGAGGATTCCGCAGTGGCGGTGGTGGTTATGGTGGCGGTGGTAGCTATGGTGGTGGTGGTTATGGTGGTGGTGGTTATGGTGGTGGTGGCAGTTATGGTGGTGGTGGCAGTTATGGCGGTGCCGGTAGTGGTGGATATGGTGGTGACAACTTTGGCAGCGGAGGTGGCAGCAGTGGTAGTTACAGTAGTGGGGGTTACGGTGGAAGTGGTGCTAGTGGCAGCTATGGCACTGGTGGTGACGGTGGAAGCTCTGGTGGCTATGCCAATGTCAGCGGCAGTGGAAATTATGGTGTTGCAGGGAGTGGCGGTGGCAGTGATAACTATATGGGCAGTAGTGTAGGTGGCGAGAACAGCTTTGCAGGTGGTGGATATGGTAGTAGCGGCGGAATGTCATATGGTGGTGGAGATCAATACACAACTAATAATCAAAGCGGCACGGGCGAGAATTTTAGAGACAACGATGACAATGATGATGAGCCTGATGACTATGCAAATAAGAGGGCCTGATGGGTGCTGCTGAGGAAAGAATTATTAGCCCTTGGATTACTGTCATTAGTCTAACCTGATTTTTCTTCCATGTTTCCTTTAAATTTCTTTTGATGTTTGTTTTTTTGGACCGCCAAAGTGAAGGCAACTGTTTGATAATATTAAGTTGGCAAATAACTTGTCATTACTATAATATAGTTGTTACTATTCCTTCTAGATAGCAACTGTTTTTGCTCTAGCAAATGGAAAGAATCATCTTTCGTTCGTCTTCGTCAAAACTAAAGGTACACATGGCTCTGACCATTGAACCGTTTGTACTCCATTTATCTAGCCGCTGTTTGGCATCGTTGCCGTTTCCTGGAGCAATGGTATCACATCAGTGCCATATAGGAAAAAATGGTGATCCAGGAAATAGTTAATGTTTGAAACCGTTTTTTCATAGAAAATGGTGTTCTAAGCCATGTCTTGGAAATCGAAAATGCATGGCTTGAAACAATGCTAAATTTGGTGTTTCCTGTAGTTGCAGTTTATTGCTGTTAATATGGCAGTGATGTGGCATTGGATAATGAGTAGAAGTGCAAAAAACGTTTCTTGGAGCATTGATATCAAATAGAAAAAGTTGCTGTTGTTTCAAGAAGTCCTACCTAATAGCATCTATGTAGCTGCAACTGCAGCATCGATGCCAAACACTAACCTAGTTTGTGGTATGTGTTCCTCCTTGTCCCTTCCCGTCTCATAATACACCTGATTTCTGAGTTTTTATAGAGGTAAACCTTGTGAATGGGTTTGAATTGGATTGGACTATCAAGGTTCAAAATTTTGATAATTGTATGTTTCTACAGGGAATGTTTCCGGGTTTAATCCGGTTCAGGGACTGATTCTTCTGAACCAGGTTTAAAAAAAAACACAAGGTTTTAAAAAAACTAAAATAAGGGGAGCGAGCCCCAATACAGTGATATGCCCCTATACTTTGAACCTTAATATTTAGGGAAAACCCTTATTAAACTTGAACCCTTGAGGGGTTATCTGTGAGCCGTGGAGGGAGACCTGCTACCATGGGAAACCGAAAAGGCACCTAGATGAAGTTGGAACTGGTTGCGTACTTGCGTTTTCTATAATAAGTGTTTTGTGGCTTATTGCATTTTAGAAGCCAAATGCATCTCAAAAAGCCACCAAAACCGTTTGGTAAGAAATGTAATTAGAAGTACAAAAAAAAGCTTCTAGCTTCTTACGCTTTTCCCCTTATAAGAGATTAAAGAAAAAGTCCGTTAAGGCAGGCTGCATCAAAATGCTCTAATAAGCACTTATTCAATATGTACTTATTTAAAATTCCGTTTAAGAAAGCCTGCATATGCCATGGAATTAGAGCAAAATCTAGATTGACTGGTTTAAAAACCAACCGCTAATATAAAGGCTGTATTTGGGAAGAGTGCAATGCTGGTTCTTTCAGGACAGTTTTATGGTCATTTGCACCCATGGTTGTTTTGGTTGGAAGAAAACAAATTGAGAGTGCAAATTTGCTGGTGTTTGAGAGTTTTTTATGTTGTAAGTAAAATCTAGCCTCTATGAGCCCTGTTGCCTGTACAACACAAAAAATAAAATAAATAACAAAAACATTATTATCAGTAAACATATATTTAGATTTGTAATTGTAGAAAATTTTTCCTAAATACATGTGGGAACCAAGAGGGAAAGTAGAAGAAAACCCCAGACAGAACTTGGCCTCTATATATTCTGGTGTTTCCCAAACCTATTTTGGGAGGCAACTTTTCCCTTCCAAATACTGTGAAGTGTGAAGTATGGCGATGTTCTGAGAACCTTAATCTTTTCATCACCGGTGAATATCCAATCTCAATGGGGAGGACAAATAACATACCTGAGATGTTCTGAGACCTTCAGAATAGCCAGCAATGCCGTATGTCAATTTCGAGTTCGTCGGAGCTCGAAATAGCAATTCAAGTTTTTCGTTTCTGTCGTCAGAGGTCAAGAAGATAGGTAGCTGTTGATGAAAAGTAACCGTTGCTGTAGTATTCCTCAACGAGAAGATGTGACAAAGAAGCAAATCAGTGTTCTATTTCCATCGATGGAAAGTGAGAACACAGGTTTGCTTCCCTTTCTCGATGTACATTTACACTTTCCCTCGATTTTCAGGATTCATTTACAACTTTACCTAACAGCGGAAAACTGACCCGGGGTGCATATTTCCATTGAACCATACTTTGCACTCTTCCCAAACGGAGCCTTGGAAAGAAATTAAATTTATCAATGCAAAACCAAATCAACTTTGCATTGTATGGATGGACCAGAATGCACTCTGCATATTTGCATTTACACTATTTGCACTCATCCCAAACGCAACCAAGCAATTAATGCATTATGTTTTTTTAGTTTCATTCTAATTTTAGTTTTCATCCATTGAAAATAACATTTTTCGAGCATTTAAAACTACAGGAGAACCTTGCCTGGCCTTTTCCACAATCCGTTTTATCAACAGCTTTCCCATTTCATCTTCTTCATCTTCGCTCTCACCAACCTCATTCGATCCTCGATTCCTTGAGATCCGCTCTTCCCATGTAGTCACTTTATTATGAACCGAATTCCTTGACCACCTCTCCTCAATGACACCAAAATGGGAGATGGAACCATATTCCCCACCTTCATTTTGGCTCCAATATGGACTCTTACCAAACGGATTTAATGCATCTTGGTCCATCTTGTTATTTTTAGATGCCGTGGATGACATATCTTCTTCTGGCTCAGTCACTCTCATTAACTCTTCATATGCTTCGTTGTACGCATCAAGTGCTTCGCCTGATAGATTTAGAACTAATGGGTGGGCTACATTATTGCTCTCCTCTGCCATGGTTGGGCTTTCTTGGTTCGATGAAGATCCTATTTCACTGTTTGAGAAGTCTCTCCTGAAATTGATCTGTTCTGATTCCATTAAATGCACCCGTGTTTGACTTTGTTGTAAGGCTGTCTCAAGCTCCATGATGCGTTCCTCTAGCCTTGCTTGAATAACTTCTTGAAGACGCAAACTGAGCTCTCTAGGTGAGACAGCATAGTTTGCATTCTGGGTTTGAGTTGAGGTGCCACTTGCATCTCGGTCTGAGTCAACTTGGTAACCAGCTCCACCATTAATTAATTCTGCTTTCAGTTCTCCATGGATAATTTCTCCTACAAAGTCTGGATCAAGCTGCAACCAGAGCCCAAACTATTAAAATTGATTAAACATACATCTCTTAACACGAGCAAATAAGAATCAGTTTCAAATATATGCAAATAGAAAATAATAATAAACATAGAAAAAGTAACTCGGTAGTTTAATGTAGTAATACTGACTGACTAGTCATAATCTCTTTCCTGGACCACACATGTGTCTATGCTTTCTTTTCTTTTATTTTTTAACAATGAAAACGTTATTGTGTCTCACCACCTCAGAGTTGTACGGGTAATGGGATGATTCATTCTTGATTGCTATATATAACAAACAAAAGTAGAAGTAAAAAATGAATGTTTTTCCAACGGTTGCAATTTGGTTGGTTTGAAATCTATGTTCACTAACACCCCCCCCCATTCCCATTATATTCTTCTCCCTAGAAGCTGTTGCTTGGTTCAATGGTAAACTCTAGGGCTGAGTGTGAGAATGCAAGTCTGAATCTGAGAGTGGCCATTTTGTGTTAGAAATGTTGGAGGTTAAATCTTAGTTTAAGACCAGCCAAATCATGGCCAATAGTTTGGCTACAGTTGGGGTTGATAGGAATTAGTAACATTAGAGTTCAGTCATCCTTGGATATGTTATGGGATTTTTCTGGGGATCTACCATTTTACTTATGAGGCTACTTTGACTTCCTAAGGATTTGGGCTCTTGGTCCCCTTCTTCTCCTTCAAAGGACTAAACATCTTACCAACAGAATAATAGAATGTAGTCCCAGCCATCTGATGACTATATATGATAATGGCAATCCCTGTAACAAGAGAGAAGGTGGTGGTTGGGGCCTTGGGGGAGGGGTGTCGAGAAGCAAGACTGACTGAGATTGAAACGAGTTATCTAGCACCCTTGGTTGAGGAAAGATTTTATTTAACTTGAACTCCTGATTGTATCAGAATCCAAGACAAACCATAGATTGTCACAATCGGTCAGTTAAGTCATTGCATACAACAGTGTGTGATATAGGCCCATATTTCTTCTGATTAAAAAGTAACACTAGGATTCAAGTAGAATGCCTGTTTCCCATCTTTGTCAAATGCTTAGGAACAGAAAGTTGGTTAAATGCTGAATACATTAAGAAATCGTGTTAAGTAGCAGAAGTTTTTTAATCCAAAGTTCGACAGGAAACTATTGTTAGATAGCAACTCAGGGCATGATGATCAAGATTAAGTTGAAAGAAAAAGAAATCAAATAAATTACTCATCTAGAAAGCTCAAATAATCATCCTAGCTGGACCTATAAAAAGTGTCATCCTAATTGGGAAATTGGCTTTTCCACTCTAGAATCCACTCAACTATTGAATGTTGGACGTTTTCAATCATAAAATAATGGAAAATGGGTGACATGTGGAACACACAGATATAATATCTATGATTAAAACAATCATCTTAACTCTGCTACCTGTTCGATAAAAATATTTCCAAAATAAAGTTTGATAGCTGCAGATTGTTTACCAATAGTTAGAAGAGCATAAGGTAACTCAACAAAAGATAATCATGGAAATTCAAGTGCAGAAGTATTTGATAACTGTTCATCTTTTCATTGGTACTTTATAGAACTAATAAAAGATATTATGAAGAAGAGTCTAGCCTCAAAGCATACCTCCAGAAAGTCGGATAACCTTCTCTGTGAGCTAGATGAATTCATGTTTACTTCCAGTCTCTCCAGTTCAGCTTCAAGCTCTGCTTCAATTTTACTCATAGACTCTGAACTCTTGTTAGCTTTCTGATCATGTGGTTCTTTACTATAACATTTAGTAGATGCATCCCATTTGTGTTCAGAAGGAAATGGAGCTGGGGCCTGGTTAAGAAAGCAAATGTCATTGATTTCCTGAGATTCATAACCTTCATTAGTTAGCTCCTTCACAGTCAGTGAATCCTTCATCTCCAACTCCTCTTGTAGATCTTGAACTAAGTTCTCAGTCTGCTTTAACAAGTCCTTTAATTTGTCCACTTCTCTTTTATTTGCTACAAGAGTAGTCATTACACCTACAGCGATTCCAATGCAGAAAAGAAGCACTTCATTGGGAGATCCTGTTGAGTATGGTAGTATCAGAGTATGATAAAAAAAAGAAGGTGCATAGTTGATATATGAAGAGCAGAAAAGAACATGATATTTGAGGAATTCCATCCAGGCAAGACTTTGCTTATCAATATGGGTGTGGAGGGTAGCTGATTAGATGATTTTTGTTGCATTACATGCATATATTGGTTCACATCAAATTATCAATACTACGAGTAATAAAATAAGTACTTAAAACATTAAAAGATGAGATCCTGTAAGATAAGATTGACATTTATCATCTCCAATGGATAAAGGGCCAGTACCAAAAGTTGGACCCAGATATCTTGGATCTTGGGAAGGCTGGAATGATCTGACTGGATATGGACCTAAGCTTCAGCATCTCAACTTCAATCTGCAACTTCATGCTTGTCAGCCCAAGATTTTGCCATTGCACCAAGCAATGACAACAATCTAATTCAAGATATCAGAAGCCTTTTTCCCTTAGAGTCCAATTTGAGAAGAATGACCAACAATCTGGAGCATTACAATGAACAGGCCTTGCCTTTAAGACAGTGCTGATGTAAAAAAATTTTAAAACAAGATCAGCTAACAGTGTGCCTGATTCTTTGGCCAAGCAAGGGGTTAAGCATAATGATACTTTGTAATGATGTAACATTACTGAACTGTCCTAATAAGCATCATTCATTGTTAAAAAAAAAAATTAAACCTTACTCACCATTCCGTTCTGTTCAGTGACATATCCATTGTTAAATTATGAGTGCTTAAATCATTTCTTACTACTTCAACCCACGTCCTTTTTTGGTCTGCCCCATGTCCTAATAAGCATAATTAGTTTCTATAAATTGAAACATGCAATTTGTAACAAAAATGTCCCTTTGTAAAAAGAGGACAGGAGAATTTTCAACTAACAAAACTAACCTAGAAATCTTTCAAGAAAGTGAAATTCTCCTTGGTTGAAGAGTTGGCTTCATTTCTCTCATCAATGTCAACTATTGAAGTAAAAGATACTGTTACCAGACAGGGTTTTGACTATCAGATAAAATTGGTTCTGAAATATGAGAGAAGGTTAAATTTCCTAGAGAGTGCATCTAGAAAAGAATGAAAATACGCTGGATTTGCAAATGAAAGTAAATAAATAACAAAGGAAAAATGTAATACCTTCTGAACGAGAGCTTCTCAGGGAGACTTTCAAATTGGAACTACTATATCTTCCTGTCCGCCCCTTCCCTCTTTTCTGTTTGACCTTCCTTGGAAGCTGCACTGAATCAATTTCTGGAAGCGGAGACACCCCAAATGCTGTCTTCTCTTCTGAGTGTACTTCACTCTTGCCGTACAGTTTACTTCCCAAGCTTTCGGATTGCATAGTGTAATCACCACTTGCTCTGCTGATTATTCTGCTTCCATCAGTTACAAGAAATGGCCTCACAGCTGGTGTACGTGGCGATGAAAGTGAACTAAACACATATTCTTCCATTTCAACATGCTCCTTGTACAGCTGAGCTATGAGGCAACTTTCTAAAGAACTTATTGGTTTAACAGAATACCCCAAAGGCCGTCTACTTTTAAGACTTCTACTTCTGCTGTATCTATTACTTATATTCATCTCTGCTGTGGAAAATTCTGATGATAAAAAATTGCCAGAACTATCACCAACCTCGTTGTTTCCCTTGAATCCACTCCCATTCTTTTCATGATTTTCATTAGAGATACCTGAAGACAAACTCGATGTAGAAAGCACACTGTAATCATCATACTCCCCAAAATGGGTTGAACCATTGTACCCACTAGTTGAAGCCATTTCTGTTGCTGAAGAGCTACATGACCGGAGCGTGTCAGAAAATCTCAAATCCAGATTCGACGAGAACTCTTCTCTACCAGAAGAAGAGTCTTCACCTGATTGTGTCTGGCTGAGTCTACGGAAGTTGCTCGTCTGCTCACGCAGTTGTTGCAGCAAAGGTTGGGATTCAGATTTCAAGCACAGGGAGTCTCCTGAAGACGATTGGGATGGACCTTCTTTCTCCTTCGAAAGATTCTTCCAATACTTAGCTAGGTATCCGGAACAGGCAGCTACTGCAACAACCCATACATCCATTTCCACTCTCACAACCACAATTAGTATCAGTACCCCAGTTCATTTAACTTCCCCTTTTGCTCCAATTGCAATATAAATAACCCAGAAAGAAACGAACCCATAAAACACAATGCCTAAACTCAAAACAACAAATTACCGAAACTCAAAACAACAAATTACCGAAACTCAAAACTCCAGGGGCTGAAAACTTCAGGGATCAATACTTAATTAGTAGAAAGAACGAAAGAATTTAAAACAGTCAAATGCCCTCAACCTCCAGTGAAGAAAATAGAATAAGGCATACAGTAAAATAAAGATATTAGATTCACGACAAGACCCAAAACTATAAATTACTAGGGAAACCAGCGGTTAGCATCAAAGAGAAAAGAAACAAGAAAATCGAAGTCCCAAAGAAAAAAAAAAGGTTTCTCAATCTGAACCCTGTAACCTAAAAGGCTAAAACCACCCAAACCCAACTCATAGGGAAAAAACAATAAAAACAAGTGTGGAAAATTCTCGATTCAACCCAGATGAAAGCAACCCTGTGGACTGTAGAGCCCATCAATAGAAAGAACCCATTTCGCTAAAAATACTCTAAGAGAGAAGTTCAGATTAGAGACGAGAACAAAAAAGGAAAAAAAAAAGAAAAAAACGGCTTACTACTCTAGTTGTAATATGAAAACCTCGTTTTCTGGTTCCAAGCTGTGAAGGGAACCAACCACACTCCTGGCCAATGGATTGCAGATTGAAAAGTCGAAGAAACAATACCAATAGTTCTGTTATCTACTTAGAAAAACTAAACGAAGTTATAAATCTCCACAGAGACTTCATAGAGGGAGAGAGATTTTCTGCTTGTCTATTTGTTGTGATTTCTTTATAAAAGGAGCTTCTCTTTGAGTCGAGAGAAGGGGTCTTTTGCTACGTGGCTACATTCGTATATGTGCTTGAACAAAGGAATACTGCTAAGGGAAAGCCGACGCTTCTATTTTGGCCCGTTTAGACACTTACGCCCTAGAAGACAAGAGGAAACCATGTTTGCCATCTGGCCAACTTGCCACGTGTCTCCAAATGGGTCTCACATGGACATTTTTCCTTAAATTTAAAACTGTACTGTAACTTTATTAATTAGAATAGAATGGTTCTTGTTGGAATTCTACGTTTGTTTTATAACACCACCAAACCCTTTCATCCTAGACTCTAGCCACCCAAGTCCCGAGTGAAACTCAACTAGTGACTATCACTGATCAATTGATGCATGGATTTCTTTGTTACCGTCTGATCGTTATGGTTTTCCAGTTTAATTGTTCTAAACTTCTAATACTGTGATGCATCTCAGCATCTGACATGAATATACGCCAAGAGCAAGCTGGATTCATGTGACAAGGGGTCAGTTGTATGTGTCATGTTTGTTGGGGCTGTGGCCCATTGAAAACGATGGTCATACAAATACTTGCTGTTCAATTTTGCTACATTTTGAATTTTTGATAGAGAAGCAGAATGGAAAGATTTGACTATGACTTGGTCAGTTTCTTTCAGGGTGTTTGGCCGCTCCTCTTTCCAACTTCTTTTTGAAGCAATCTAGATTTTTCTTTTTTTTTTTGGTGAGAAAGCAATTCGTTCAAAGGAAAGGGAAACAGAATACAATAGAAATTCAGATACAAACAGACCACCTAAAAGACAACACCCTCAACCTAGAAATATACTATTGTAGCAATCTAACAAAGGATCACAGTCAACACTTAAAACAGTTCAATAACCAATCTGGTGGAGAAATATTCTTCCACCAGCACTCACTAGAATCAAAACTATGATAAGCTATGAAATGAGCAGCCTCATTTCCTGAGAGACTAACAAAAGAGATGTTCAAGGACAGAGCATTCTCTAATAATGGCATCAAAAGATGAGCATCCCCAAAAGGAAAACCCCCATCCATGTTAACCTTGTAACGACCAGTCCCTGGGGGCTTCCATAACTTTTCTACGCCATTTGCGCGTGGATGTTTTCAGCTTTTGAGCCGCTGAAGAGTCTTCAAATTATTATTCATTGGTTTTTTTTTTAAGGGTAAATCTCTTAAATTACCCCTAAATTTTAGGAAATTGAATTACTCATAGATGGGATCACCTCCTTTCTCTGTTGCTGCAATGACCTCTAAACAGGAGGGTAGGAATGGCAACGGGGTGGGTTTGGGGCGAGGATCATATTCTCCATCCCAACCCTAACTTTGAAATTAATCTTCATCCCCGTCCCCGATCCCCACCGGGGACAAAAGTTGTCTTCCATTCCCGATCCCCAACAGGGATGGATTCCCCGTGGGGACCCAAATCCCCAAAATTTTTTTAGATAACAGTATTTTTTAAAAAAATAGATAAAATTTTAAAATATAAATAATGTTTTATGTGTGTTTTGATATATATAAATCATATAAATAATATTTAATACATATATAATTGAGATCGGGGCAGGGTCCAACAATTATATGTTTTATATAATTGAGATCGGGGAAGTTGGGTCCCCATCCGGGATGGGGAAATTGCCATCCTACAGGAGGGGTCATCTCCCACCCAAAAATTAGATTTTGAGAATGCCATCTTAGCTCTTACTAGCTCTATGTCCATATGCTTCAATATCGTGGTCCATGGACAAGTAAGCGTAGTGGGCTGATTAGAATTTTGGACTTGGGCCAGAGGGGATTTCAGAAATGTCCATTGGTTAACACTCCTAAGTGTTTAAATGGACTACAATCTAACTCTTTCAGAAGGGGCTGTTCATTTTTTCTATTGCTGTCCTTCTGTCTCTATACCCTTGAACTAACTTCTGATTAAATAACCAGATTAAATAACCAGGTCATTTAAGATAATCAACTTTAGAGGAGAAACTCGTCATTGTACCGGAGTCATGCATATTTCTATCCTTGAAATTCAAGAGAGTAGATTAAGATCACCTTTATCTGATTTACAATGCCCAGAGTCTACACAGTAGGTTTACCAAGACCAAGATACTGGAATGTATATCTACTTTTTGGGGGATGGAAACATGGCACTAATATGTTACTTCACCAAAGAAAAAGTCTTCTTTGGAGAATCCCATTCTGTTACAAGTTGAAGGGGGTGACCAAAAAGACTTGGGTGGAAATAATAAGAAAGGATTTAAGTGCCTATGATTTAACAATGGATATGGAACTGAACAGAACAGAACGACAAAACAGAATTTCATGTAGTTGATCCCATATAGTTGGAGCAAGGCTTAGATGATGATGATGATGATAAACTATGGAGGAGCCCATCTTTGTATGGATCATGCATTATTGCACCTCCTTAAAGTTCATGAGAGAGCTAAAACCATCGACTTAAATGGACAAATATATAGCTCTTAATTTTCTTTACAAAGTTCAGTCTAGACTCCTGGTCAACAAAGACTAGGATACTAGAATTTATGTTTTCTACTCTTCTGGGGTGGAACATGAAAGAGATGACAATTTACCACTGCAATGAGTAAAAATTTATGCATATGCAAGTGTTTTCTCATCAAGAAGCTAATGTCATGCTTGGGCAACTGTCAACACTGCAAGCCAAGATGTCCCTATAATCTCGTGAGATTCTAAAGGAGTCATAGACCTTCCCATCACTGCTCTTCTTGTACTCAAACAGCAGATTTGAGTGGTCAAATGCTGTAAGCTTTATGAATCCAAAGTCATGGTCCTTGTAATAATTCCATTTGGTCTGAATTGTGGTGAAATCTGCAAGGCTAGCACCTCCTCCCCCAGCAACTACATGGATGGTTCCATTCAAGGGACCCTGATAGTGTGATTTTTCTTTATTGGTACAAATATTCTGTAATAGAAACATGAAACCCATTATTAGTTTATGAGGTGCAGAATCTGAATGAACTAAGTCACTAACAAGCATTTTGCTACCATTTGAAAATTTTGGTTTAATTTAGAAGAGGTAGAATGCTCATTTGTACAAGATATTGATAATTGACACTAATAACAAGTCAATTAATAGAAAGTTAACCATTATATGTAAAAGGCATTGCAGATTGGATGTTGGTCAGCTTCCTTGAGAAGAAAATCCCTAAAATACCTGGAAATTCTAATTCCAGAACAGGGGTTTGATGCATGGACTAGAAAGAGTTATCAAGGAAAATTTTTAAAGCTTATAATGTTATGTTTGTGTAGAAGCAAGGAATCAGGGAGTAAAGTGGATTTTCATTGTTATGTAAATTGTAGGAATACCTCATAGATTGGACACGTCCTTTCATAGTTGTGAACATGGCCATAGACAGCTATATCGACCTTGTACTTCTGCCAAAGTTTCTGGAGGCTTTCTCTCCCCATTGGTTCCTCAAAAGACCCCTCTTCAGCATAAAAACTACCTGAAGAATAACCAAGTACTCGATGGGCAAGGAAGATCAACCATGGTTGCTTCTGTCTGTCAGCAGAAGCTAGGCAGTTCTCAATAAATTTATATTGCTCTGTTCCTTCTCTCCAATCATGTTCTGTGTCAGCTATGCAGAAGTGGAACATGCCATAGTCTGTAGAGTACCTGGAAATAGAAGAATATATGATGTTCCAAGCAAGATAATTATGAAAGAAAAGGATTGGAACATTGATAAAAATTCATCTCCCCATGTGTATGCATTAGAAATTGTGAATCAAACTAGGAGACCTCCAAGGTGGTTTAGTTTTGCATGGACACCGGCGCTCAGATGGGGCTTACAAGTCAATGTGTATCCATGAGTTGACTCGTCTATAACTCTCCAAAATCTGCCACACTCAGCTACAGTGTGAATGAAGCGGTTTACCAAAATGTCTATCATGATGACTTAAAATTATGAATACCCACTTTAAATGCCTGTGCATTTGAACTGTCCAATATAGTGTTTATATTTTCCCAATTTACACATGGCTCATGATCCATTGTTTATTGAATCTTTTCCAATTAAAATTGAAACTAGGAAAACAATGAAAAACAACTAGTATGGTTACATGGTAAATAGGCAAAGGCTTAGAGTTTAACTTGTCAATTGTAAAATGCAATTTAACTATACACACATAACAAAATGCTATTTATGCAAGATGTGCCCACAAATCCAATGTTTTGGGTTCACCAAGTTGGACTCCTAGACATATCTCAACTTTCAATTCCCGTGTTTGTGTCCATGCAACACTCTCAGATGCTCAGATCCAAGCCCAGTGGCATATGCTCTCTTTGTCTCTATGCACATGCTAACACATAGAAATATGAATCATGGAAGAAAGGATGTTGTGAATCCCCCTACGGGCCCTACCAGAACTTAGCCCTGTTTTCTGCAGGAGTATAAAACATGGTCTCAGCTGGCACACCACACTCTCCACCTGAATCCATATTCCCATAGAAGGATCCGGTTCCAGGCCAATCACGCTCATGGTTACCACTACAAGAAAAAAAGTACCAAGTTCCAATTAATACAAAGAGTGTGGTCCACCAAATTATAGAGCTGAAATGGAGGAAGACAAACCTGGCAATCATATAAGGCACTTTTGAAGTAATTGGCTCAACCTGTGCAGTGAACTGATCCCATTGTGAAAGATAACCATTTGCATAACATATATCTCCAATGTGGAAGATGATATCAATGTTCTTTAAGTCTCGGATAAGCTGATGAGTAGTGTTAAGGGAGCCAGGTTGGTAATTATTATATTCATTGGAACCATCAGCTTCTGCCTGGAAAGGAGGGGGGGAGGGATAAAAATTAGATTCTTCAGGTTCACCATTTCAAGTATTGGTTTCTATTATCATTTCCTTTTAAGAAGGTAATGGTATTTATAATTATCATATGCATGCCAATCATGATGTACAAGGAAAAATAGGATATAAACCTGAATGATAATTAGGTTAGGAGCCAGATTTAATGTCCAAAACATATGATACATACCCAAGACATGCACAATATATGCAATCATATATTACATTGACTAGTATAGATTTATTCCAAATATAGCATGGGATAATTCTCAAAATCCATGAGAAGCATTGTCAAGCCAAACATCTTCAAACTTTAATATGCATGAATATGTTTTGGAGGAGAATTCAGACCTTTCCCATATCCCCGAAAATGACTACACGTTGTAGAGAATCCTGACCAGGATAGGGAGATGCCCTGAAACTGTATGTCTGACTCCAAACATATGTACCATTAAATAAGTGATGCCCCACCTTGTATGTATATCTGCATCATCAATATGTAATACTATTAAATATTAATGTTGTGCAATATATTACCTGGAAATGGTTAATAACACCCAACACCTATGTTACCTGGATACAGCAAGGACAGAGCTGGATATGGTATTGGAAATGAATTCTACACTAAAAGTTGAAGTATCCTACATGATACAACACCCTTGTACAGGTATCTGGGTATCATTCAATGCAGCCATGGTTAAATAATCATGATTCGGACCTTAAACCCCAAATCACTTCTTATGGGACAATACTTGAACTAAAAAACTAGTGCTATCAGAAAAATCAGATAAAAACATTCCTTTCGTTCATTGCCCATGACCAATAATAGTGGTCAGTTTTCTTCACCTTTTAGTCACAGGGAAACATATCCTACTTTAGTGTTCCACTCATCCTCCCTCACACTTACTGGGGCTACTCCTAGATTCCCACAAGGAAGTTTGGCTAGAACACAGACGTAATGACAAAACACACATATGTATATGCAAAAGGAAGAAGCTACTTACACTGAATTGGGCCACAGGTCCTTCAGAAAACTTGTGTGTATGAATCCAGGATCACGCCACCCCACTGTCCTTGCTGGTGCACCTGTATTTATTGAAATGTATTATATACAATAAAAAAATCAAGTTCTCAGAATATGTATGCTTTCCAGAAAGAAACAAACATAAAATAGTACCACCAACTCTACTGAAGTTAGTAATGTATATTGGAATAATTGCAGTTTCAGAAACAAAGTAATTGTTTCTTTTTCTTTTCTGTTCTTTTTTTTATTTCCATCTATGCCATTGTCATTAAAGACTTGGTAATAAGCCATATTGAAGTCATTGAGATATCACGGGATAATTGCAGTTTGAGAAATTCTTTTTCTTTTCTCCTCAATTTAAGTCCTCACTCCTCAGACTTGCACTTATTAATTCTAGCCTTTTCAGACTTATGATGAGGGAGCATTTCCAATATTATGCCATGAATTATTTTTGTACCTTTGTCTTGTGCACTTGTTTGCCCAAAACTGAAAATCTTCACCTCCATTATGATATTCAAAGCATACAATTAATAACGTAAGAGACAATAAGCAGAAGTTAACATGTAACATCAACAAAAAAGATGAATGAAAAAATCCAGCCACATGCTATACAAAGTACAAACTGGGGCAAGGCAGTTAAGAATTGTTTCACTGGAAAGGTAGTGATGCAGAAATTGAAGCAAGGAATGAATTCATGAAGAACCAATTCAGTTTTTCAATTCCTACACCAATTTCGGAATTTTAAGTGTTGGGATTATTGGTATTTTTAAGTGTTTTCAGATTTATTTTCGAGTTGTAGGTAGCTTAAGAATAGGGCTTTATGTTTTCTAGAAATTTACAGTTATATCAGAATTACTATTTATAGCTAGGTCTGCAACTTGGGTTGGGTTAGCCTGAACCCAAAAAACTAGGGTTGGGTTAGGGTTGAGGCCTTGACTAACCTGACCCAATCCGAAACTGACTTAACTTCATATTTGCATATACAAATATTATATAAATATGTATTTATGCGCGTGTACTTATGTATATGTGTATTCACTGTCCATGCATGTATGCATCCATGTATTTTTTTGAATATTATATAAATATGTATAATATTTGTATATACATATACATGGTATGTATATGTGTATTCCTGAAAAACTAGGGTTGGGTTAGGGTTGAGGCCTTGACTAACCTGACCCAATCCAAACCTGACTTAACTTCATATTTGCATATATAAATATGTATTTATGCACGTGTACTTATGTATATGTGTATTCACTGTCCATGCATGGATGCAACTATGCATCCATAAATGTATACATCTATAAATTTATGTATTTTTTTGCATCAAGTATTTATGTATATACATATTTATCTATCTATACATGTATGCATGTAATATTATATATAAAAAATGTGAAGTTTAATGGAAAATTCTTTCTAAAACATGATCGCTATGTTCTTCTACACACAATAATGCTAATATTGAATTAACATGAACCCTTAGAGTCTAGGAAATACGTACATTTGGAAAAAGGAAGTAGAGAAGTTGGTCCAACCCACTGATAAAAAAAAAAAAAGTTGGTCCAACCCGAACCCAACTGAAGTTTTAGGGTTGGGGGGTTCAACAACTCAGGTTGGGTTAGGGCTGACCTCAACTCGACCTAACCCATCCAGACTTGCACCCCTGTTTGTAGTAACTTTCAGGCTTACTATTTATAGTAACTCCCATAATTACCATTTATAACAAAATCAAAGTAAATTTACCATTAAGTTAGTTTTAGTAGGGTTAGAAAAGTGTTATCAAAGTTGTTTTAGGAGTTAGAGTCCTTATTCAAGCAATTAAAAATGTTGGGTGGCCTAAAAAATGTTATTTTGGGTCAATTTATAGCCCAAATTGAGTCTTCAAAAGGACATCCTAGTTCTCATGGTGTCTATAGACAGATTCATTGTATTGCAATTCAGAAGAGTTTATTTGGTGAAATAAAGTTTATTTACTCAATTCTGGTTTTGCTAGGAATTTTTGCCTCTCTTTCCCCTCTCTCATTTATTTCTTTTTCTAAGTGATCTCATTGCAATTTACCATAACAGCAAGTTTTACTTCTCCATCCTTATTCTTCATCATAATCACTCAAAGCCCCTCCATTCTAGAAAGCCCACCACCAGATCAGAAAATTGTAGCCCCCTACTCTGTCCTACATCAGTTAGCATTCATCTTGGATCAAGGGTTCACCCAACATGTAGCTTGCAACATAGTAAGGTTGTGGAATAGGCCCCATGAAAAGGTTAATTTTTTTTTCCATAATTTTTGGATAAGCCATTGTTTCCTTAATCGACTGAACTGGCAATCATGTGTATTTATCTCTTTGACCATAAACTATGTGTTTCGGCCTTGAACCTCAATATCACATATAACTTAGAGAATTCGTAGTCATAAAGGATGTTAAATAAAAAAACTTTTGCTTTTATTTGTGTAATTACATTGTTTTATTTGAAAATGTATCAACAAAACAAAGTTGATACACCTTCCTCGGATCCACATTTTGCATCAATTATGGGTAAATGCAAGGAAAATATTCCAAGAGGAAAAAAGAGGAAGGTTACATACCACACATGCTATTACGATTGAAAGTCAGTGTCCCAGCTGGTGAACGCATTTGGTCTCCTCCTTGTTTGCCCCATTCAACAAAAGGTTCTGCTTCATTAATACTGTACCCACTTGTCCAAGTTACAGTCATCTGAGTGTCAAGTATAAAATATACACATCATTAGAGGTCCATCACATTCTTACCAAATTAATAAGCCTCAGAGAAAGAAAGAAAATGAAACAATGAATAGAAGAAAAAAAAGCTGCCAGCATCAAGGAAAAAAAATAGTACTACTTTATCCTTTATTAGTGGGAGAATTAGCGGTAGTTTATTCAAAATATTTTATAACAAAAGAATGGTCATGAAGGCCATGAGAGAAAATCCAGTTTGTATTTGATTGAATAATTCCAAGTTCAGGTAATAAATAAGAAAGAGGAACTGGCATACTTCATTCCATGCTTTGCCTTGGGCCAAGCGTGGGTAAACGGGTGCCTTTGGATTTGCAAAAGCTACTGCATTTGACACTGCCAACAGCTTCGGCTATTTCATCAACAACAATGCATTTAAAAAACCAGTTAGAATTGAGCCTATTGGGAAAGCAAATGTAACCAAACAATTAGTCTATAGAGGAAGCAAACAAAACTTCTAAACCAGTAAAACAGAGGAATGCAACATTATTTATTGTGTGAGTTTTAGATAGTGTCCTACACTGTAGAGTCCACCAGTGAATAGTGCAAAAGAAAAGTCAGATCTCTGGTTGATCAATTGCAGCTTCAAAACTCCCTTCCCAGTGCCTGTGTACTCTCCGTTTGAGTAGTTTGCAAATTGGTACTGCATGCATCATCACATAAAAGTAACAAAACTGACATTCTTATATAGTACAGGTTGGCCTATTTTATGGATGAAGGGCTTCATAAACTTGCAAATTTAGGCCCAGGCAAGTTAAGCCTAGCTCTTCAATGAGATGTTGTTCTTAGGAGCCAGGACTATCTAAGCCAACCCAGAGAACATGACCCTGAGCTGAGCTTGGAAAAGCTTGATTCAGCTCAACTCCCTGAAAGCCCAAGTTTTGCATCAGAATTGCATGGTAACATTAAGACAAATCAAGGGAGGACCTACCTTAATAGGTGCAGTACACAATAATGGAGGAGAAACTCTATCATTTTCCGCAGGACAGAGAGAAGCACTGAAACAATTTGGAATTACAGTACACTTTTTATCTAAAGGGGCATTAGAGATAATGAAAGTATAAAAATCAAAGTACGCAGCAAGCAGCACCTTCAAGTTTTTTAATTAAAAAAAAAAAAACAAATTTTATGCCCGATCAAATTAGATTACTCTTTTTAGGTGAAAAATTAACTACCATGAAATCTTTTCACCTGAAATTTGCAGGAGAAAAAACTCCAATCCAATCATCGTTTGTTGGGCTTGGAGTGCCATACTCTACGGTCACCCATTCCGTATTCTCTCCCTGTAAAAAAGTGAAACAACGCATCAGTCCAAGAAGTTATTACTAATCTTTTGGATGGACGCTCTGCAAGTGAAATGGTGTGTCTATCTGGGTTCAAGAACTTGGATTTAACCTGCTCAAACTCAAAGTCTAAATTGCAGTACCCCCCCAAACCGCCACCACTCAAAAAAAAAAAAAAAAAAAAAAAAAAGAAAAAGAAGAAAAAACCAATCTTCTTTTTCCGCACTCAACTTCAAACCAGTGTGCCTTATGACTTCCACCAGAAGCTCTGAATAATAAAATGGGAAAAAGAAGGAAAAACAGACAAGAGAGATAGCAATCACATTCACCTTCAATCCAAGAACAAACGGAGAAGCCTTAATATAAGCCGATTTATCAAAAGCAAGTATAGTATTGTGGATAGCAATTTTCGAGAGAGGCTGCTCTCCTTTCGGCATCGCCTCTCCAGAGCTTGCAACACCCAGAAGAATTGACAAGAGAAACAACTCGTAGAACCTCATCGTGCTCAAAAAAGCCTGCAATCAATCAACAGAAATCAAACTATACTCAGAACATCGAAACCCATTCCCAAAAGAAGACAAGAACGGTAAAAACAGGTAGAACTACATTCATTGAGATCAATAAATATAAGCAAACAAAGCTGCAGCAAGAGCTGATGCCCCAGAAGTCAAACTCAAATGGGAAAAAGGAAAAAACAAGATGCAAAAAACTGACGAGAAAAGAACTGATCAACTGAGTGAACCAAGAAGTGAATTTCCGAGGAAAATCCAAGTACAAGGCCGAAGAGGAGGCCTAAGAAACGTACCTTCAGTGGAAATATTGAGTTGAGCCTCTGAATTTGTAGGTGCCTTTTATATCCACAGGCTCAAATAAAGGACGACAATCGCCATCGATAATTGAAGTAAGTAAAAAAGAGGTGTGAGTTCTGGCAGCTGAGGAGCGACACTGTAACTGGGAATGACTATGGGCAAATTTTACAGCGAGAGTGAGTTGAGGACTGTCGTCATGAGCGATCTCACTTCTCACCTTGTCCTTTTGGTCATTGTGTCGTCATCATATGAAGATGTCCAGGAAAGATCGGGACGGGGCCAGACAATTAATACTTCCATTTTAAAGTTTGAATGTCTCCCCCGCCCCGCCTCACGCCTGTACAATGCATCAATCCGCTTTCCAATTTTGCTACGACATTTGTACGGGGTTTTCATCGATTCCCCACCCCCCTTTAATCCTTTATTATTGGTTTATACTAACACGTGAAAAGAAATGGGAGAAGTAGTTGAAATTACAGTAAAAAATTGTAAGTATTACGGTCAATGGTCTTTTGCTTCCCAAAAGAGGGGAATTACTATTTTAGGAGACCAATGATCGTTGGTTGGATACTTGAATTCGAATTGAGATCTGCTCCTGACAGGGCGCCTCACAGGCACATCCCACCATTCACCGGAGATTGTTCTCAAGGCACGATGGGATATGTGAGGCGCCCTGTGTAAGGAGCAGATCCGGTCTCCTTACGAAAATAGCTCCATCCTTCCTTCGGTCTGTCAAGTAAGTACTCAAAAGCGCCAGGGAGACGGTGGAATCCGTCCGATTCAGAAAGAAAAAGAGAATATTAAGGCCTGTTTGCTTTTTCCGTAAGTCATGCAATTATGTCGGTAAATTTCTTTTGAGAAATACTGTAAAAAAGGAAATAATCATTTTAATTATAAAAATCTATTATTAAAAAAATATATATTTATCTAACTCGAGTGTTGAAAGCCTACAAATTCTAACCTAGGCTAGGCTAAGCTGAACCGTCATTCTTCCAAAAAAGAACACCTCCTAAATGAGAATATTCGGGATGGTAGCATATAATGCGGAAGGAAGGAAACGTGGTTCAAATAAGGATTATTCGGATATAAAGAGCATCAAAGGAAGCTCAAAGTCAAACATAATAAAATTGTATTTGTTTATTTTTGCTGTGAGTGCAAGTCATCGGTTGGCTTTACACTTCAGCAAATCTTTACCAATAAGATGTTATTCGACGGAAGCATAATTGGAGGCTCACTATATTTATTATAATTACACTACAATCAATCCAAGCGAGGGAATCGTAGTGATTCGGATCGGATGCAGCTAAATCCAGATTGGATCGATTGATAATTTATAATATCCAATTCCGATCTAAAATCTAATCATATGTATGAATAATGGATTCAAGTTTGATTTTTATCGGATTTGAATCCAAGTCTGATGATCATAGGCAAAAGAGGAATAAAAATAAACAAAATGAAGAGAAAGAAATACTTTTTTTTTTCGTTCAATAATCTTCTTTAATTATTCTCATTTATTAAAAAAAAAGGCAAAATGTTTTGGGGGTTCCTCTCAATGGGAATGGGATCCCACTTCATTCATTTATGGTGTTAAAAGCTTGTTGTGCTCCGGCTTGTACCTTTGGTTTGGTATGGTACATGAAACAAGAATGATTTGCTAGTGGGTTACTCTTAGACATGGGAAGAGAAGAAATAATCAATTAGGGTTTGATTTGGTCTGAGTTGAGTTTGTTTTAGTGTTTTTGAATCATCATTAATTTAGATAATCGGATCATTCGGCCCAAAAACCATCTAGCTAATTGGTTCTATTTTACCCTTAACCTTTTTTTTGTCAAAAATATTGACTTGATCAGTGACCCCTTGGCCCAGACGATTGAACCATCAACTCACTCAATCCAAACAACATTTTTTAACCTTTTTAATTATTTTAACTATTATTATTATTATTATTTTAATTTTTAAATTGAAACCGATTACTAAAGAGGTCCCGACCAATTTTGGATCAGTTTTTAAAACATTGATTTGTTTTGTCTTTTCTAATTTGCATGGTGAATGGTAATCTTGTAGAGTAGTAATGGCGTGGCTATGGAACTTGGGGAACGGAATTTCCCCATTTATCATTAATAATTATTATATATTACATTATGTCAAACTTTTACTTTGGAAACTAAGAAAAGTTTAATAGGTGTTTAATATTAACATTAATCACCCCATCTTAATTTAATTTGAGTATCATTTACAAGTTTGATTTAAACTTTTGCATTGGGATAGTGATGGCGGTGCACATGACTTGTCTCTCCACCTGAGTTCAACCAATACAAGAGGATTACCTCTCCATTATCAATATTATGAAGGGTATTAACAGTGGAAGGAGGCAGGGTTAGGTTGGAGATTATATATATACATAGTTATTCCAATTTATGAGATTGGTGCGTAGTTTTGAATCCTGCTAAAAAGTAACGACCATTTAAAGTGTCATTAATGTCAAGAAAAAAAAATATAACATGGTTTTTAAAGCAGATTCGGTAATCGAACCGGTCAAGGGTTTGGTTATCGGGTCAAATGGTCCTACCATTCGAACTGAATGCTCAGCCCGTTTGGACAAAAAACTTAAAAATTAAAAAAATAGTCAAAACCACTCGGTTCAATGATTCATTGACCAAAATCAATAATTGGGGGGGGGGAATCCGACTTTTGGGGAAAATAGAACCGGTCATTTGACCAGTTCTCGGTTTTTCTGGTCCGACCATCCGGTTCGGTCCGATTTTGAAAGCCATGAAATACAAAAACTTATGAGAGTGGTTACGTTCGTTTTAAAGCCATATCTTCATTAGAATTTAAGGTAGTGTTTGGTATTATTGGTGTTTCAACACCCAACAATGCCATTTATAACAAAAAAGCATAAACACTTTGAGATGTATCTTGTTTAGTTGAAATTGTATGCTGATTAAGCATTTAAACAATGATTAGGCATTTAAGGTATTGGTTTGGATTTTTATGGGACACATTTCTATATTTGTATAATTGTATTGGCACCAGTATACTTTTTGTGAAATGATAATGGACTTGGGATCTGCTCCCCACAATACGTTCATTACATCGACCTCACAGCCATATCCCACCTTGTATTAAGAATATCTCCCATGAATAATAATATACAAGAACGAGAGATGTTTCCAATGGATGGCTGGAACATGCTGTGAGGTCAGTGTGATGAACGCTCTGTGAGTAACAGCTTTTATCACTACTGCCCCAAAGGAAATCAACTTATTTTTTTATGTCGAATTTTTTATTACAAGCAAGTAGGCAACATGCAAATATGGGATTCACATCTGAGCCCCAAAAACGCCCCACAGCACATCCCAACCGTGTATTGAGAACATCTCCCAATGACAAGTATGGGAGATGTTCCCTATGCATGTGTGTTTTGAGGGTATATTCTGTGGGGCACATATGTGAATTTACGAACATGAGGTTCCAAATGGCCAAATCATCATTTTCTTGTGATCACTACTGGCTCTATGATACGTGCATGCATGCAGTAGCCGAAGACCCGGTCAAAGTGGATAGCAGCAGAAGACCCGGTCATGTTAGCTCTTAGTTGGGATAAGCCTTATCCATTCAGTTTTAATTTTGTTAGAATAGATAAGTCTTCAATTCTGTTCCTAGATAAGTGCATTCTGTTTCCTAGATAAGTGCATTAGATAAGTCTTCAATTCTGTTCCTAGATAAGTGCATTCTGTTTCCTAGATAAGTGCATTCTGTTTTTTTTGTTGATAAGCTCCTAAGATTAAGGGGCAGTAGTTCCTATTTCTACTCCCAGTTTGTAGCACCATAAGGCTATAAATATAGCCTGAATGAATGGAGTTGGCATTGGCTTTTCTACAAACAAACTCTCTCTCTCTCTCTTCTCCTTATTCTAGATCCTTCTCCCTCTTGTTAGATAACTTGAGCATATCATTGGTATCAGAGCCGGTTTGACCATGGACACCCGTGTAAAGACTAACGCGGAGTTCCGCAATGAGGTCAATGAAACCTTAGCACGACATGAATCGAGCTTCGACCAAATGAACACGTTCTTACAAGCAGTGTTAATTGAACTCCAAGCCCTTCGAGCCTCACGAACCACTCCCAATACCACTCCCGAGACCAACCCCTTCGCCCATGAAGAATCCTCACACCCCCATACTTCCCGTTCAAGCTCCACCCATGACCACCCTCATCAACACGTCAAGCTGTCATTCCCAAAATTTAATGGGGATGATCCGAGCGGTTGGATTTACAAGGCGGAGCAGTATTTTGAATTTCAAAATATTATTCTGGACCAACAGGTGCAGCTAGCTTCCTTCCATTTGGAAGGCATCGCCTTATAGTGGCACAGGTGGTTGACCAAGCATCGCGGACCGCTCACATGGGAAGAACTCTCCAAAGCGGTGTTACAACGGTTCGGCCCCACCGACTACGAGGACCCATCAGAGGCATTAACCCGCCTAAAGCAAACCACCACTGTGACGGCTTATCAAGAAGCCTTTGAGAGGCTCTCTCATCAAGTTGACGGCCTGCCCGAGAGCTTTCTCATTGGCTGTTTCATTGCAGGACTTCGTGATGACGTTCGTTTAGATGTGAAGATCAAGCAGCCTCGAACTTTGATAGAGGCGATTGGAGTGGCCCGGTTAATTGAGGAACGAAATCACTTACAGCGGAGAGCTAGCCAACCGATTTGATCCCCATCAGCCATGACAACCCAGAAGGCGTCGCCCAACCCCATGGCCGGTGTACTTGGGCCTCCACCAAGCTCGGGCACGAACCAGGTTTCCAGTGCTCCTTCCCCAACATTCCGGCGACTCACCAACCAGGAGGCGCAAGGACGTCGTGAGAAGGGGCTGTGTTACTACTGTGATGAGAAGTTCACCTCCGGCCACCATTGTGCACGTCCACAACTGTTCATGATTGAGGATCCGGAACCGGCAGACGCGGTGACTGTCGAATCAGAGGAGGAAAACCAAGAAGCCATTCCTGAAATCTCCTTCCACGCTATTGCAGGAGCTGAGCACCCGCAAACCATACGTGTTCTTGGGAAACTGAAAAACAAGAACGTGACCGTATTAATTGACGGCGGCAGCACCCACAACTTCATTGACCAAGCCATCGTCTCCAAGCTCGGGTTGCCAGTGAACCGAGACAAGAAATTTCAAGTTATGGTGGCCAACCGTGAAAAGATCGAGTGCATGGGGCAGTGCCGATCTCTCACCCTCGCCATTCAAGGACACCCCGTTACCGCTGACTATTATGTTCTTCCCGTCGCAGCATGCCAGTTGGTGTTGGGAGTACAGTGGCTAGAGACGCTTGGACCCGTCGAGATGGATTACAAACAACTAACCTTGACGTTCAAAAAGGAGGGACTCTCTTGCACCTTCCAAGGATTGGGACGAGCCAGCATCGAAGCCTTAACCAACAAGGAATGCAATGGGTTACAAGGTACGGGATTTTTTTTTCAAATAGTTCCTTCACATAGCAGCGGCCAACCAGGTTTTCTTCCACCCGAGATGGACCACCTTCTCACTGAATTTTCCCATGTGTTTGAGCCGCCCACAAACCTGCCTCCTAAACAACCACATGACCACCAGATTGCACTGCTTCCCGACAAAGGACCGGTGAGTGTGAGGCCATATCGATACCCGTATTACCAGAAGACCGAAATAGAGAAGATGGTGAAGGAGCTTTTGCAGACAGGGCTGATAAGACCAAGCAATAGCCCATTCTCATCGCCGGTTTTGCTAGTGAAGAAGGCTGATGGAGCTTAGCGGTTTTGCGTGGATTACCGAACACTGAACGAAATCAATATTAAAAATAAGTATCCCATTCCCGTGATTGATGAATTATTAGATGAGCTATACGGCACCAAATTTTACTCCAAACTAGATCTACGGTCGGGATACCATCAGATTCGAGTGCAAGAAGAAGACATTCCTAAAACGGCTTTCCGAACACATGAAGGGCATTACGAGTTCGTAGTGATGCCGTTCGGCTTGACGAATGCACCTGCAACTTTTCAAAGCCTCATGAACGACCTCTTCCGCCCATACCTCCGGAAATTTATTTTGGTCTTCTTCGACGACATTCTGGTTTATTCTAAATCATGGGAAGACCACCTATCTCATTTGAGAGTTGTTCTAACTGTATTATCCTCTAACAAATTATTTGCAAAAATGTCAAAATGTCAATTTGGGGTTTCGCAGGTCGAGTACTTGGGTCATGTGATTTCAGAACAAGGCGTGTCCGTTGATCCAGCCAAAATACAAGCTGTTCTCGCATGGCCTACATCGACATCAGCAAAGGGGGTCCGTGGCTTCCTCGGGTTAGCAGGATATTACCGGAAGTTCATCCGCGACTTCGGAAGCATTGCAGCTCCCTTAACCCAACTGTTGACCAAATGGGGATTTCAATGGAACAAGGCAGCAGAGCTGGCCTTTTAGCAATTGAAGAAGGCACTCACTTCACCGCCAATCCTACGTCTACCAGATTTCTCCCAACGGTTTGTGATTGAATGTGATGCGAGTGGAACCGGGATTGGCGCCATCCTCATCCAGCAAAACCGACCGGTGGCCTACTTCAGTGAAGCATTGAAAGGTTCAGCCTTGGCATTATCCACCTATGAGAAGGAGATGTTAGCTATTGTCAAAGCCGTTAAGAAATGGCGCCCATATCTGCTTGGGAAACCATTCACAGTCCGCACCGACCAAAAAAGTCTTAAATATTTACTCGAGCAGAGGATAACCACACCGGCACAAACGCGGTGGCTGCCAAAGATACTGGGCTACGACTATGAGATCAAGTATAAAAAAGGGGCTGAGAACCAAGGTGCGGATTCCTTGTCACGTATGGCTGAATTTCAGTTTCTTTCCATCTCTATACCACACGCAGACTAGTGGCCGACGCTACAAGAAGAGGTCAAACCAGACACCTTTTATGGGGAATTGATGAAAAGGCGACCCTCCCACAAGTTGCTTCAACGGGATGGGGTATGGTTCAAGGGGGACAAGATTTATTTGAGCCCCGCCTCCACCTTGATTTCAAAGGTGGTGGCAGACTACCACTCATCCCCTGTAGGGAGACACTTTGGGTTTCATAAGACCCTCTCTCGCATCAAGCACAACTTCCTTTGGCCCCACATGCGTCGGACGGTGAAGGAGTTCTTGCAACAATGTGACGTATGTCAGCGCTTCAAAACAGATTGCATGAGACCAACGGGATTGCTTCAGCCATTACCAATTCCTACTCAAATGTGGACAGACATATCCATGGACTTCATCGAAGGATTGCCTCCCTCCAATGGGTACACGGTTATCATGGTAATTGTGGATCGGTTGACAAAATATGCCCACTTCATTCCCTTAAAACACCCATTCACTGCCACCACAGTCGCGAAGGCATTTGTTGCCAACGTTGTCCGCCTACACGGAGTACCAACATCCATTGTTAGCGACCGTGACAAGGTATTCATCAGCTCATTCTGGCAGACACTTTTTCAGCTGCATGGGACGAAATTGTGTATGAGCTCAAGTTACCACCCCCAAACCGATGGGCAAACCGAAGTTGTTAATCGAACGTTGGAGCAATATCTACGGTGCTTTGCAGGTGACCAGCTGCGAAAATGGTTAGAGTGGGTTCCTTGGGCAGAATACAGCTACAACACCTCCACTCACTCTTCCACCAAAATGACACCCTTCGAAGCAGTCTACGGAATCTCACCCCTAGTTTCCTGACCTATGTACCGGGTACAGCTCGAGTAAGGGCAGTTGACGAATACTTGTGTGATCGGGACATCATCCTACGTGAGCTACAACATAACCTCTAGGTAGCCCGGAACCGGATGAAATGTCAAGCGGACTAGCACCGACGAGAAGTCTCGTTCGTAGCAGGTGACTTCGTGTATGTGAAGCTACAGCCTTACCGGCAGACCTCGATGGCGTTTCGGCGTTCCATGAAGCTCGCCCCACGTTATTTTGGGTCGTACCCAATCATTGAGAAGATTGGTCCAGTAGCCTACCGCTTAGCCTTGCCCCCCAGCTCTCAAATCCACAATGTGTTTCATGTCAGTTTGCTGTGGAAGCACTTGGGACCCATCACCCCTACTTCCACTCAGCTTCCTCCAATCTCGGATACTTCGACCATCCTACCCCAACCGGAAGCAATCCTGGATCGTCGTATTATTCACAAGGGCAAATACCGCCCAAAATCCGAAGTCTTGGTCAAATGGATTGGGGCGCCAGCTAAGGATGCAACCTGGGAGAATGAATGGCGCTTCAGAAAATCTTATCCCGACTTCCTTGCGGACAAGGGTCCTTCAGGGGGGGAGGAAAATGATACGTGCATGCATGCAGCAGCCGAAGACCCGGTCAAAGTGGATAGCAGCAGAAGACCCGATCAAAGTGGATAGCAGCAGAAGACCCGGTCATGTTAGCTCTTAGTTGGGATAAGCCTTATCCATTCAGTTTTAGTTCTGTTAGAATAGATAAGTCTTCAATTCTGCTCCTAGATAAGTGCATTCTGTTTCCTAGATAAGTGCATTAGATAAGTCTTCAATTCTGTTCCTAGATAAGTGCATTCTGTTTCCTAGATAAGTGCATTCTGTTTTTTTTGTTGATAAGCTCCTAAGATTAAGGGGCAGTAGTTCCTATTTCTACTCCCAGTTTGTAGCACCATAAGGCTATAAATATAGCCTGAATGAATGGAGTTGGCATTGGCTTTTCTACAAACAAACTCTCTCTCTCTCTCTTCTCCTTATTCTAGATCCTTCTCCCTCTTGTTAGATAACTTGAGCGTATCACTCTAGTAAGGAGTCCGGATCTGCTCCTCACAAAGAACGCCTCACACTGACCTCACAGTCTGTCCTGGCCGCACATCGGAAACATCTCCCATACTTGTATCTATTATTCATGGGGGATGTTTCCAATACAAGGTGCAATGTGGTGTGGGGTCGGTGTGAGGCATGCTCTGTGAGGAGCAGATCCCTTTTCTCCATCAAGATATTATTTTTTTCTCAAAAATAATTCTTTTCAAACCCTACTCTATTTTTTCCCGATGGAACATACACCACTGAATCATTCTCTCAGCTCTTCTGTATTCCGTTTTTTCACAGATTTTTTAATAATACAGTTGCATGGACGTTTTGTGTCAAAATGGTTCTTAACCAAACAAGTCTTTTTTCCCATATTAAAGTGGAAATGCCATTTGGTGCTGATGTGGTGGCATTTCCACTTCAGCTAGCGACATATCAAACATTGCCTTAGATGGTGTTTGGTTATCATGGCAGTTTGAGTGTGATGTTTTCTGTAGGAAAGGAAAAACACCACGCCACATTAAAAACGGCCCCACAGCCCATCCCAGTCATATATTGGGAATATCTCCGCATGAAAAATTCGGATGATGTATTGTTCCCAATGCACATTGAGATGTACTTGTGGGGTGCCAATCCAAACTCATTTTTGGTGTTTTGAGTGAGACATTTTATGTGACTCCGAATCTATACCCACAGAACACGGCTGCCCTGTATTGGAAACATCTCCCTTTTGTGTTGCAAATACATAGGAATAGATGAACTATATCCCCAAATCATTTGAAGAAATTAATGGCTGATGTGGTGTTTCGAACGTGCTGAGCTGCACACTTTCCAAGGCATTTGCATTTCTTATCATTTTCTCCTAAGACGGTCCATCTAAACATGATTTTTGACCATTAAATTCATGTCCCATGTGTACTCAAAAACGCAACACCACGCAACCATACCAAATAATGCCTAAATCATCTGTTACTACTTTTTCCCATATCCCTTTTGTTTATCCCTAGTCCTTTTAGGCTCTAGCCCCTTCAATTTATAACAAACCATCTTACTCCAATTTCTCTCATTTTCTCACTAATTGGGGTGTTCAATATACATACATATACATACACATACACAAATATATTTATACCAATATTTAAAATTTTATTATGTATCGGCCTGTATCGATTGATACATATCGTATTTTTGAGATTATGGCATGGAGAACAGTACCAAATTTTTAGTATAATTTCTCATCGTGCTCGTATCGGTAATGTTTCAGACTTTCAGTGAGTATCAGCCTATTTAAGTGTTGTATTAGTCAATACAATGTGATTTTATTGTTGCGAAAAAAAAATTCATTCGAAAGAGGGCTCCTAAACCCATTTTAGAAGCCCTCTTTTTTCCCCAAACCCTCTACAAAGCTTCATACTATTCCAAGAGATTAGGGGTGGGTTCGAGCCAAACCAAGCTGAATAGTACAGGTTCAAGCTCGATTCGAGCTCGGCTCAAGTAAAAAATTCATAAGCTCGAGCTTGGCTCGGTTCGAGCTCGATTTTGAGAAAAAAAATATTTTATAAAATAAAAAATTATATATAAAAATATTTTTATATATAATAATTAATAATTATAATAATTTTATTTTATATATATATATATATATATATATATATATATATATTCGAGCCGTCTCACGAGCCAAGCTCTAGTATACTCGAGCTCGGCTCGTTTAATAATCAAGCCAATGAATTAGGCTTGAATTCGAGCTCGATCTCGGTTGAAACCGAGCCGAACCGAGCTTTTCACGAGCCGAGGTCGAGCAACTCGTGAAAAACTCAACTCGTTGCCACCCCTACTAGAGATTGAAATCTAGCCAAAATCCACCAAAACATCCACAAATTTGCAAGATCTAACAAGTTTTTCAATATTGTTAAAAAATAAGTAAAAATATGTATTTTTTTTATTTTTTACAATTTTAGAAAATGTTTGTGTGTGTGTGTGTGTGTTTTAGTTTGGATCTTAGAAAATTCTTTGTCTATGTTGATATGCTATTTTTGTGCAAAAAATTCCACATATTTTGCTCCTATATATAGATCTTTGTGAATATTTGGAGAAATTCTAGAATAGTAAAAAATCTAAAAGAAATGAAAATTTTAGGTTTTTCTTGTGATCTACCTCTAAAAATTGATTATGTTGTAGATCTATGGATGATCTACCATATCCATAAATCAATTGAAAGTTTTTCTAAATAATTAATTTTTTATTTTTTTTAATTTTTGGAATAATATATAATATATAGATAATTTCTTCAAATTTATGTGATATAACCCTAAAGGTTGAGTACGTTTTGAGCTAAGACTAACATCAACATATTGAAATATCTTGTGAAAAAATTAATTTATTTTTTATTTTTAGATTATAAATATTTATTTATTTCTCTAATTTTTTTCTATGATTTAAATTCTAATAATAAATATTTACAATAAATATATGGAGGATCTATTATGTCCATAAAACCATTCAATTTTTCTGTTACATATTTACTTTTTTTTTTACTTTTAGTTTAATTTTTAGAATAAAACATGCAAAATAATTTGAATAAAAATTAATAATTATTTAGTTTTTGGAATGAAACATGCAAAATAAGTATTTCATCTATTATGTCTATAAATCCACTAAATTTTTATGTTACATATTTACTTTTTAGAATAAAACATGCAAAATAATTATTTGAATAAAATAAATAATTATTTAGTTTTTAGAATGAAACATGCAAAGTAATTATTAATTTTAGAATAAAAATAATAGATGTCCATGAAGCCATTCAAAAAAAATATTTGTTTATTTTTTAGAATAAAACATGCAAAATATTTATTTGAATAAAAATAAATAATTATTTTAAAATACAGAAAAATGTTTGATTCAATCATTATAAATTTTACATAATTATTTGATTCAATAATTGTTAATTGTTTAATTGGATTAGATAACACTTGGAAAAATGCTTAAAATAATTAAAAATATTTAAAAAATACAGAATAAAAGGCATTGATATATTTCATATGGTAATCTATAATTTGAATGTGAATATAATCGTGGCCTCAGAAATATGAAAACAATTATTATTAGTTTAATTGGATACTTTGTACTTGTATTATATAATAATTGAAAAAGAAAAATTAATTTTTTTAAATTTCATAATAACAATTGAAAATTAGTTTACTAACGCATTAAGACTTAAAATTGGATAATTTATATAATAATTGAATTTTTATGTAATTCATGTAAAGTTGTTGTAAAAATCATATTAGGATTCAAATGTTGAATTTGTAAATTATAATTGATTTAAAATTTGAAATTGGAATTTGGAATATTGGAACTGAATTAAGTACTTTATTAGATAGTATGTTTTTTATTCCCATTTGTTGATTATGATATGTTTTTTCATAAAACCCATTAATTAGTGATATTGATGTTTATTTATGATTTATTAGAGTATTTATAGCATTTCCATGTGTTTCCATGTTTATCTTAATTCTTCATCCGTATTCACACATATCCAAGACATATCCCAACACATCTCTTAAATTTACCTTTCCGATACACAGCATTTCTAATACTTTGAACCTTGATTTATACAAATATTTACATAAATAGATGCATATTTATATAACATTTACACCTATAAATATGAAATAGTGCCAGATTTGGATTGGCCAAACCTCAAACCCTAATCAGAATCAAAATCCCTCCGAATTGAAATAAGAATTATTTATTTCGCCTACTTGGCTCAAACAGGAATTGAAATAAATTGGAGTGGGATTTCATTCCTAAGAGAGGAGGGAATAACCATTGCAACACAAATGGGAATGGAATTCCAATTCTACCCAAGCACACGGTATCAGAATGACACCCATTTTGATTCCAATTCCAGAACCCTGTTCTTATGAACAAAACAACGGGCCCTATGTTTAATGAAAATCTTTTTAAAATAATGAACAATTTCTCTGGTAGCAAAAAATAAAAATAAATTAAAAAAGATTTCCCCAAATTAGTATCAATTGACGAATTGAAGCAAAAACAAAGAAATGCGATCAAATCCGAACTCGTGATTTTTTTGGTGCTCCACGATGTTGCATTAAATGTATCAAATGGCTCAATAGCCTACAAGGAGAGGAGGAAAAAAAAAAAAATCACGGATTAATACAGGCACCTCCTTTCCCCACTTAACAATTAAAAATTTAAAATTATAACCTAAAGGCACAGAATAGCTATGCTCCCTCACCCTCGCCCAATCCCCTTGTTTGGGGCTGGCCGGCTGGGGGGTAGAATACAACTCCACATTTGGAACCTCAAAAGCTGGGCAGCCGGTGACACCATGGAATATTCTGACACTGTTAGACCAATAGTTTTCTGCCACGTACCTTTTCCAGTTAGGCTACACCATAATTTAAAAGAGTTTGATCAGTTGTTCTTCGGCATTAAGAACATCCGTTGCCAGAAACCATCTTTTAAGCACTGCAATCTTTCATGGAGCAGCCCAGAACGGTCTTGGAGCTGTTGAACGCTCATGATTACTTTTGGGCGATTCTACACTGCTTCCTTCTGTGTCATCGTCCTCTCCATATTCCATCAATTTGGACAAAGTATCTGAAAGTAACAAAATTACATCATATATTTATAAACTTGCAGATTACGAATCGACTTATAACTGTTCCAAGTGGGCAATTTATTGCAGAAAAAAAAATGAAAAGAAAAGTTCCTCGGTACCAGGGACAGGATCAGCTATTGATTTTGTTAGTGTGGTAGTATGTCCATTTGATTTTGTCGGAGGTGTCGATGACGTGAACTTAGGTGGTGGTGGTGGCAGCATGCTCCGTGGAGGCGGTGGTGGCATGTCCCTTGGAGGTGGCGGTGGCATCCCATTGGTTGCTGGCTCCACCAACTTCTTTGGAGGAGGCATGGTTGAAATATTTCTCACGCCCGAATCTTCTAAAGGTTCACCTGGCTTAAGAAATTCTGATCCCTGTAGTGAGTTCTGAGAAAAACAAATTCAAATACCCTCAACAACCGTTAGTTATGGACTAAAATACTGACATACCATGACAGTCCAAAGTCTCAAGTCAATGAATGAGAAAGACTTCCGTCTAAGAAAAGGCCAAGAAGAAAAAGAGGTGCTACCAAGGGAATGAATCAGGATACCCCAACAACTGGTACCGTTAACACTCAGTTTCTATTGATGATGCTGAATGGACAGAATGGGAAAAAAATACAAAACTCTACTGTTAGGTACCACAGCTAAGGTGCAACTTGTGGAATTGGCATTCAAAAGAAATGGCCGACTTTTTCCCTCAAAATATGGTAAAAGCAGAATATTTAGATGCATGTGTGGCTGTGTGAGTGTGTTTTTTGCATGCACTCGTGCATCTGTATCTGGATTACTAAACTAATCTCCCACACTATGAACAAAATACTCAAAGCAAAAAACATGAAATCTTGGATAAGCCTCTGGTCAAGCTTCAAGCCTTCAACCAGCAAGCACCCCTTGTCATGTTGCATTGATATTTGAAACCCTGTGAAACTACAAACCAGTAGTCCAAAAGACAGGTGCACTATCAGCCTGTCAGCTTCATAGAAGGTCAGAGAAAATACCTGGAATATTAAGTAAAACCAGTCAGCATAACCAACTATCACATCCAGAGAAGGACAAAACAATTAAGCCAAGCAACCACTCAGCTACTATTCATTATTTTAGCAATCTTAGGTATTTATTCATTTTCAAATAAAATATTCAAATGCAATTTTTATGACAATGATCATATCCAAACAAGGCTGGCACTTTTCTTGGTAGTAAATAAAATAGAAAATATATTAGGCCCCAAGAGGGGTACAATAAGAGGTGATAAGTTTTCATCCAAAGAAATAGAAAAAAGCTCCTACCCTCCAATAAAATTGAAATGACAACTTCAAAGCCCCCACTCAGACAAACAGCCACAGGAAAGTTTGACAATTAGGCCACACCCGACGCCCATCACCCAAACAAGACCGACACTTCACTAAAGGCTAGCCGGGAATCATATGCACAGAGAAGGGTAGTACAAGTGTTCAACAAAGCTAACAAGATACATTTACAGGCACTAGTAAAAGGCTTGACAATTCCTTAAGAGAGATTCAAAATCCCAGTTTCTAGACTGTCCAAATGTTTATATCCTATAGACATAGCATGCAAATTGCGACTTTGATGCAATGTTGTTGGAGAACTAAGATTCCTTGAAAGCACTCTATAGTCTATAATATGTAACTTAATAACAAAAGAAAAAAGAAAAAAATATACGGAGCTTAACCAAAGGAAAGTTTGAGTCATTAGATAATTCATATCTATTCTGGTTTCTTTGTAATAAGTTTTACTGCAACTGCTATAAAAGATTCAAACATATATATAGCAGTTGCAGTAAATTTAATCCATCTTGTAAGTTCCAAAAAAGTTAAATGCTCATCAACATTGAAATGCCACTCAAATGGCCCTTTTCACCTTCTTCTCCCCACCCCCTTTTTTGAAACTTATAAGATGGATTAAAGACATTCACACAAAAGAGATAATTTCAAAACTCATCAATAGATAGAGGGGGAAGGGAATTGCATGTCTACCTGGTATGGTTTTGCAAGCCCCTTTGAAGCAACAGGTAGCTCCTGAAACTTCCGCTTCTGTGCAGGCTTTTTCTCCTTATCGGCAGTGGAACTTGAACTTGTATTCGATGAAGCATTTCCTGTTGACACTGCAGAAGCAACTGTAGATGCAACAGGAGATGGTGTCTGTCTAAGGGCTAAGGCTACTTGTTGCAAAGGTGTGGCTTGGGGATATATCCCACCATATCCACTATAGCTAGTTCCACCAGTTACTGAAGGCTGGGGATAGGAAACCATGTTTGGTTGGGTTTGTCCATAATTAAAGAACCCCCCAGACTGTGAAACATTCACCTGAGGGTAGGCATTAGGAACTGCAGGGACTGTAGCTGAGGAAACCGGTATTGAAGGGGTAGAAAATCCAGTTGATGACATCAAACCAGCAACTGGAGCTGTGCTTACTCTATGCTCATTACCAGAGCTCTGAACTCCAGCCAACAACTGCTGTGGTGGTGGAACAGCATTATAAACCTTTGGTGAAGAGGCTCTGCACCACAGGAGATAACCACAAGTTGTATCAATGAAAAATAAAAAAACTGTCTTTGCATGATGAGATATAACCATGCTTTGGAAAAAGAGAAGAAACAAGTGGCAATGGTATTATAAAATCTAAAGCAACAACTGCAAGTATAGGTATTAATTTTGGAGTTGCACATGCTTAAAAAAAAATCTGCTTTGGCAGCGTAATGGAACAATAAGAATCTGCTACAATGGACAATCTCATGGATTTTGAACAAGGTATAGGAATGTAAAGACTAGTCTCCATATAACTATTATTAAGAATATTGGCACTTATACTTCTTTTACAGTAGATCAGAAATAACCACAACAGCCATGGCCATGCACCCAATAGCTGGTCCCTCAGATGAGTTTGTAAAGTCAGACAGGTCTCAATATAAGTTATAGCTGATTACCTGGATACACCAAACTCTGCACTGATTGTATCCATAAGATTTTCAGCCAAGCGTTTCGCTTCTTCGAGACTCTTAGGGTTGTTACTTGACAAGAATAAATGCAATGGTTGCTGTAACTCTGCAGCAAAGGTAAAGCAATGAACGATAAGTTAAATAGATATAATTAATAAAGTTTCATATCAGGTATTCATCAAAAAGAGTTTCATATCAGGTAAAATTGTATGTAAAATACCTTCACCATTTGAGCTTCCAAAATTTCCTGAACCCCGTCCCTTCAGTAAGACAGTTGCTCCTGTTTCATTCATAATGTGATTTATATACTGGTCCTGCATGTACAAATCCCAACCACCAGCAGCACAAAAACATTCTCTCCCAATTGAATGGAGATGTCAGAGAAAGCTTCAAACATTAGAACCTCTTATCTTCACCATATGCAATGGAAATTTTCAATTCATAAAAACAACAACCCAAAATGAAAAGATGAGCCATCAGAAGAGAACTGGAGTGCCAAATAGATGGACATGGGAAAAGCCAAACAAGCAAACCAGGCTAATACAAAGTAAAGGAGATAGAATGGCATGTCCTAGAGAGATGATCTTGCATATGTTATCATCTCTTTATTAATTCTCTGAGAAAGACCGGTGCCTTGTAGATGTAGTCATTAACTGATTGAATATCAATCCATAAAGATAAACAGACAAATAGAGAGAGAGAAAGAGGAGGGTGGGGGAGGCAAAACTTACGTTTGGTCCACGGATACGGGCAGCAATGTTTGTTACTGGATCAGGGTCAAAGCCCAAAAACACGCATGCACTAAGCACTTGAGTAACCTGAGTCAATCATGAAGTCAGAAATGTCAGTATGTTTATCATCTCAATGCAGTAGCTTGTAGAGTTTCTGTGTGAAATACCTGTCCTCCGTTGTTCAGAACAGAATGAAAAGTAGAAGTTGGCTGTGAATTTGGGCCCTGCTTCAGCATTTCTTCAACCATGGCAGCTGCACGATCAACTGCTTTAATTCGTTCTGCTGTCTCTTTTAACTGCAAAGCGATCCATAGAGTTTTATGAGAACCAAAATCCCATTAATATTTTTCCGTGATGATCTATCAAAAAAAAAAAAAAAAAGAACCTTGGCCCAGATGGATACACCCCCTGCCACCCCACAGGCCAAAATGCCCCAGAATGTGTATTGTTCCTAGAGAAAATGAACCAATGAGGCACCCTTACAATGATTTTTCAATGATGTCCTTTACTACAGAGGAAATTATCCTGAATATACTGAAAATAAGGGTAAAAAGAGCGTATCTGCAGTAATTTGTCCTTTTTATATGGAGAAAAAAATAACAACTCCATATAAGCCCAAACATATCATCATGAAGCACCTGACAGATTGCAAACACATCTAGAACATTCCACTAGACAGTTGTGATGACTGGCAGTTCTCTAGAAGAACTGATAACTAACCAAAATTTTAAGGAATTAGGCAACTGGTCAAGATAAAGATGCGCTCATCCAGACTGACCACCCCACAGGGTAACCTCTGAATATGTCACTTCTTTGGCATACAGGCAATTCCAGCTTACATGCCATGGTGAGTAATCTGAACCATCAAACAAACTATCATTTTTAGCCTCTCCCTTCTTGGATAATATTATTGTACTCTCTTTTTGTTTCTCATTTTCCATCTCTTTAACCTGAAGAAAGCCATTCTCTTGTACTCTGTAGACTTTTTTATCAATCAAGTTATTTCAGTTCAGAAAAGAAAAAAAAAAAACTAACTGATAAATAGTGTACTACCATGCACACCCAATATGATTTCCCAAGTAAATACAAACCCTTCTATGAATAACAAAAATCCTTCAGACTTAAGGACCAATCCATGTGATGAGACTACTAGCAGCCACACAAAGATGTTCTTTTTCTTTTCTTTTTTTTGAGAAATGATAACTATTTCATTCTGTTAAGATGTGCCGAATAGGGGTAGTTTAGTCTTCTTCTGTTTATTAAGTAACTTGCTTATGTGGCAGTGTTATTAGAGTTACTCTGCCCCACACTTAAGTAAGGGCATTTCTGTCTTTGTAAACATCATTAGAATCTAATATAGATTAAGGGGGTCGACTGGATGGGTTAACCATCAGATTTTCAACTAACCCTTCTTCTTCTTCTTCTCTTCTTCTTCTTCTTCTCTTCTTCTTCTTCTTCCTGTTCGGACTACTGTAGCAGCAGTCGAAACATGGTATCAAAGCCATGCTCCTGACCTACGTCAATTGGTATAGCACCTCAGCATTGTTCGTGACTCTTCACCTTCGTTTCTGGTCAGTCGATGGAGAGAACTGGTTCGCCCTAGGTCATGAACATTACAGCTTGTCTCTCTGTTGCGCATAACCTTCTTCAACAAGGAAAGTGACTTCAGCAGTGAATGGTTGATTAATATTCTCAAAGGAACGGTTCTCTCTTCTTCTAGTGTTACTTATATTTCTGGGTAGAAACCCTACAAGAAGCTGTTAGTATTGAGTAGAACCTAGAGAACTAGGTTCATTGTTGCCCTAGGAAGGGTTGTGTGTGCAGTAGCCGAATGGTGTAGGGCTGCTATAAGTTGTTGAATGGTGTTAGGGCTGCTGTAAGTGGCCGAGTGGTGTAAGGTAGAATGCAGTGACCTTGCCAAACTCCTTGTGGTTGTGTAATGCCCTCTTAAGTGTGTTAAACAAGTCTGAACTGGGTGCAGCAGATTTGGCTGTGTTGTGGTGCTTGAGTGGTTGTAAGAGGGCCTCTACTTGTGATTAGTGAATGGTAAACTGATGCTTATGTGGGACATAAGTGTGTGAAGTCAGCAGTAGTGTGAATAAGAACAAGTGTGTGCTTCCACTGTGGTGTTTTGAGGCTGCAATAGGTGCTGAAATATCAAACTGTGAACAACATCAATCAGCTTGTAGCTGAGAAGTAAAGTTAGAGACAACTGTGAAAGAGTACAATGGCAGCAATAGGAGATGGCTACAATGATCAGAAACCTAGTGTAGTAATTTCCTCCGACTACCTAAGAGTACAAATGACCTCAATTAAGCTAAATGGGGAGAACTATGTTCCATGGGCTAAATCAGTGGAAGTTTTTCTCAAGGCAAAGAAGAAAGTAAAGCATGTAAGAGATGAGAAGCCACCGGTTGACTCTCCAGGGTTTGATGATTAGGAACAAGAAGATGCTCAAATCATGATTTGGCTGTGGAATAGTATGGAACCCAAAATCAGTGCCAACTTCATGTTCCTTGATACAGCTAAGGATATATGGGAGCATGCTAAGAAGCTATATTCTGGACAAGATAACACAACAAGAGTATATCAGCTGTATCAGGAGTACTTTGATTTACAACAAGGAAACAAAACACTAGAAGAATACTATGTCTGCATGAAGAATATAAGGAATGAACTCAATGTTTATCATCCCCTTACTCCAGATATTCAAGTTCAGCAACAGCAAAGGGAGCAGCTAGATGTTACAAGATTTTTAGTGGGGCTGAAGTCGGAATATGAACCAGTTAGAGCTCAAATATTGGGGGGCTCTACTCTTCCTACACTTGAGGAAGTATTCTCAAGACTTCGTAGAATTTCTTTGGGCCAGACAGAAAACCCCACACAGTATGATAGATCAGCACTTGTGACAGCTAGAGGTGGTGGACATAGTACAAGAGGGGGAAGTCATTCCAGAGGGGGCCGTGGCAATTCCATGATTGGTCGGGGTTGCCGTGACAGAGGAAAAAATAACTCTACAAGGAAGTGTACTCATTGTGGTAGGGATGGACACACAGGTGAATTTCTATTATGACCTACATGGCCCTACCTCTAAATGGGCTAATCATGCTGTAGCAGGCGAGGTTGCTATTAGTGACAGTAAACTGGCAGACCGAACACCTCCCACATCTACATCTACTTCTGGGAGGGATATGGTGAGTGTTTCGTGTGATGAGTATGAACGGTTCCTTCAAACTACTTCACAGCATACCACTGCCACATATGCCCAATCAGGTATTGCTTGCATGTCATCTAAAACTCCTTCCTGGATTATTGACTCTGGAGCCTCAGATCATATGACCGGGACTCCAGGTGTGTTCTCTTCTCTTTTTGAAACCTCCACATCACAAACGGTTACACTTGCCAATGGGTCCTCATCTCCCATCTGTGGTGTTGGTAATGTTGATTTGGCTTCTGTCCCCTTATCATCTGTTTTATATGTACCTAAGTTTCCATTCAATCTTATGTCTGTTAGTAAAATAACCAAAGCTCTTAACTATTCTGTTACCTTCTTTCCTTCCACTTGTGTTTTTCAGGATCTCAAGACGGGGAAGAAGATTGGTGGGGGGCATGAAGCTGGTGGATTGTATTACCTTGACGGCGGTGGATCTTCAATTGCACTTCAGACTTCCCTTACTCCTCTACAGTGGCATTGCCGACTGGGACATCCATCTCTCAAGGTTCTCAAGATGTTGGTTCCATCATTGAGTCAGTTGTCAGTTTTACAATGTGAGTCATGTCAGTTTAGTAAACACCGTCATGTGTCCTTCAGTCCAAGAGTTGAGAGTCGTATGTTGAGTCATTTTTCTTTGGTTCATTCAGATGTTTGGGGTCCAATCAAAATAGAGTCTTATAATGGGTACAAGTATTTTCTCTCCTTTATTGATGATTGTTCAAGAATGACATGGATTTGCTTAATGAAAGAAAGAAGTGAATTATTTTCCATTTTTCAAAAATTCCATGCTGAAATACGCACACAATTCGGTGTTCCAATCAAAGTTCTCCGTTCAGATAATGGTCGTGAATACTTTCTTACTGCATTTCAACAGTATTTAGAACAACATGGCATTATTCATCAGACCTCGTGTGCTTTCACCCTTCAACAAAATGGTGGCTGAACGGAAGAATCGTTATCTTCTTGAAATTGCTCGGTCTATGCTTCACCACATGAATGTTCCTAAACGGTTTTGAAGTGATGTTGTACTCACTTCATGTTTTCTCATTAATCGGATGCCCTCTTTTATTCTCCATGGTCAGTCCCCCTTCTCCATCTTGTTTCCCACTTTATCTCCGTTTCCATTAACTCATCGTGTCTTTGGTTGTGTGTGCTTTGTTCATAATCCGAGTCCTAGAATAGACAAGCTAGATGCACGCTCAATTAAATGTGTCTTCCTTAGCTACTCTCGGACTCAAAAAGGGTACAAGTGGTATAATCCCATTGCCCGAAAGTGCTATGTCTGCCCTGATGTCACATTTTTTGAGTTTGTCCCCTTTCTTCTCCAATCATGAAGCACCCTTGTCCTCACCCTTACCTCCTCTTCCTCTTCCTGTCAGTGATTCCGTTCCAGAGGCTGTTGTTGGAGTAGAATCATCTCCTCATCCAGCACAGGTCACCACTGAACGACCACCGATCCGACAAGTGTATACACGTCAAACGACACCGGCCCCTCCTCCTGCTTCTACCTCATCTGCGGATCCTCTCATGGCTCCTATTGCTGAACCTTCAGATCTTGACCTACCCATTGCCTTACGGAAAGGTAAACGTAGTTCTACACTCCATCTCATTTCCAATTTTGTTTCATTATCTCGTCTTTCTACCTCACATCACCAGTTTGTTTCACTTTTGTCTTCTATTTCCATACCTAACAATGTTCAAGAAGCTCTTAGTTCACCTGGATGGCGGCGGGCAATGGAGGAGGAACTTTCTGCTCTTCAACATACTCAAACGTGGGAACTTACTACTCTCCCACCTGGTAAGCATGCTGTGGGTTGTAAATGGGTGTATACTGTGAAATACTTGCCAGATGGTAGTGTGGAGCGTCTGAAGGCCAGACTTGTTGCTAAAGGTTACTCACTGTTGTATGGTGTGGACTACATGGAGACATTCTCTCCGGTGGCTAAAATTGGTTCCGTTAGTGTCCTAATTTCCTTGGCAGTTATGTATGATTGGCCTCTCCTTCAACTTGACATAAAGAATGCCTTCCTCCATGGTGATCTAGTGGAGGAGGTATATATGGAGCAACCACCTGGATTTGTTGCTTAGGGGGAGGGTGGTAAGGTGTGCAAGCTGAAGAAAGCAATTTATGGGTTGAAGCAATCTCCACGTGCTTGGTTTAGGAAGTTCAACGAAGTGGTGAAGAGTTTTGGAATGAAGCAATGCCAGGTTGATCACTCAGTGTTCAACTATGACTCAGAAGCTGGGAAGATTTTATTAGTGGTCTATGTGGATGATTGTCATCGCTGGTAGTGATAAATTGGGGATTGGCAAACTAAAGGTATTTCTGCAAAATCATTTTCAAACAAAGGACCTTGGAACATTAAAGTATTTCTTGGGAATAGAGGTTGCCAGGTCAAAACAAGGTGTGAATCTGTGCCAAAGGAAATATGTCCTTGATCTATTGGAAGAAACAGGACTGTCAGGGGCAAAACCGGCTGAAACCCCTATGGAACCAAATGTTAAGTTGAGCAGTGATACAGGAAAAGTATTTGAAGATCCTGGAAGGTATAGACGACTAGTGGGAAAGCTGAACTATCTGACTATCACGAGACCCGACATCTCCTTTGCAGTCAGTGCGGTGAGCCAATTCATGCAGAACCCTCGTATACCTCGCTTGGATGCAGTCCTTAGAATTGTGAGGTATCTGAAAGGAGATCCAAGCCATGGGCTATTGTATAAACCAGGAGGAAAACTTGAAGTAGTTGGGTATACAGATGCAGACTGGGCAGGCTCAGTGAGTGACAGAAGATCTACTACAGGCTATTGCACATTTCTGGGAGGAAATCTTGTGACATGGAAGAGTAAAAAGCAGACGGTTGTAGCCAGAAGCAGTGCTGAAGCCGAATATAGGGCTATGGCTCACACTACCTGTGAATTAGTGTGGCTGAGGAATCTCCTACAAGAAATTGGGTTTCACATGGATAAACCTATGAAATTGTACTGTGACAACCAAGATGCACTCCATATCTCATCCAATCCTGCCTTTCATGAGAGAACAAAGCACATAGAGGTTGATTGCCACTTTGTGAGAGAGAAGGTTCTTGCCGGAGAGATAAATACAGAACATGTGGGCTCCAATGACCAGTGGGCAGATTTGTTTACAAAAGCTCTAAGCTCAGGGAAAGTGAACTATCTATGTAACAAGCTGGGATTATATGACATATATTCTCCAGCTTGAGGGGGAGTGTTAAGATGTCGAATAGGGGTAGTTTAGTCTTCTTCTGTTTATTAAGTAACTTGCTTATGTGGCAATGTTATTAGAGTTACTCTGCCCCACACTTAAGTAAGGGCATTTCTGTCTTTGTAAACATCATTAGAATCTAATATAGATTAAGGGGATCGACTGGATGGGTTAACCATCAGATTTTCGACTGACCCTTCTTCTTCTCTTCTTCTTCTTCTTCCTCCTGTTCGGACTACTGTAGTAGTAGTCGAAACACATTCAAACAAAGATGAGCCAAACAAGGACCTTGTCAAGTAAAGCCAAGCATATGTCGCATTCAATCATAGAAGGAACCCATATACATAGATGCAGCTCGACTCAACGGATTAAATCCTTTCTCTTGCAAGGATCACTATAAGACTTTTCTTTGGGTTCCTCCTCCCATTTGCCCCTTCAATCCAGCAATTAGAGTTTTATACCAATAACGACTTTGAATTCCCCATCTTAACCGGGGGGGGGGGGGCATTGAGGTTATTTACAAAATTCCAAAAAATATTCCTTCCATTGACAAATCCCCCAATCTCAACCAAAGTTCATCTACAGGCCACCTAGGCTGCTGCATATAAGATCCATGAAACAACTATGAAGCTACTCCATTGGTAACTACAGTGTTGGATAGACACTCCCTTAAGGGATTAATTCTTTTGTTTTATTTAAAAAGATAACATCTGTAGCAGTCTCATATGATAAATAAATGAATGATCCATTTTTATTTAAAAAACACTGTCAAGTTGTTTCTGAGCTGGTTTGCACCAGGTTGCAGTTATTATTTACTGGACTTATTCTGGGAAGGGTTAGAGGTGATCAATATTTATAATTTTGATCTATTCTTCATTTCTCAATAAGCATCAACCAGGGATCGGGGGGCACTGACCATGCAGAACCAGATTACGAGTGTGATCATGCATTATTTTCCATTATTGGAAATATCAGCCCATGTTTCCCTACCTGGAAACGTCTCCATTTCTGCTGAATTGTTGAATCATATTGTATTAAAATGACTCCAGTGATGCTTTGTAGAAGCATTTGCCCATTTCCCAAGGGACTCAAAAGTACACCAAAACCAATATTCAGAACCCCATCTTCTCATAGATATCAATTTGACAATGTACTATTTTTTCACAAAAATAATGATGCCTATGACATTTATCAGTTTGATAACAAGTACAAGGAAAATTTCAATGCTACAAGTTGATGTATTTTAAGAGAACCTATCAAAAATTGTAGTAAATAATTCAAGGTCCTTTGGGAAATTACATGCCAAACCATTTAACTATTAATTCATTATTAGAAATCACCACTTACATGAGCTCCAGCAGAAATGTGAAGATATAGTGGTTTTTCACCATCAGGCAATGCATTAGGAGGACGATACTTGCCCCTGTAAAGACAATTTTACATCATATTAGCATGCATATTCCTAATATACCAAAAGATGGCCACAACCCCTGATATTTAAGAATATGCTCACCTTGTTATGACCACGGCACCGGTGCACCTCTGGATCTGCAGAGTCAATACAATTATGTTTCAGTTATTTATTCCATGAAAAGAAGTATGAAGTTCCAACCTAAAAGATCAGTAGTTTAATTATGAAAACTGAATCTAAAAGAATTCACCTCTTCTTGTGTCTGGCGTTTTGTAAGCTTGTAACGAACAGAAGATTCAGCATCATTTATGACAATTTCACGGGCTATTAGTTCATCTTGTATCTTTGGCTGAAAGAGCAGAATTTACAATTATTAAACATGAACAGAGAAACAAATGGACAAAGATGCTTACAACGACATTTAACCTCTCATATAAAATCATCAAAAAGGAAACTGCCAAAGTACTTCTAAAAGCATATTCTTGTCGATGGAAATGAATGGAGATAATCACCCATTTACATTTTTTATTTTAATAAATGCAATTGGAGTAATAAAGGGAAAAGCAAAATGGACATCATGAGGACAATAGGGACATAAAAAAATAAAAAATAAAATAAAAAACCTATTTAACAGGTAACTCACTTGATTTATCTTCTGGGCGATTGCAGAAGCACTCTGCTGGATGGAGGGCGCCTGAAACACCTGAGGGATAGCTGCGCAAGTAGCAGGAAGTTGATTTGACAACATGGCACTGGAAAGTGGTACTACACCTGGAAGTGTAATTCCAGCAAGAGCTCCCATGTTTCCCAATGGAAGGACTCCGGGCACAGCTAGTCCAGCTGATACCAAGGATTCTGCAGGTTGGTCCCACTTTCTCTTTTTCCTGCTGACATTTACTAAAAGCTTAGCCTCCAAGTGCAAATATCTAGCACAAAACAATCTTAGCATTGCAAATCAAACACAGTAATACGAATTGTAAATTATTGGAGAAAAACTGCCTCTCATTTCCATTCTGTTCAACTTAACAAAGCCTTGCCCCAACTAGCATGGTTTTTGTATATTTAAAGCACTTCCGATGATTCAGTTCCACAAATTCAGCAGTAGATTTTTCTGTGTTTGTCATTTTAAGGACCTTATTCACTTGTAAGTTATAAAAAACCCTTGCTTGACCAAGTCAAGAAACAGGTAAGAAACATGCATACTCACCCTGTCATTGATATAAAGGTTTCGTAAAGAAAGCAGAAAAAACGATCCACAAAATTGTCCTCCTTCGGAAGTTTATAAAAGATTAGCAGCTTACCCCAAATGATCGGTCAGGGAAAAACAGCATTTATCACAACCAAAAGGTACAAGGATTCAAAGACAAATCGTGTCGTAAAATTAAAAACAAAGCACCAGCAAAATATAAATATTTTATAAAACAATAAACTGGTTGCTTAGAGAAAAGGTAGGAACAGTAAAAAGAAAATTGACTCCTCATTCGATACAGTAGCTCTATTATCATACAATAGAAAAGTTACAACTAAAATAAACATCAATCTAGCTTGTTATCCCGAAACCAAGCTCTTCTATTGCTCCGAGATAAATAAACAACAATAACAGAAGGAGGAGGAGGACGACAACGAGGGCGAGGAGGTTAGAAATCCTATCCTTTTCACTTAACCCATTATCCAGATTTCTTTATGCAAGTAGCAAACAAACACGGATGATTTAAGATCGAGATTATGAAAAAAAAACTAGCTCAATCTAAAAAAGAATAGCAACTCTACATATATCAGTAAAACCCTAGATCTAACGAATTCCAACAAACCAAAGCCAAAAATCGTACCTGTAACAAATTAGCTTCAGAATCCTAATTAGAGAAATTAGGGTTTAAGAGAGATATACCTTTGTCTTGTCGCTGAAGTCGTGTTCTCCTCTGAAGCTTTGGGGCAACTATCCTCTGTCATGGTCCTGGGATTTGTGTTGGGAAGACGAAGAACACAAAAACCGAAGTACCCCCTTCACGTCGTATCGCTCTAACTGTAAAATAGTTCGTTTTTCAGAGCGGGATGAAGGATAATTTAGGAATGAAATAAGCGTGAGACACCTTATAAGCAACAAAGAGGATTGATCCTATCCGTCCATTTTGTCCCACCTTTGACGTGAAAGAAGTGACGATCCATCAATTGGACGGCCCCGATGGTTAAGAAGGTTCGGTCGATTGGATGAGTTGTGACTTGTGAAACAGGGTATAGGGGGTTCTTTCAGCTTTACCAATCTTACCGTCTATAACCGGGCCCACATGTACATTGGGACTGGATTTGATCTGATCCACCTACCTCTGAGATCTACCGGTTGCTGTTGCTGTTAGGCGTGCTCACGGTTCGGTTAATCGAACCTGGGCCTATTTTTTAAACCGAACCGGTATTATCGGTTTATGGAAAATTGGTAACTAAAAGCGAATTGAAATACCGGTTCAGCTAACCATCAGTTTGGCTCGTCGATTTTTTTGGTTTTTTATATTTATAATATATTATTAAAATATAAATATATAATAAAAAATTAGAAATATATATAATATTGTATTTTAAATAATAAATATTATATTATATATTATAAATACATTTATATATAATGTATATTTATTAATTTATAAAATATCGAAAGTGTAAAATATATAATAATAGAAATATATGTGTATAGGTCGATTCAGTTAATTGTCGATTTTCTATATTGCTTAACCAAAACTGAATCGATACTTTTGATTTTTAAAAATACCAAACCGATCAGTTCAATTAACTAAATTTTCAATTTGGTTTTACGGTTTTTCTTGCTCACCCTAATTGTTGTAGGATAGCACTCAACGACTTCACCTCATAGCTTATTCCTTATCTATGAAATAGCAGAATAAATAAATGTGTGAGGGGAAAAAAGAAAGGGGTTATACGAAAAAAAAAATGTGATTTCAATTTTCCTATAACTATAAATGCCTAAAAACTTTTTTCATTAATTTTCCCTGGTTCTAAAGTTTTTATTAGTTATGAATAAAAATAAGAAAGGGTTAATTTATACCTTTTACGAGGAATGAAGCTTACTCTTTTAGGATTTATATGCTGTTCAGAACTTAAATACATAAATGGTTAATTAAATAAAATAAATATAAATAGCAAAAAAATTATATTTTTTTAGTTTTATAGAAAGTACAAAGACAAATAACTAGTTAATTTTGGTGAAATTCTAAATAATTATAGCAATCAATAGATTTTTTTGAGAGGGGAGAGGTATCATATGCTACACTATGGCCAATCCATCCCTAATGGCAACAAATTTGATCATAGACTAGGCAATCTATCACAAGTGGAACACTTGCATGTAGGGATGGACACGAGTCAAGCTTTTCACGAGCCATTCGAGCTCGGCTCGGCTCGGCTCAAATCGAGCTTCGAGTTGAATTCGAGCTTTATACCATATTGATATAGTAATCGAGTCGAGTCCAAGTATTTTGAAGTTCGGCATAATTTATATTTTCATATATATATTATACCTTTTTTAAGAAATTTTATTTGTGAAACTATTTTATAATGATAATCCCTTATACACGGTACAATTTCAGAAACCAAAAACCCTTCGACCTAACCTAACCCTTCGAAAGTTCAATGCTCTTCTCATCTTTGTCCTCTTTCTCTTTGGCCTCTACTCTCTCGTCTCTCTTCTCCGACTCCGAGTCTCCTCTCAAGCTCTCAGTCTCGGCGGTCAAGCACTCAAGCTTTAGCCTCTCACCAGTCACCAGACTCACCACCACCATAGCTCCACCTCTCACCTCTCCTCTCCTCTCTATCCTCTCTGTTCTCTTGTCTCTCCTCTTCGAGTCTCCTCTCAACTTTCAAGCTCTCAGGCAGTCAGGCCTCAGCCTCTCACCGGTCACCACCACCACAGCTCTGCGTCTCGTCTCTCCTCTCCTCTCAGCTCTCAACTAAAGCTCGCAATCGCAGTCCAAAGACTCCAAACTCGCAAGTCGCAGGTCGCAGCCATAGCTCGTAGATCGCAGACTCTTAGCCATAGGCCGCAGCCTCTCCACTTATCCAACCTCTTGCAACACTCATAGACTCACAGTGAATTGGTACAAGGGCAAGGACATATTAGGTTTGCTTTCGTCTTCTTTAGTTCTTTTCATTCTGTTTTGCTTCTCAAAACAGAAATACAGTTCTAGAACATTTTTTTTGTTGATGTGGTGATTTCAATAACAAATAAATAAAAACATTATTGTTGTAGATAACCGCCTAAAACCATTCATTTTTGCAAACTTAGTTGTTTTGTAAGAAAAGAGGAAGAGATGAAAGAGTGATTACATAATTTATTTATTTTTTTTAAAAGTGTTATTTTTCCAAACAGTGTTTCATAAATCTCGAATTCGCTTGAGTTTGAGCTTGGTTAATTATCGAGCTCGAGCCGAATCAAGCTCGAACACATACATTCTGTACTCAAGCCAAACTTGAGCATCCATTTCTGATTCAAATCGAGCTCGAGCCTTGCAGTTTTCTACCGAACCGAGCTCGAATACTCAATTATTCGGCTCGGCATGGCTCGTGTCCTCCCCTACTTGCATGTTATGCACACAAATAGGCCTGTCATCAGATTGGATTCATCTAAATCTAAGTTCGATTTGACATGTTGTTGGATGCATCTGATTCTAATCTAAAATCCTTATGTGTAGGGAATCCGGGTTTGAATCTGATCAGATTTTTTGGATTTTAATCCAACTCCAACTAAAGCTACCTATTTCAGCAGTTGAATGGTCACAATTGCCAAATGTAATATCATTAAAACAAGATCTATAATCAGTAATTCTTACTCAAAAGTTTTGAAACGATTTTGTAATCTGTAAAATTTAATTTTTTATTTCAAAAATCTTGAAATAATCTATATTTTATTTAGAAGAAATGAAAACCTATAGTCAAGAAGAAAATGGTACATGAGAGCTCTATGGTCAAGAAGAGAACTTAGGCGAGAAAAAAATGACGGTGACGAGAAAAAAAATGGCAATGACAACTTGGTTGTTGTAGAGAGTGAGAGTTGAGAGAGGAGAGAACAACATCAACTTGGCAAATGGGAAGGTGAATTAGGTGACAGCAAGAGAGGATAGGTGAGAAGAAAATGTTGACTGTTGAAGTGTCGAGTGAGGGTTTAAGATTTTAGGACCGGCCGACTGGGGATTTGAGGAACAGATTTCCTCATTTACTCCTAAGAAATTTTATCTATTCCATTAATGAATAAAAGTATATAATATAAAATATATTTATATTTATAAACACATCGGACTCAGATTTTTATCGGATCAGATGGGGTGAATCCAAGCTCGATCTGATTTTTAATCAGATTCTACTTCCATCTGAACCCGATCCAATATGACATTTACCTCATACAAATTCAAGATTATCGGATCGGGTCACGGGTTTATAATGGGTCTATATACAAAACACTAACATGTCCACTCGTGATAGGTCACCCAACTAATTGTGTATGATTTTATCTTTGGTCAATCCAGTCCCATTAGTTGTTCTACCTCCGAAGGTAGAAGTTGAATATAAAGTGGGTTTGGTGGAGTTTGGGTTGACTCCATGATAGCACACCCCACACATGTCCCATAGCACATCCCAATTGTGCATTGGAATGTGTTGTAAGACACGTTCCCTCAAGAGCCAATCCTATTACAATGGTGGGCATAAGTTTCAATTAGATGCAAGAATTAGAATATTGATATTGGTGTATCTAAATATATCTGATTATATCGATACAAGAGTTTTTTTTTTTTAAATGTTCAGGCCTTAAATATATATGTGGGACCTTTTAATGTCTATAAAAAAAAAGTAAAAGAAAAAGGTATCAATTATATCAATAATTTGATACACACCGACACCCAGTTGAAGGTATTGGACATATCGATATGTTAAAAGATTTTGTCTCTCTATTATGAATAAAAATTTGGGAGTACAATTTTCTTAGAGAGAAATGGGAGAGTTCTCTTATAAACTGAAATTCCAATCTGATGATAAATAAACACATCATTCACCCATGCAAGGGCCTTTGTTAAATCCTACCCTGATGCGTTGCGTGGATATATGACCTTAAATAAAGAGATTCATGGTAGTCAATATTTAGAGTTTTATGGCTTTGGGAAATTTAGAGGTATAAACATAAACTACTGTTTGGTAGGAAAACATAAATCATCTCTACTTTTTTATATGAAAAAAATAAATTTCAATGATTTTTTTTTTCAATTCGGGGGTGTTCCATGAAAGTATATGTGATTTTATTTTTCAAAACAAAAAGCTGCCACATCTTTTCTTGCTGACATGGCAACTGTCAAAATCATACATATTGGCAAACACCCCCTTAATGGGTGTCAACTCCATGTTTTGTTCCATATGAAACTTCTTTACCTCTTTCCTTTGTCAATAAAAGAAATCAAATAAAAAAATATAAAAATTCGACCAGATTTTAACTATTATTTTTTATTTATCAAGCAGAGAAAACATATTTATTTGGCAGAAAAATGCATATTAAGATAACATATTTTTTTTCCTTTTTACATTTTCATGTAGTCAATTGGGGTGTGAACGGATCGAATTTGAACCGAATCAGGCAATATCCAAATTCGAATCCAATTAGAAAATCCAATATCCGATGGATATTGAAAAGTAATATTCGAATTCTATTCAAATTTGACCAATTGATTATTTTAGGTAATTAATAAATATATAAAATAAATATTTTATTTATATGAAGTATATAATCATATAAATTATTTACATAACTTAATTATTTTATATAAATTATACAAAATTTTTAAATATTTTATATATTATATGCAAGAATTAAATAATCGGTTGAATTTAGATATTTATTGAATCGAATTAGGTCATATTCGAATTTGAATCCGATTAACTATTTGATATGAATAGGATATCCAAATTCGACCAATTAGATATTTGAATTATCCGAATTCGATTCGATTATGCCGAATCTCAAATTTGAAATCAAATTTTTGAATACCATTGACACTCCAATATCCAATCCCATATAATTGAGACAGAGGCTTATATGACAATGATTATGATGATAATCTTATTTTAACTTCTTTATCAATTACTTGGACAAATAAGAAAGTTGATACTTGTTAAAAATTGAAAGGTGGAGATGGGATTCAACTCGTGCATGTTATCTGAACCCGACGTATTTTATATAAGTTGAAAGAAAGTAATTTGGAACTACATATCCCGGATTGAAGATGAGATTGATGAAGTGGTGATAATAGCTTCAATTTCAATAACCTAATGAATAACCATTTTTCTTTAGGCTACTCACCTTGCATTGTTGTCAAGGTTCAAAATATCTAGTGGTGTGTATCATATAATACTATCGATTTTTGAATTCATCAATATGCAAAATAGTAGATACTATGAATTAGGATATCTGACCACTTTTGAAGGTCCAGGAGATCTCTTGACTCAATTTTTGAAATTAAAAATAACAATAACAATAATAACAACAATAATATAATCAGGGGCTGAGCCAGGGGAGCCATGGCTCCCTCTATAGTTCAGAAAATCTCCACTATAATACAGCTTTCTATGTAAATTTTCCCCTCCCCCCATTCTCCACCTCAATGGTTGGCCCCTATGGGTCCATCCATACTTCATTTAGGTTTTGGCCCCCCTTATAAAAATTTCCTGGCTCCACCCCTTAATATAAGAGTATAACCCCTTTAAATTGCACAATACAAAATTTTTTATATTGTGATTGGGATGTGTTTCCCTCCCTTGGGATATTTCAGGAGGCCGGCCCGGCACGGCCCACTTCGAGCCTACATGAGCTCGTGCTATGCTGTGTCGTAGGCCGAGCTATAGACCAGGCTAAGCCATGAAAGGTATATTTTTTAAAAATTTGAAAAAGTAATAAAAGATTTAAAATAAATTAATAAAATAGACAAAAAATAAAAAAGTCTTAAAGTTATTTTATATGAATTTTGATGTATACAATATACAATAATAAAATGAAATAGTATAATAAAATTGAAAACAAAGTTATATATATATATATATATCATCAACATCTCCTGCAAAATCAGTATCAATATATCCTATCAGTTCTAACTTATCACAATAATAGTTTAGTTTAATACTTTTAGTTCCTTGGAGATATCTAAAGATTCATTTTATTGCATTCCAATGACATTTTCCTGGGTTACTTTGGAATTTACTAACCAAGCTAACAACAAAACTTAAGTCAGGCCGAGTACAGAGCATGGCATACATAAGACTGCCTACAGCTTGAGCATAGGGTTTCTTAGCCATTTCTTCCTTTTCTTGTTCATTTTTTGGGCACATATCTTTTGCTAGTTTTGTTCCCATTATTAATGGAGTGTCAACCAGTTTGCATTCATCCATTCTAAATTTCTTAAGCATTGAATCTATGTATCTTTCTTGTGATAGGGTCAAAGTTCTTGTTTTTCTATCTCTCTATTTTTATTCCAAGAATAAATGAAGCATCACCTAAGTCTCTCTATTTTTAAAGATTCTTTTTATTGCATTCCAATAAGATTTTCCTGGGTTATTTTGGAATCTACTAACCAAGTAAACAACAAAAACTTAAGTCAGGCCAAGTAAAGAGCATGCCATACATAAGGCTGCCTACAGCTTGAGCATAAGGTTTCTTAGCCATTTCTTCTTTTTCTTGTTCATTTGTTGGGCACATATCTTTTGTTAGTTTTGTTCCCATTAGTATTGGAGTGTCAATCTATTTGCATTCTTCCATTCTAAATCTCTTAAGCATAGAATCTATGTATCTTTTTTGTGATAGGGTCAAAGTTCTTGTTTTTCTATCTCTCTATTTTTATTTCAAGACTAAGTCTTTCATTTCAAATTGAGAGTTTAACCAATTCTTTGTCTTTTCTATTAAATTCATATCATTTCCAGCAATCAAGATATCATCCACATAGAAAGACTACAACACAATGGAACTCCCTCTATTTAGGACATAAACACAGTGATCAAAGGTATTTGGAACAAAACCAAGTTTTATGATTGTATTATGAAAAGTATAATACCACATACGAGGAGATTGTTTTAATCCATACAAGGACCTTTTTAATTTATATAGATTTCCTTCTTGTCCCTTTATTAAATATCCTTCTGGTTGTTGCATATAAATTTCTTCATTAAGTTCTCCATTTAAAAATGCAGTTTTTACATCCAATCCTGTTATCGAAACCTTTGACACACAACGTTATAAAACTTTTCTATTGGAGAGAGCTTATCCAATCCGAGAATAAAAGCAACCACTTGGAACTGTTTGGCCTCTTTGATCAAGGGACAAGTGTCCTACATGGTAGGATTATTTGCCCACAATCTATCAACTATCCTGCCAAACTTTGACCACAGCAAACAAGCAATATGCTGACATGGCACTAGTTTGTTTAACTTGCAAAGTAACAAAAAATAACAATAGATAGGAGACAAGATTATTTACCCATTGGTGTAGGCTATGCCATCGGCCGTAGGATTTATCCATACACCAAAGTTATACTAAATCGAGGGCATTTGGCCACTTAGATCAACATAATCAGCTTTTGAAGCAACAGCTTCTCTAAGTTGAACACCTGCGTAGCAGATAAACAGGTTGGCACCTCCTGGCCTACGAGCCTGTATAATGCAATGTAGAAAGAGGAATATCATATTGGCCCCAAAAGTTTCTCAAGTAAAATAAAATAACAAAGAAATAAAATTATAAGACACTATAAACAAAGGAATTTTCGCCAATGAACTGATAAAATGTTTCCATTAATCTACAAACTACATATCTAATCATTGTGATTTTGCATTGTAAACATCTAAACTAAGTACTATAGAATCCAGATCAATGACCATATACAATATGTTTTCAACACAGCCTGCTACATTTACATCTGCAAGTTAACAAAGGAGATTGTTTATTATACACATCCAATGATATTAAATTCATAATTATAAGTGAATTACTTGAGCGTCAAGTCAAAATCAAAGAGAAAACATCTTTAGTTCGTCACTCTACTTGCAGCTAGAATTTAGGTGTCAGAACTTGCTTAATTGGCTCAATGCTGGTGTCATTAGAAAGCTTATTCAGCCATCCATCAAACTTGTCCAAGATCATGCAATTTGTACATGAATCGAGCAAGTTATGGCTGATTTCAGACATCTGCCAAAATCTGTTCAAGTTTGTGTAATGTTGAATTTATTCTGATATGTAATTGTTGTAGGAGTTGTTTCCTTGTTAGAAATTCATATCAAAATTTTAATTGGTTTAAAAGTCAATTTTAGAAGCTTTTTAGGAGTTCTAGTAAGTTTTGAAGACAGTACAACTATAGCCTATAGGTATAAGTTGGAGAGCAATTAGGAGTTGTTAAATCAGAGAAATGATTCTGTATAGGGTCCATATATTTGCTTTGAAATAGGAGGATAAGAATTGACAAGAATTAGAATACAATTTTGCCTTTGGTTTAATTTTCTTTTGCCTCGATGCCAAAATTTTCTCGATGGTTTTGATTTCTTTAAGAAGCTATTAGGTGTTTATTCCTAATAGCTGCTCTAGGTCTTAACTCCTAGAGAAGCCTAGGTGCTCATTAGCAAGTGTTTTTCTTCTCTTTTTTTCGTATTTTGCAGGTCCATCCTATCTCAGTTTGGTATCAAAGCCAAGACCTGCATCATAACTGTTCCAAAATAGTTGTGAAGATGATGATGAAGTTTGGGTATATTTTCTTACCTCAAGGCCAGTTGCTCCATCCCCAATCATGACTAAGCTCTTGTATCCATGGACCTAAAAATTCAACATAATCAGAAAGAATTTAAAGTTGCAAACACCTTAACCAATATCTAATTGCATATCTCCAAGACTGACCTTTCTTATATGTTGAACTGCAGTTGCTTTCCCACCACTCCTTGAAGTAAACTCATTCCTGTCAAACCCAAGGAACTCTCCAGAACTTCTAAATAGTAGTTGATTGGTAAAAATGTTTTCACATGGAATCCCAAGAAGTGATGCAACAGCTTCAAAGAAAAATATTCTAGTTATTAATTTCAAAATAAATTCAGTTTCCAAAATATCTGCATGTTGAAATATGAACAACAACACCTTCAGATCAAACAAAACAGTACAGATCTCTTGTAGGTCTCAGCAATGGAAAATATTAGAAACCAGAAATTTGCTCCTAGGAGTTGCAAAAAGCTGTAAAGTCATGGATCCAAGCTACCCAATTGATGGTTTTAAAGTGTAATTAGACAATTCTATGAAGGATTTTTTTATTGATATATGTTTAGACTTTTCAAGTATGAGAATGCAACTAACTTTTTTCCTTTCCATGCTTAAACAATATTTTTCCTCCTGAATAAGCAATTATTCTATTTATTGTTTGTGACTTTCTCATCCATTATCAGTATACAGATCCCACATGGCCATGTATGATCGGTAAAAGTAAAAGTTTCCAGGAATTTGAAGGAACAGGGTATCATAATTTGAGAGGATAATGACCTTTTTTTTTTTAATTCAATATGTGTGTGTGTGTGTGAATGACCATGTGCAAGCCAGAAAGGAATAGTGCTATAATTACAATACTATCAAAATTGTCCATGGAATAATTAAGACCATGCAATGTTTTGGCATTTCAATAATGTATATTTCAGTGCACAAGACCATAAAAAAATCCACCTAGAACAGTTCACTAGATGGCTGAAACTTTTAAACAAGCTAATAATACAAAACTTCAGGCTTTGTGCACAGTATTTGATAACAGTACATGGTAAGAACATCTTCCAGGTTCAGTTTCTTCAGATTCAAAGTTAAATAATTAAATTGATCACATGGCAGTTTCCTTAGAGTTAATGTTAAAATAATCACCTAGAAATAAGAGGCCTTTTCTATGGTCAAGGGTCACACTAGAGAAAGGTCATCTAGTAGAGAAAAGATCCTCTTTAAAGTTAAAGAGCATACTTGGTTGGCGAAACCCTCCAGAGATCAGGTATACATCAGTGTTATTGGCCTTCAGCTTCTTGATCAACTCATCTATGCCTGGAAAATCCTAAAAATTACAATAAACTAATTCCAAGTTACATTGACTAGAATGTACTTGACATGGGAGGGAAAAAATAGACAGGTCATTGAGGAAAGTAAACACATTGACTGCCAAAAAAAAAAAAAAAGTAAGGCTACTCAGAGAAAAAAAAATGGTTGTAATGTCTTACTTACCATGTTAATGCAAATTCCAAACAACATAAGATGGATGGTTTCTAGAACAAGGTACTTAAACAAGCATGAAATTAGAACTCCACCAAGCCACAAACCAAGAATTAAGATTTGTTAGGCAGATGGAGGAGAAAGGGATGGCTGTCTATTGTCTACAAGAAATTTCTTACTGGTTGATCATCAGACTAAATTCTCTATAATTTGGTAAAGCATTAACAGATTGTACTGTTTAACTACTTCTAATTGTATGGACAATATTAAACTATTAGAAAAAAAAAAACTTGTAAGGAGAAATAGCAATTCTCATATTCCATCAAGGAAAAAGAAAAGTTGCAAGACATGATGTGGTTCCTTAAGCTTTCATTTCATTCTATAGATAAGATCTAAAAGGAACCTCATGAAGTTAGACATGTCATAACTGAGAAATCAGAACTCTAATATCCTTCAAATGGGAAAGCCAAAGAAGGGCCAGATCTTTGAACACTAAAGAGGCAAGAAGAAGGCTAATACAATGTAGATGTGCAAGCAAGGATAGCAGCAACCTCAAGCCATTGTAATTCAGCATTTGCCATAGAAGAATTCGTCCTTCTAAAAATGAAGTAACAAATACTCCAGATATTGAAAGCAATACAAATGAAAGAAGGGGCTCACACCTGAGAGGTTTTCTTTTCAAGGAAATCCTGTAGATGGGACAAAGAAGGGTTTAACAGAGATAATCTAGCAGCAAGAGCATCCTCAAAAGGAACAGAACCATTCATTACCCTGGAAACTCCTCAAACAAAAAGAAAATGAATGTCAAAATTCTTCAGCTTTTCCATCTAAATTCTGCCAGTTCATCTGCCACTCTGCCACAGCTTTTTTCACACCATCCTAGTTTTTTCACACCATCTAAAAAGTTTTGGTGTGAAAAAACTAGGATGACGTGAAACCTGGCAGTCCACTCTGCCACAGCTTTTCCAGCTCCACAAAATTCTGCAAGTTCATCAATGCCCTCATCCAGGCAGACAGTACTATCCACGTCAAAGCAGACTGCATTGGCATTCTTCCAGGTGTCAAGAACATCTGTCAGCACACACAATCCATGACATTAACTCTCAAAGGATCATTATTTAGATTGGCATTCAAAACCCACTTGAACAATTAACTATTGGGCCTCTTAGGCCGCAGCATCAACGCCAAACTCCACTTTAGTGATTTTTCATTGATTAGCTAAGTCGAATCCACAAATCCATAGGCCCTTCAGGGCTCCTAGCCATCCTCACAAACATTGATATAGATCAACAATAAAGCAAAGACTTGCCGAATTTTTCCAATGCAACCTTTAGATGGCACAGTGTTGTCGAAGCCAGCAGGAGCGGCGGACTCCAACGGTTGTTGAATTGAAGCAGAAACTGAGTTGAAGCTTTTGGATTGGTTTATCATCTGAAGAGGGTTCTTATACAAACTTTTTGCTAAACGGAGGGTATTCAAAGAAGAAAAAGCATACTGTTGATGACTAATGCGAGGACAAACCGGAGTCAGGCGCGCACTAATCAACCCTTCCATCAGATTATCTGCTTCTCAATAAATTAAAGAACATGTCCCTCGTAAACATTCCACCGAACATATAAATGAATCAAATTGAGCCAATAAATCCATCAATGTAGTTCTTGGAGGTAAAAACAAACACAGTGGCAAAGGTAACATAATCGCCAGCAACCAATATGTATTGATCATTATACAGAACTTGTAGAGAAATTTAAGAGAGAACCCAAAAACCATCCAAGAAAAAGAAAGCATTTGAAGAAAACATTCCAAATAAACGCAAAAAAAAAAATTGTACTTTTTTTCAAAAATTTCCCGCGAATACCTATCCCTGCTTCGTTCTTCAGTCAGATCTCTGCCTCGAAGCCCGAGAGAGCCCAGCTGGTTTTCCGGTTGAGAAAAACCTGAGTTGGGTTAAGGTGATGGAATGGAGTAGTTCCCAATTTCCCATAGATCACAGGTATATCCCACATTCCAAATGCAATAGTTGGATTGAAATATTGGCCTCGTGATTTGGACCTGTAACTGAACAAGAATGTTACGGCCTACGGGTAACAATTTTAGAGGGCATCCTCACACTTATCACTGCATTTCCGAGACCCAAGTAAGTTTGGTGATGTGTCTTCTCATGCTCCAGAAACGATAAAGACAGTTAAAAGGGTTTGGTGATCAATTATAAATATACCGTTTTTTTTTCTCCTTCAAAAGGAGCTGGAGCTAAACTGAGCAAGAAGTTTGGTGAGACGATACCAGTGCATACGTTCCACCAATTCCATAAGCTTGTTCTTATATTTCAAAAGGTTGATTAGATTGAGAGAGTTACTATATATCACAATATATGATAGAAAGTTGTTTGAAGCTGCTTCAAGACCTGCCGTTAGAGCTTTCACTTTATCATCATAACTGGACGCGGCCCAGCACGGTGCACCTTCAGCAATGGTCCCTCCTGTTCGAGTTTGATGATGAATGTTCTTCCTGCACGGCCTGTTGCAGGATCAAAAGAGCCGACAATCCGTAAGCTATGATAATGCAATGATGCAGCAGAAGACCCTGAGGGTGCAATCTGTGCTAGACGGACTTAAGGTACTGTGTTGCCTTGTCGATTAAGGCTTGCCAGATCAAGAAGTATGATAGAACACATCCATTTCCAAATTGTGTGAGAGTAGTTTCTTTGCCTGTTTCTACCTTCAAAGAATGATCAGCCAACCTGAAATGATAATGTGAATGGGCTGTCGAGTAATCCTATCTCCATCTGGATTTAGACTACCTTCGGTTGCCAGATCAAGCTTGTTTCTTTGTCTGTTTCGTTGGCATGATTGTCAAAATTCCCTCTTTGATCGGTGCTCCGACACTAAAGCTCAAGGACAGATACAACCTTCCAGTGACAGCGGAAGGTTTGTATCAAAAAAGATTCTTATAAAAAGCATGGAATCTGAATCTACAGTCGGCAGCACCGTTGTTGTATATACATTCATCAATTCATGGACGAAATCCGAATTCTAAGGATTGCGTCTTGGAGGAAGCTGGTCCAACATCTGCTACAAACAATATTACTCTTGATTGGTTCAATCCCTCACCCAAAACAAGCAAGTATAACAGTTGCTGCTACACGGAAATCAGAAATAAACACATCACTTGTTGATATACCTTGATAACAACTGTTAATGGTTAGGCCATTTTTTTTATTTTTTCCATTCGAACCAAATGGTCAAACAACTGTGTGACTGACACTGAAACCGGTGGCCAAAGCAGTTTTATTTTCAGGTCTATTTGAAAAACCGTCTGGACTAGACCAGGAAAATAACAAGATTCGTTGGAATAAAATTTTGTTAAATTGATTCGTTATTTGAAGTTTTGAACTTATTTCAACAACATTTTTCGTTAAATCACATAAATGATTATAAGTAAAAATTAAGAAAAACTGTTATATGGTATCTGCATGGTTTTGAAAATCAGACCGGATCACAGTTAGACCAGTTGACCCGGGAATCGGTCAGGTAACTTCTTCTATTTCACCCTAAAATTGCTTTTGGGCCAAAAACCATGAATTTGATCAGTGACCCGTTGACCCAAGCAGTTGAACCGTCAACCTGGTGACCTGAACAATGTTTTTGTCCTTTATTTATTTCTTTCTTTTAAATCAGAATGCCCCGTCCGTTCAAACCAAACAGTCAGACCATTCAACCCGAAAACCGTTCCATGTCTGATCCGGTTTTTAAAACCTCGGTTATCTGTATTTGCCCAAGAATGAAGCACCAAATCGTTGATTGGATGGCTTGATAATTGGAGCCTTCAACTACACTCGTCCATAGAGTGGAAACTGGAAAGTTAAAACATGAGATCAAGAACAAAAAAAAAAGAGCTAATTTTATCATAATACTAGATATACTCGAGAACAGAACCCAATCACAATCCATCCGGTTTCAGGGTAGGCCGTTGATGTACCCATCCCTGCTAGAAATGTTCGAGGTTAAAAATAATATGGCAGAACTGAGGTGAGGGGATGTTTGGTATGGACTATGGAGGCGTGATCTCGTCTTGCTTGCTGGGAGAGAGGAAGCCTCCGGACCGCCCTTTCCAGCCAGATAGCGAGAGATCACTCAGCAATGATACCGCCGGCCGGGAATGAGTACCTCTATCCCTTACGGGAATCGAACCCGTGTCTTCGACATGAAAAGACGATGTCCTAACCACTGGACGGAAGGTCTCATTTTCAATTCCTTGTATGATTATACATCTCCATATCAATCACCTATCCCTTGTGATTTCGTGCATTGTGCTGTATTTCCTGTGCATTTGTCTTTTTTTGTTTATTGTGTTCATACCTTGTCCCCTGTATATCATGTTTGTGCATTGCCCAACCGTATATTGATTATCCATTATTCTTTATAAAAGATCATTTGTTTTGTGCATTCGAAGTTCTTTGTTGTTAAAATACAGATGTAGTTACTAGAGGAGAGCTAACAACAAGAATATTCATTCATGAGGAGACAAAATATACAAGCAAGATGCTTGAGAGACAAGGAGAATGACCGTAAAAAAGGGGAAGCGAGTGTCGGTACTCAGGGGCACGCTTTGAAAAATTCCCTTTCTTGTAGCTTTGGCTACTGAACTTATGAAAAGAGGACTGAGCCTTAAGCCGCAGAGAGAACTCTTTGTTCCGTCCTTCGAGTTGTAGGGCGTAGGGAGTAGGCGAGTCAGTCTAGTCCTTGAGTAGAGCTGGTTAAAGTCGGAAACACGTTCGGCTCAAGCGTCTTAGGGAAATCAATCTTGTCGCTAGTGAAGTTACGGGTGCCAGTACTCTTGGTCTCGTCGTAGAAAGTATTTTTTGCTTTCTAGTCGTAGTCCTCACACGAATAAAACGTGTTTGGTTAGACATTTAGACTGTTTGAAGTTACATTGGCCGTGCCTCACAAGTCACAACGCAACAGCTTAAATATCAAATGGATGTTTCCTCCAACAGCTATTAGTTATTGGAGCTGTTGCATTTCAAATTATGTGGTTTTTACCTGGCTTATTATATGGCAGTGAGGGGTGCAAATGGATCGGATCCTGATCCGGTCCTATTTGATCGAATTCGGATCACCCCTATTCGATACGAGAAGATTCAATCCGATGTGTTATATATTTATAAATATAAATACATATATATGTTATTTGTTTATTTATAAATATATTGTTTATATTGTATTTTTATAAATTTGTATATATAAAAACATGTATATATATGATAAAAATAATTAAAAAATATTTGTATTTTTTTTATTTAAATTGATATATTTTATTTTTTCTTTTAATAATATATTATTTTTTAAAGAAAACAAGTCAGATCAAATCAGATCCGAAGATCCGATAGGATTCGAATTTAAATCGAGTCCTATCAAATTCAATTAGATCTTCGAATCGAATTGGATCCAACATGAACAATGTCGGATTGAATTCGAATATACCCAAATGGATCGGATTTACATCCCTAGGTTATAATGTGATTCAAGTAGAAATTTTCCTACAACACATACCAAAATGCTTTAGGACAAAACGGACACACGACGCATATATAGTATGTAATTTATCTATTTCATCCTCAATCGTATCACATCTCACCACGATACCAACACCCACCAAGCAAGTTGCCATCTAGTCGGTTTGTAAGGTTTCTAGCTGGTCGTAACGAAGTCTTGGGGTCAAATCCTACCTGCACTAGGGTTGGGGGTTATGTGTTTGGGGGATGGGCTCCCCCTACGGGTTGTGTAGCCCATGGAGCAGGAAAAAAAAAGAAAAACTATTAGGTCTTATGTTTTTCAACCTAATTTTATGAATTTTAAAATTAATTCTTTTAATTATTAATAAAATTTAGGGTAAATTATAAAGACCCCCTTATACTATGAGGTTTGTGACAAAGACCCCCCTGTACTATGACCGTCAGACAAAGACCTCCTTCTGTTAGATTTCTGTTGAAATCCACCATTGCAATATTTTTTAATCTCCATACTACCCTTGTAATAAGGAATAAGAGCAAGAACACTGTTGCTAGCAATGCCGAACCTTGGTTCAAAGATCCATGCATTTTGAGCTCGTTGGTATACATACAAGTGATTTCCGCAATGAAAGCTTGAGATATAAACTCGAAAATCATTGAGAGCTCTCTGCTATCCTACGCAAAGAAATCAATTCTAGGTCTGTCACGTTCCAACAGGAAACCATCCTTGGCATCCATTATTTCTGATAATTATGAATCTACCCCAGGAAAGGAGCTCGAGGTCATGCTTGGGATCATCTTCATCTACTATGACGGGGTTTCTGTTTAGGTTATTAAGGATGATGAACATATTAAATGCCTCAGACGATTGTCGAGCTTCTTTGGAGAGGAAGATAGCGTCGCAGCTAGATTAGGCGATGCTGAACAATTGTCCTTATTATAAGGGTAGTATGGGAATTAAAAAATATTGTAATGGCGGATTTCAACAGAAAGCTAATAAAAGGGTGTCTTTGTTTCACAGCCATAGTATAGGGGGGTCTTTGTCGCAAAACAAAGTACAGGGAGATCTTTGTCACAGACCCCATAGTACAGGGGGGTCTTTCTAATTTACCCTAAATTTTATATTGATTTACAATGAAAATCTTAATTTTTTCTTTTATTTCCCAAATCCCAACAATATACCGTGATAACTCACATTTCACATACTACTACAATATGCGCTTTCTGAGTTCATAACTTATTTAGGTTGTCTTTGGAACTGTTGCTGTTCTTGTATGAAACAATTTGGGTTGATCGATACAAATAGGCATAAAACTGCTCTTCGAGACTGTTTAAAGTTGAAACAAGTATACCTTCAAAAAAATATCAATAATTTGAAAGATCAATCTTGACCATCATACGTAATGTGAGAGCAGATCTATCTCACTAATTTGAGTCTTTGGTTTAATATAGGGTTGTAAGTCATGCCGGGTTAGGTCAGGTTGAGGCCAACCCTAGCCCAACCCTAAGTTTTAAACCCCCAACCCTAATTAAATTCCTTCAACCCTAACCCAACCCAAAGTCAACTTCGGGTTGGGTTGGGCTCGGGTTGGGCCCAACCCTACCTTCTTCCCATCCCTAAAAATCTTGTAGAACTTCTTAATCTTAGACCTTAACTCAACTTTCATTACATATATTAATCGTATGTTTTATTAGTATTTGTTTGTTGATGTTTTTATTGATCCTTTAAATACAAAATTCAAAAAAAAATGTTTGAAATGAATATAGTTTATTATGATGACTTATAATAGATCTTTTATGGGAATAAAGCTATGGGTGGCAAACAACAGAGAGGAAATAAAGAATAAAATATTCAAGAAACATAAAATATGTTATCAAGCTTTTAATATTTCCAATTAGGATTAAGTGAAGTGATTATCTTAAATGAAATAAATGATAGTATGTGGTAGTGGCTATACAACTATCATGCATCTAAACAACCCAACCCGAAAAAGTCAGGTTGGGTTGGGGCGGGTTGTCTAAGGGGTCAACCCTAACCCAACCCAAAATAAAGCCAGTTCTTAAATTTCAACCCTAACCTTAACCCGGGCATCAACCTGACCCAACCCAATCCAACTTTTTCGGGTTGGATTCGAGCTAGCCCGACCCAAATTGCAGCCTTAGTTTAATATTATTGATGCATTTGTAGGATTTCTTACCCATACATCTCTTAAAATTGATTTCCGATACTCTTTATGATGCCAAAACCATGAAAGTTTGAATGAATCTTGGTCATAAACCGGACCCACGAATTATAACCTTTCAATTGAAACACTAGAACACCCATAGGCCATAATAGCATTGTTTTTCTCGATAAAGGTGGACGTTGAAGTTCAAGATTCAGTATCCATGTAACGGAACTTCTCTGTGCCGCTCAGCAGTACAACACGAGTTCAAATCTGCGCCCCACAACATTCCACAGCATATTTCCGCCGTATATTGAGAATATCTCCCAAAGATAGTACCAAAACCGATGATGAAGATGTTTCCAATACACAGGAATGTGCTGTGGGACATTGTGGGGCGCCCCGGGCGCAGATGTGAACTCGTACAACACAACCATGAGAACAGAATAAATTAATAACCTCAATCAATTTTAGCTCTTTTAAATTATTAGACAAAGGACTCAGATTGTATAGAGCCTTATATCAGATTTCAGAACTGCGCCCCACAAGGGGGCGCCCTACAGTGTCCCACAGCACATCCCCTGCCGTGTATTGGAAACATTCCCGATGATGTCGGGACTGGTACTATTATCGAGAGATGTTCCCAATGCACGGCGGGGGTGTGCTGTGGGACGTTGTGGGGCGCCCTCTAGCGGGGCGCAGATGTGAACTCCCCAGATCAAGTCTTCTGTCCCAGAGTAAGATGATTAGGACCCACCATTCATTGATTATGAGGATCCCAGACTGCAACTAGCTGTCCTCTGCCCCCACTAGCCAAGCCAGTCCCGTACAGGACACATAAATCCATTTAGCCAATGAATCAAAACCAACAAAGAGAACACCTAATCTACAATCTTTCCTCGTGCATGAAAAACAAGGCCTATATTTAAACTACGAAACGTAAGGATCCTTAGACCAGTAATCAAATAAGATTACAGATTATGAGCTCCACAAAGATGAGACAAAAAAGATGGTCACCAAGAAACCTAAAATTAATTTTATTTTGGGAACATTATTGCAGTATCTCAACAAAAATCTTTAGTCAGTAAAGGGTACCACCAATTGTAATCTCCTACTACGGTTTTATTTTCACAGTTGTCAAGTAGACTTGGACTTGGCAAGATTAGCCTTCAAGTGCTGAAGCTCCAGATATAATCTCAATCAGTTCTGTGGTAATGGATGCTTGGCGTGTTCTATTAAACAAGACCACAAAAAGGAAAAAATGATCAGTCACTGCACAAATATATAAAGACAGGAGAAAGAAAAGTAAAAGAACATGGAATACAGGATTTCAGGCCTCAATTTAAGGAAGTGAATGATGCACCATGGTCCCAACTAAGAATAGGACAGTTTAGTTTTGCACTATTCTTTTTCTTTCAGTATGGTAACACACACACACACACAGACCTGTTATAAGTAAGAGTGAGGCGGTCAAGCATTTCCCCAGCATTTCTGCTAGAACTGTCCATGGCAGACATCCTTGCTCCTTGCTCACTGCATGCATTCTCCAATACCGCATTGAACAAAACCTGTAGAAGCGCAGATCTCAGAAAAGCATCAGATAAATTATGCAATAACCATGGTAGTTCTGGTGTTTGGCACAGAATAAGATTGTCCTAAGATTTGTTGAGAAAAATGTCTAAAACACCTCTATGGAAAAAAATTAGCACCTCCAGGTTTTAATATGCACAGTAATATAAAGAAGAATTAAGTCAGAAATGGAAATTGGACTGCTACCTCTTTTTAGCTTCTAAACAGGGTCACACCTAAATTCTTTTTTTTTTTTACCAGTGGCTATAAGACAGGTTCAATTTTATTCTGCCCCCTTCCCGGAGAAAGGAAGAAATGAAAGAGAAAAATGTATTCTTCTCTCTAAAAGAATAAATACTTACGCATGAAAATTGGAATTCAGCAAGATTTTGAAGAATTTCCCCTTTTGTCTCACCGCCTTCAATTTCATAGGAATCAAGGTCACCAAGTTTGCCTCCAGATTCAGCTTCTCTCTCCACAACCTAATCACAGAGAAACTTTAAAAAAATTTCGAAGAATGCTTCTAAAACCAGCCAGGGTACACTATAAGTATCAAATCAATCTAGTCACCTCAGGAGATAGTACAGTTGCCACTGTTGGCACAAAAGAGACAACTGAATGGAACTTGTTGAAGACAATCCTCAAAGCATCATATTCAACATTCTTTAATATATCATCTGCAAGAACTGCAACCTGAAAAGGAGGACAATATGAATTATTCATGAGATAGAAAGATAGGACAATCTTATCAAAGATATACTGCAAGTAAGCATTAGCATCTCATAGCCCACATCTTATTGGATAAGCAGAGCCATCAGTGACCTCCTTGTGAGGAATATTGCAACAAATTTATTTATTTTGGAAGGAGCAGGGATTTCCAATTGAATTTGAATGGAAGGAAGTAATCACCAATAACCCTATTGCCAAGAACCTCTCTCTCTCTCTCTTTCTCTCTCTCTCTCTCTCTCTCTCTCACACACACACACACACAGACACGCGTGCATGCACGTCTCTGTGCCAGAGTTTAAAAAATGATAAGAAAAATTATAATTCCCTGAATTATAACATATCAAAATAAATTATGCTTCCTATGACAAAATAATTGACATGGGAAGAAAATAACCTGGGTATAGTTCAAAGGATTCTTTTGCAGCTCAGTTATAGATATATCAATGTCCTTCTTTGAGTCACGTACAAGTTGAGCCTTTGCTTTTTCGCCCAAAATGACATACTTTGTTTCCTTGTCAGGACCTGATGTCAGAAAATCGAATTTAAGTTTGCAATAAATTCATTATCCTAGCAGGCATTATAATAAATAAACAAATGGCAATAGTACAGATGTTTCCTTGCAGTACCAGAATTCAACTTGTAAAGAGCCTTGCTGATCTTGACTGATGTAGAGTTTATTCCACCACAAAGACCCTTGTCAGAGGAAATGGTAACAATAACATTCTTCTTGACATCAACACCTAACATTACAATTAACCAAATAAAATACAGTTCAGAAATAGTATCTTACCGAAAGTATGATTTGTGAAAGGGAAAAAAATGAAGGTGATCCATAATATAACAACAAAGCCTGCATTAACACTATTAAATCAACAAGAATTATTTTCTCTTCTTTGTTTTTTGGTAGAGGGGATAGGAATTGGTAATGATTGTAGGAAAAATAACACAAATGAGGAGAGGGAAAAACAGGTTAAATGTAGGACTGAATGACCTAGGAATCTTCCATGTGGCAAATGAGTTAGTCCAAGAGGACTCCTGGTACTGGTGTATTGCTCTTCCCACTCTATATTCCTAGAAAAGGGCCCAAAAGACTTGCTATATTTTCAAAAAAGCCAACCTTTTATGGACAAGTTTAAACTAAAGCTTTTAATGGCAAATATTAATTGAGAAAACTTGACGTAAGGTGGGGTGCAGGGCCTATGTGGACTGGAGGTTTAAATATGTGGCAAATCCAGAGGGCAACCATTAAGTGGATGGTTCAAATTAGTCACACCATGTAACCATATGGGTTATGGGATGAATATAATAGGTTGTGTAGGGAAATTCCCTACTTGACCCAATATGTATGTATTATGTAGATACCAATAACATCCTGCCATTATTTAGATTAGCATTAGCATACCTCAGGATAAAAGAGAACAAGTTGCTCATAAAGGAAGCCAAATTAAGGGTTACTTTAATACTTTTATAATATTAGTCAATTTCTGCGAAACTTTCTGTTTCCACAATGCCTATACATTGGAAGATTTGCTTTCTGAAACAAACATCTCCAAATTGAAGGCTGCAAAAAACTTGTAGGCCCCTGATAGAGAACTATTTACTTCAGCCTTTTCAGTCATACTTTTATAAAGTGCCCAAACAGAAGTGATCTAATCCCTGCTTCTCTCTTTGAAAGCTTGAATAAGCCCTCAATTTGCAAGGTTCGCCAAGAAATTGCCAAAGTTCCTTCTCTAGGGGAACACCACAAAATGTGATTACCAAAAGCATTGGAAAAAGGCCATAGTTCAATCTCCAATCAATCATGAATTGATAATTACCACACTTTTAGAAACCCTTCAACTACTATGGTACTACCCAATGAAATTATATCATTTTAATTTTCCAAGTGGTATCAAAATGCACAACTCCTTGTCTTCAGACTTCAAAGGTATTCTGTTTGAGTAATGGGTATATGTCATCCAAAATTCAATTAATGCTATTCTAAAGAATATTCAGCCTCAAAAATCTTAACATTTTTCAACTAACAGGATAATCAAGAGAATGATGCAAACCAAAGTTCTTTCTTTATAAGTAATAATAAAATTACTAAATTATGAAAAAAGAGGTCTGTTCTCTATTTTTCAGTCACCAAGTCAACCACATATTCCTAACCCAATTTGCATAAATACTAATAATGTTTTGGGTCTATTTGCAAGATCTATAGAGGAAATGATTCTGGTGGTGCAGCATATGAACAACTTCAACCACTAGAAACCTAGGGCCAAAGAATAGAACACATAAAAGAAGTACACAGAAAGAGAAATTACACTTTAGATAATAAAAGTCCACAGAACTACAAATTATGTAGTCTGAGGCTCTAAACATTAATAAAGTAATACCACATTATATAAAGAAGCAGGCAACAATAGGTGAACTTGAGCATAGCAAATGAATGCTGGAGGTTCACAGATAAACTTACTAGGAGTATCACCAAGAAGTGCAGTGAATGGTTGCCATAGGCCACGTGAATTTTCTGCTCTAACTTGAATTGCTCGTAGCTTGGAAGCTGCCACCATTTTCATTGCCTTTGTGATTTTCTGAATATTTTTGACACTCTTCATTCGATTTCTGACTGCATAAGAAAGATAAAGACATGTAACAACTCATTTAGTAAGCACATTATAGTACTGAAAAAACACAACAACCTGGCAGAGAAATTTGAAGTAGGATGGTGATTCATACCTACTTGGGTTGAAATAGAGCGTGCGCCATGAGGGGCCAGATCACTGCACATCCCAAGCTTCAGTAAGTTGACTGAAATAGCAAATAGAGGCACCAAAGAATTTGCAAATAGACACCAATAGATATAATAAGAAATAATTATTGTATCTATCCTCAACATTCTCTTAATATCAGCATTAGTAGGAAAATTCGAAACTAAGGGGTCTAACTGTGCCAACTATTGGCACCTGACACAACACATCTTCTAAAATCTAAAATCTTAGTGATGCTCCAAGCTCAGTCAGCAAAGAACCTGAATAAATATTTCCAAGCATAGTGGTCTCATGAAAGACACATCCAATAAGGAGTTAACACTTTCACCTTCAAAGGTTCTCTTTGGCATCTTGTTTTTATTATATTTTCAATTACCGTTTATCGGTGTTTTCAGCACACCATTAGTTTTGGAGGTTGATATGATGGACACTTGCAGACATAATATGTTTATCATATCCACATGTTACGAGTTTTTAAAGAAATATCATTAGGTCAAATCTAAGTAGATAAAGTCTAGTATAAGGCAACAAATGCAATTGCCGGATTTGTGACTTACCACAAGATACATTTTAAATACGACCAACCATAAGACATTCTGCAATAGTTTTTGCATAATAAACTAGCTACCTATGTGTGCATAATCAGATTATTCCCAGACCCCGAGCTCCAATGAGCACTATTCCTTGGGAAGTTGATCCTAATCCATGGATCAGTCAACCTGGAAATCTCAGATAGACTCCATAAGATGTTGAGTTCCATAGAAGGATACAATATATGAATTCACAATTCTTGTTCTCTATATTGTAATAAATCAGATAATTGAGAAAAATGGAGACATTACATGATTTTAGGAAGAACATCATGTTAATTTTTCCCAGTATTCCTTTTAAGAGAAAGGTTTAAAAAGAAATCCCACCTCTACCATGCTCAGAAGTGAGAGAACTGACATTTAACATCAAATTAACTTTCTCCAATTATAGTTTCCGTAGGAAAGTCAATGACTATAATAACCTACAATGATATATTTGAACCTTCTAACTGCTACTTAATAATAATCTAAACAGCGACGCCATACATATCCATTACTGCCACGATAGAATGGAATAAAAATCTATCCTTCTCGTCAGTCGTCACCGATCTAACCTCTAACTATAATCATATAGTTTCTTTATAAAATAAATATCCGTACGAACGAATGTTATTTATACTTCTATTTAATTTTCTCCCTTGATGTAACCGTAGTAACAGCCCACAATGAGAGGGGAGAAATGATTAAAGAAACACAATGAAGGTCAATAATAACGGTAAAAGGTGTCCATCACAAACCGGGTGCAGAGATTGATGATAATACTTTTAACATTCACATACAATATAAACCATTTGAGCTTCACCAGCTACAAATTTGCACGAAATGGATAAATTAAATTTGTAGAGGAACGCAGAGATCCGAGAGGATGTAATTGCCATCAGTGAAATCGAATCGTTTAAATCAGGAGAGACTAGAGATATATCTTACTCGGAAAGGATAGAAGATCGAGCGGCATTCATGGAATTAGGAGAGATCATGGGGACGAAGCGCCTCCCTTCTCGTCTCAGCGCAGCCATCGCCATGGTTGAACTTGAACGGCGTGTTTTAGCTTTTCGTTCCAAGCTCTTTTCTGATTCTGAAAACTCTCCTAACCTTCTTTCTTTTTTCTGGCGGACGCAGAGAACCTCACGGCTTTGGCTTCGATTGCCCCGGTTTAAATTTTCTTCCTGTTCGAAGCTTCTTACTCATTATTGTTTCGAACTCCCCAACTTTTGTAGGTTTTTCACTTTTTTGGGTAAAATTTTAAAACCTCCCCTAATAATAATAAAAATAACCTCCCCTGAGGTTTCACTTTAATGAAAACCATCCCTCTAATTTCAAAAAAATCTGCAATTACTTCCCTTTCATTTTTGTTCGAGTGACGGAAACTTCAAAAATTACGAAATTTCTCTTTCAATATAATTCAAAATACCATATTTGACCTTCTAAACTTCACTAGACTTGGTGTTTTTGCAGAGAAAAATTATTTTGCTACTCTTTTCAATTTGACTTGGGGGAATTTTTTAATTAAAAGTTGAAAATTCTTTTGAGGTATTTTAGTAAATATCTATCTGAATTGATAACTATAAGGGTAAAATGGATATTTTCGAAAAAATTCATTAGGCCAATGTTTCGTGAAGGAAAATAACAAAATGGGAGCTTATGGTATGTTTTTTCAAAATTATATGGCAGGAAAAGTGAACATAGGGGAGCTTTTTATATTCTACCTTTTTTCGGTATTTATTGTATTGTAAATTTTACATTTTGACTTTTTGAGAAATTACCGAAACGCATTTATGTGTTTGGTTTGAAGGAAAAAGTAGGGAAAGACAGGGAAACTATACAAGGTTTGTAAAGGTTTTCGTACTTTTTCTTTCAAACCAAACATAGCCTAAGAGATCTTATTGACAAAGAAAACCCATGTTCTTTGTTTCAGATTTATGTGGGGACCAAAGAAAGTTAATTTTCCCATCTCCTAGGTGGGTTAATTAACTTTCCCATCTAGGAAAAAGTTGCCAACACCGATGGAACAAAAATGACCCTTTTGATAATAATATATTTATGGCTAAAATGGCCATTATCTTATTTACCTGGAAAATAAATGAACATGGGTAAATAACTTATTGAAAAACGAATGCATTTTTAAGGGGAAGTGATTAGGGCGCTACCATTTTTCTTAAGCGCCCATTTGGGAAGACCTTTGGGGAACAACCTCTCATGTATTGATCTGGCCCCACATGGAAGTACAAATACAAATAAAGACAAAATAACACAAAATACAAGATTTTGCACTCTACAAGTACAAATGCAAATATGTACAGTGCAAATACATATAAAATAATACAAAATACAATGTTTTCAACTTAACATATTTGTATTTGTACTCCTTCCAAACTGAGCCTTAGTGAAAATTCAGAAAACCAATATTGGATTCGGGAGACAAAAAACATGGCTGTAAATTAAAACTACTCCAAATAGCGTGTTTGGAACACAGGTGCTCAACAACAACTCCAGATCTCCTGCCCACGCCTACCCACAATACACTACCACCGTGAATTGCGAACATCTCCCCCTGCATAATTCTATGCAGAGGATGAGATGTTCTCTATTGAGATAAACATGGGCAGAGTTCTTATGGAGAGGAGATCTGGACTCCTCAACAACCATGCCTCAATCAACATAACGGGAGTCCGGATCACCTTCCAACCCTCTACCAACATGATCTTACACTGCACATTTCATAAATGACAGGTCCCACTTTTATGATGTATCCCAGTCTCATGGTGAGGTGTGTGAAATTGATAGAGGGTTAGAACGTGTTTTGTTGGAAGAAAGATCTCCACTCCTAAATGGGGCATGTATAAGCCATTAAGTCCGGCTGATCATCAATGTGGCCTCCTAAAGATTAGTGAATTGACCTCATCCATCTAAGTACCAGGATTTCAATTAATCCTAGCCATTTAAATAATACACGAAAAATCTCTAAAAAATTCAAACCACATTATCGCATACAACATATGATCTAGACCATCAAGGTAGTTTCATAAAACCAGCCAATCAATTTCAATTCTCAGCCATCCAAACGGCATGCCAAGACTTCATCTAATGTGACCCATCTAAGATCAGTGAACCAATCTCACAAAAAATTACTAAATTAACCCAAATTCTAGGCAATCGAAGTGGTGCCCCAGAACCTTATATTAATTGCATCCATCCAAGTTATTTACCAGATTATAGTTGAAATCTGGTGCATCACTTGGATGGTTGAGATTATTTCATAGATATTAAGAGAATACTTCATCAATGGCTCGGATCTTTGGGTTGATTTAATACAACAATGGCATCCAAACAGACTGTTGGGCTTCAAAAGTACAATATATGTTTGCAGCAACCAAACATGGTAGAACGTTTGAACAAATAGCAACCAAAAGAAAGAGAGCATTCTATTTTATTTAAATCGCAGCTATTCTACATGTACGGTAAATGCACTCATAACAAGCACGTTAGGCTGTGTTTGGTTGCAGTGCAAATGTAAAAAAATGCAAATTCTTGTTTAATTTTATTTTGGATTTTACTTTATTCTGCTTCATATCTTAATTTACTTCATTTGTACTGCAATCAAACAAAATAAGCCAAAGTTTGAAATAAAATAGGTCAGAATTTACACAAATCATTTGCACTGTCATAGTTTTGCATCAGTGCAAGTTTATTTACATTGCAACCAAACGCAGCCTTAAGAACATTTGATTCTGAAGGAGGACTCAGACTTGAGTGTCAAGATTTTGGCATCCAACCTTGTCAGTTTTCTTTGATCACAAAACTTGCTTCTGCTTTTCATGGCAATTTCTGTATACTGATGAGACTTCTGCTTATTAATTTCTTATCTACCGATTCCCAGATGATGCCATGAGTATTCCTACTGCCACAACAAACATGAACAGCATACTTACGAGCAATGCATACGTTCTTCTTGACGACCTTCTGTACTCTCCAAACAGAAATATACCCCACAAGGTAGCCACAAGTGGAAATGCCTAATAGTTTGATGCGCAATTCATGAGTAAATGTACCCGATTTGAAAGAATGAAAGATAGGTTCTTGTATATGTTGACATACAAGCTATATAATATATGTTGCTATAGATGCACATAAACATAAAGAGACAATGGCATATTAGATGTCTATTGATGCATACATACAGGCTCATTGCAATGTTCCAAAACAGGCGTTTTAACGCGGCTCTGTTTGGTTGCATGTAGTGTGAAGTAAAAAGAATGGTTTCCAATTAACATGCTATTATAAGGTGTTTGGTTGCATATGAAATGGCATTGGAAAATAGATATTTTCTAGAAAGTGGGTAGTAGTTGTAGGAAAAGGACAATCCTAATTTAAAATTTTCCAGAGGGTTGGTTATCTTGATTCAAAACTCGTGAGTTTTT